>NC_057352.1:48026403-48335778 GCF_016509475.1 Prionailurus bengalensis | reverse complement strand
TCTTGTGGCTCACAGTGCCACCTTTCCTCCCATCCTCTGAGACCGAAGCTGTCCCCTGGACCCATCCCTCTCCAGCAGCCTTCTCACTCCCCCAACAGTCCTTTAGCCTGGAAACTGTCTCCCAACTGCCTCTCGGATTGTTCCCTTCCCCAACATTCCAACTGACCAACCGGTCATCCGCTCATCCGCACCCCCCAACCCCCTTGAGTCTTGACCACAGTCTGGCTTCTGTCAGAATCAATTCCCAGTTGTGCGTCTTACCCAGTGAATCATAAACTCCTTGGGAACAGGAACTGGCTCTACTTATTTTCCATCCCCACGAAACTGATTGCCCTGGCACACAAAACCATTAATCTATTTTAAGTAAATAAATTTGGGGATTTACTTAAATCAGAAAATGTCTGATTCAGAGGGAGCATTTGATTAAAAAATAGTCTCGGGGCACCTGGGTGGTTCAGTCAGTTAAGCATCCAACCTCGGCTCAGGTCATGATCTCACAGCTCATGAGTTCAAGCCCCACGTCGGGCTCTGTGCTGACAGCTCAGAGCCTGGAGCCTGCTTCAGATTCTGTGTCTCCCTCTTTCTCTGCCGCTCCACAGCACGTGAGCACAAGCGCTCTCTCTCAAAAATATACATTAAAAAAAATTTTTTTTAATTAGCCTGCAAGTTCTATATACTTCCTGACACAGAAACATGAAATTGCCCATACCCACAACCCAGGTCACCATGCCCCTTGTCATGCAGACATCACACCTACCCTGTCTTTATTGATTCATTTGTTTATTCTGTTTGAGCACTGACTGGTCACTCAAATATTTCTTGAGCAGAATGAATAAAAGAGATGTTAAAGTTCACCTGATCCAGGGGAATACTAGAAACACCCAGGGAGTTTGTTAAAAATACAACCCCTAGCCCCATTTCTAAGATTTACCAAATCAGAATCTCTGGAGGAAGACCCAAGGGCTTTCACTTTTATTCATTTGTTTTTAATTTTTCACTTTTTCTCTTAATTTTTAGACTTAGAAAATAGTTTGAAAATAAAAAGTTCCCACATACCCTTCAATGTTAACATTTACGTCACTGCTAACGCAATGATCGAGACAAGGAAATTAACATAGATATGTTTAACTAATCTACAGACTTCATTCAGATTTACCACCTGCTCACTAATATCTTTTTACGTGTTCCAGGCGCCAATCCAAGTTACCATCCGGCACTCGGGGGTTTTAATTTACATATCTCTCCTTATGATCGTGCGTGCTTATATATGTTTTCATATGTTTGAGGACCATTTTAATTTGTGCATTGTGTGTGAATTGTCTCTTTGAGTCTTTTCTCATTTTTCTTTCAGATCATTCATCCTCTGTCACTCAATTTTCAAGAGTTCTCTACGTATTAGGGATTTTAGCTCTAAGTCTTTGTAGCAAAGCCCTTAGTTTTACATGTTGTGATTATTTTCTCCCAATTTGTTAGTTGTCTTTTGACTTTGTATATGGTGTGTTCTGCTGTGTCCAACTTACCATTGATTCATTTAATTGCCTCTGGACTCAGAGTCATGGTTTAAAATCCTTTCCTTACACTGAGGTCAAGTGGAATTTACCCAGGCTTTTTGTTCTTCCCACTAGTACTTACTATGGTTTCCTTTTTTACATTTAAATTAATGATCCACTTGAGTGTATTTTTCCATAGGATGTGTGCTACGAATTTAGTTTTATCTTTTGAAATGACTCCCCAGTTTCCCAGCACCATTTATTGAAGAGTCTATCATTGCCTCTGAGATTGGGGAGGCCACCTTTGTCATACATGATGTTTCCATTTGCGTTCAGGTTTGTTTCAGTTCTATTCTCTTCTATTGGTCTATCCACTCATGTGCCACAGCCCCACTGCTTTAATTACAGAGGCTTTATGGTTTGTTTCAATGTCCAGTGAACGAGACATTAAAAGACCTTCTTTCTTTTCAATGTTTCAGTGTTTCCCTGGACATTCTAGCAGGTTTATTTTTCATATGAACTTCACTATCAACAAACCCTTTGTCCCTAGAAACAGCTCCAAGAAGTAAACAGGCACCAGAAACTTCCTAAAAGACACCCTCAGTAGTCAGAGAGTTCCTCTGGCCCAACCATCAAAACAGGTGAGATCTGGCTCCCAGCACCAATAATAAGCCAGCCTGTGGGGTCTTATTCTTGCCAGAGGAGCTCAACCTGGATTGGAGGCCCCAAAACCAGTTCCTAGGAGTCATTTGGGGCCTCAAGTGCATGGTATGCCTCCTACCAGACACAGCTGGGGTCCCACCAAGCCATGCAAGAAATCCTTCTCCTCTAAAGAGCTGGATGTCACAGACTACAGTCATCTCCATGATTTCATGATCACAACAAAACAAAGATGCCCACTCCACCAAGAAGCCCACAGCCCCACCCAAGAGGACCTCCTGTGCCCCCCACCCCCATGCTTCCACATACAGTTCCATTAGACCCACCGAGAAGACACAGTCTGTGCTTCCCCCGAGTAAGAACTTCCTTTTGCCCAAGAGGGTACATGCAGACAACAATCTGAGGTTTGGGTTTTAAGAAACAGTCGACCACTATAAAGATCACTGCCTACACCGTTTCCTTGTATAGAATGACCTTCTTAATTCAGCTCCTCCCAGCCCTAGAAGTAACTTCGAAATTTATAATGAATTTAACGCTATAAAGAAGTACTTTCTGTAGATGGACAGCAAGCATTCCACAGTTATTCTGGTGTGCAGCCGGGTTTGAGAACCAGGGAAATATAACTGACGGGATCAGGATGTGGTGACTCTGGGGACTGCTGTCACTCTCTCGCAGGAGCCCTTGAGAGCAGCTGGACCCTTCACGCCAGCAGTGAGGAGGGGAGCTCAGCAATGCCAGAAAAGGTCCTCCAGCTCACAGTGGTCAAACGATCAGTGATGAGTAACAGTCACCACAGCTGCCTCTCTATGCTAGAACAATATCTTCCTTCAATCTTCCGGCAGCCCAGCAAAGTAGATTCGGGTATGATCACCATTTTATGGGAACAGAGAGGTTAAGACAACCAATCATGGCCGACCTGGAGATGAGCAGAGCCACCTGACTCTGGCAGCTGTGCACGACTGTTTCCAAGACCTGGTCTTCTAAGGGCAGTACAAGAAATAGAATGGCCCTAGCCCTGGGGATTTATGGGATGCTAGTATCCCAGAATAAGCTGGAAGGGGACTGAACCTGTTGCTTCACAGAGGAGAAACAGCCCCAGAAAGTGAAGACAGTTTCTTCAGATCACAAAGCCAGTCAATGTCAAAGCAGAAACCGGAGTCCAGGTCTCATAGGCAAGGTGCTTGGCATCTGTTATAAAGCAGTTAGGTGTTAGAGGCAATGCAAGGCTGCCCCCTGGAGGAAGGGCCAGAAACCTGCAGGCACCCCTTCCCAAGACCCTGGGCTGCTTCACTTTGCATGCTGGTAGATTTGGAGACACTGCCCCTCCGGGGATGGGGTCTCCTTTCTTTACTAGTGCCCCCCTGCAGAATCCCCAGGACCCTGTCAATGAAGTCCTATCAGGGGCCCAGTACACACAAAGCAGTTTTTCCTCTCACTGCACCCCTGAAATCACGGACTCAAGAAACACCTTGAGGGAATGGATTTCATGTGAGAGGCACTGCGGTGGGTACAGTGGGGACAGAATCTGAGAAAATAAACCTGTCAGTGTCCTCAGAGGTTATGACTTGTTGGGTGTCCCAAACACAACCTGTGATGAGCAGAGAGCTGGAGTGAAACAGAGGGGAAGATCAAATACCAACTCGTGGGCTCTTGGCAGGCATCCTGTCTGAGCTAAGAGTGAAGAGGCCGAGATTTCAGCAATGAAGAAGTCAGTAAGAAGGTCCTGGGGAAAGAGAGAAGGCAGGGCCTCCCCTCACATTCCCTGGTGCCTGCTTTTCCTCTCAGCTCCTCACTCCCTGGCCACCCCCCATCCTGGGGCGTCTCCAACACTGACTCCTTCCAATGTGCCCCCACCCCCCACTGCACCTGCCTCTCCTCTCAGGCCCTGTCAATAAGCTAAAACTAGTTCTTCTGTACTTGCTGCAGAGGACCCAGAAAATTTTCAAACCAACCTCTGCTCCCAAAGAAAGAGAAATCGCCTGAAGGAAAGAGCAAAGGTTGGGAAGAAGTTGACAGAGAGAGAGAGAAACATCTCTGCTAGTTCCAGGCTGCTGTGCAGGAGGAGCCCAGGAAGATTAGGATGAGCACACAGAAAGGGAGGAAGGCAGGAAGGCCCTGGATGGTTCTGCAGGACAGTCTGTCTGGTCTGGCTGGGAGGCTGAGGGTCAGCCTTATCACTGCAGGGCCCCGATGGCTATTTCCCCTAATGGGCAGTGAGGAACCACTCAAGATTGAGTAACAGGACGCCCTGCAAAATGTGTTTAGAGAGATTCCTGGAACAAACCGTGTCCTGCCCTCTGCACAGCGGGAGCTCGGGTTTCACAGCTCTGACAGCGCCTGAGAACCCCTCCAGCTGGGGGTGGGGGTGGGGGGCTGCCTGTCCTGCAGCCAAGTCTCCACCTCCAATTCTTGGGGCAGAATTTGTGCCACCCAGGATGAAAGGGAGGGGAAGCCACAAAGTCAAAGTTGGGTAGAGGCTGAGAGAAAACCAAAGCCAAGCCGCTGACTGTCCGTGCACTGCTGTTTGCTCAATGCACACTCTCCCTCCAGCTCGGAGTCTGGGCGGCAGATGGTAGCAGAAGGTGGCTTGGGGTGGGGCGCAGTGTCCCCCCAACCCATCCTTCTGAATGTGGGGTACTTAGGGCTGGCTCAGATCCTGTCCCTAGATGGCAGAACACCCAGTCAAAGGAGGAGGCAGGACTAACACATAGGAAACAGCTGAAAACAACCTCAAACCACAGGATGTGCTACAGGCACTTCGTGCCCTAGGAAATCCGGGCAGTAAGAAGGAATCAGTGTGAACTGTGGTACCAGAGACAGCCTGAAACCTGTTTCCAATCGAGCACCAAACCCTTAAAGGTGCAAAGAGGAGGAAGAGACCAGTCCTACCAGATATGAAAACATATTATTTATTACTCTGGCGAAAGCAAGAATTCCACAAGAGCTGGAGAACCAAAAAGTTGACAAGTTAACACAATGCTCTTACCCCATAATAATCGCTGGGTAAATGGGATGCATGATGAGTCCTTCCGCAGCAGAAATTTCCCTGCAGGAATAAAGAAGAAGGGCGGGGGAGAATAAGGAAAGAAGGCCTTCTTAGAAATGGTTGTATGTTCTGCCCACCCACCCATCCATCCACCCAGCAGTTTTATCACAATGAAACGTGAAACCCTGGTCAGGGGAAATGATGCCTCTCTTCTGCCCTTCAAGACGAGACGCCCCTTTTAATGAGGGAGTAAATTATTGTTAAGAGGATACAAAAATACAGAATCCAATAAACTAGCAAGTCCAAGGTAACCATAATTTCTTCCCTGTGTTTTCCTACTAAATTCATCTCTCAAGAGTTTTCTGGAATCTTCTCTCGTTTCCCCTACCTCACTCCCACCCCTATTCCAGGACCTGGGCCTGGAGACCTCACGCCCCTAACGGCTCTCAGGCCCACTCTCCTCCTCATCCCCTTCTGTCCTCGCCCGCCTGCTACCAGGGCCTTACCCACCCCTGGCTCAGGGGCGCCTCCTGCCGCCCACCCGCAGCCGGTTCCAGCCCATCCAGCCTCAGTTCCCACACGTGGGCACAGCGAGCCTCAGGTCCGCCCGCCCACTTGCCAGCTCGTCGCTGTCAGGATTGAAGGCATCGGCTCGGGCAGCCCCTCTCCTCCGCCGGAGCCAGGCGCTTGCCTTCTAAGTGCCCGAGCGCGCCGGAGGGGTCATCCTCGGAGGCTGTGCACCTGCCGGGAGCGCGGCTGCTCGGGGCCGGGTCCGCGTAGGGCTGCAGGGGCCCGGGGCGCGTTCCGTCTGACAAGACCGCTCCTCTCCCTGAAGAGCGACCCTCCTTCCCCATGTGCCCCCAAATATCCCCGCGTATCTGCATGTGCCGGCGGCCTGGGACCCGCGGCGGGGACTCCCGGGTCTCTGCAGGGAGATGGACGCGCGTAAGCAGCTCGGGCGGCGGAAGGGGCCGTAGGCACTTCCCTTCAGTGGTAAAGAAGCCCTTCCTTCCAGCGGCCCTCTTGGCGCAGTGGGCAGCGCGTCAGTCTCATAATCTGAAGGTCCTGAGTTCGAGCCTCAGAGAGGGCACGGTCATTTTACTATGCTCCAACGTGGCGTCTTCATAAAAACTAACGAAAGGTGCTTACAAGGACCACAGGTAGAGGGATGCCCTCCGTAAAGCAGCGTCCTGCCCCGGCGGAACTAAATCCTGGCTCTGCACACAGATCCCCCAGCTTCGCTAAAGGAGAGAGCAAGCCGCAGGCAAGAGGAAGGACCTCGGCCACCCTCTCGAGCCAAGAATAAAAACCTGTGAGAAAAAAAACACGCCGTGTTGGCGCGACTGGGGGGAAAAGGACAAGGAGGTGCCGAGCGGTGCACTGTCTTTTACAACAATCTGTGAAAACCAATCTCCTGGACCACTTCCGATCTCTCTTTTCTCCCCAGCTTCCTCTACTCGGAGCAGAGCTGTGCCTGCACCTTCTTTTGAGGCTGTATCCAGAGACTGTACCCTCGCTCTATTCCAGACCAGGCTTTCGAGAGCGGGGCAACCTGGGTAGTCAGCGCCCGTCCTCCACGTGGCCCGGGACCGAAAGGTGGGGCGTGGCACTGATAGCCCAGGCGACGCCAAGCTACACCCAAGGCTCTAGCTGAAGACTTCAATTTTTGATTATTCGGTTTACAGTAGCTTCCAGTTACTTTGTGATTTAATCTCTAGTTATTATTTAGAAGTATATTTATTTTCCAAAATAGGGAGATTTCTAGTTTTATTATTCATTTCCATCCTAATTGGTTGCATTGTGGATGTAGGATATATATAATATGATAATAATATCATTATAATATGATATGATATATTATAATATGATATGATATATTATAATATGATAATAATATATATAATATATAATATGATTATATATATAATAAACTTACTTTAAAAAGAGATATATATATATATATCTTTTTAAAGTAAGTTTTTACCCACTGAGAGGCTTGAACTCACCACCCAGAGATCAAGAGTCACTTGCTCTACCAACTGAACTAGCCAGGAGCCTGGGTCATAGAATATATTCTATAAGAATTAAATAGCTCAATGTATGGTCGTTTTGTAAATGCATTTTGAATATTTGGGGGAAGTATTCTGTACTGGTTGTGTGCATTGTACTAAATTTTCTAATCACGTTAATCTTCTATATTCTTTAATTCTTGTTATATTTTTGTATGTTTGAACTATTGGTTATTTTCGGTTTTGTCATTTGTATATACTTTGAGGCTACATTAATAAATGCATAAAGCATAGAATTCTTGTATCTTCCTTGTGAATCAAACCTGAATTGAACACTTACGAAGTGTTCATCTTTATCACTAGTATTGCTTTTCATTTTAGACTACATGTGGCCTAACATTAATGTAATATCAGCTTGTTTTGATTTCGTGTGTACAAGAAACATCTTTTTCTAGTAGTTTCCTACTTCTATTATGCTTATGTTTTAATGTCTCTTTTAAACACCTACATTTCATGGGGTGCCTGGGTGGCTCAGTTAAGCATCCAGCTCTTAATTTCAGCTCAGGTCACGATCTCTCAGTTTGTGAGATCCAGCCCTGTGGCAGGCTCCACGGTAAGCCTGCTTGGGATTATCTCTCAAAAATAAACAAACGTTAAAAAAAAATAAATGCGTATATTTGAGATATTTTTAATCCAGTCAAATAACCTCTACAGATTAATAGGAATATTTACCTTATTTACATTTAATATAATTACTGATCTACTTGGATTTAAATCTACCATTTTTTTTTATTTTTTTTTCCAACGTTTATTTATTTTTGGGACAGAGAGAGAGCATGAACGGGGGAGGGGCAGAGAGAGAGGGAGACACAGGATCCAGGCTCTGAGCCATCAGCCCAGAGCCTGACGCGGGGCTCGAACTCACGGACCGCGAGATCGTGACCTGGCTGAAGTCGGACGCTTAACCGACTGCGCCGTGGCGCCCCTAAATCTACCATTTTAATAAGGTCTCCCTTTTTGTTCTGCCTGTTCTTTGTTGTGCATCTTCTTTTGGATTGCTTTATTATATTTACATTAATAAACTAATAGGTTAATGAGTTAATAGATTATATTAATTATTAATATGAATAATAACATTAGTGTTATTATATTCTATTATGCTAGTTTTTTCCCTCTATTTGGAAACTGTACCCTTGTTTACTATTCTTTTAGTAACTAACCTTGAAGTTCCAATGCTACTACTTGACTTAATGAATACTGCTATTATTTGGGACTTTTACCTTTTACTTTTCTTGGGGGGGGGGGGGTAACCTCTACGCCCAACATGGGGCTTGAACTCTTGACCCCCTGAGATCAAGAGTTTCACGCTCTACAGACTGAGCCAGCAAGGGGCCCCAGCACTCTTACCTTTTTTCCAAAAAAAATTTTTTAATTCTTTTCCTTTATCACTCCGGTTGTGACCCCCTCAACTTGTGCTTTTTCTTTTTTCAATTCTCTTGGACATATTCCTAACAGTGGAATTGCTAGGTCATATGGTAACTCTAGGTTAAGCATTTTGAACTACCAAACTGTTTTTCAAAGCAGCTGTACTTTTTTTACAATCCCAACAGCAGTGTATGGGGGCTCCAATTTCTCCACATCCTTACCAACACTTGCTGTTGTCTCTGTTTTAGTCCAATTGTCCTCGCAGGTGTGAAGTGGTATTTCATTGTGGGCTTGATGAGCATTTTCCTAATGACCTTGTTGAACATCCTTTCATGTGATTACTGGCCATTTGTATACCATCTCTGGAGAAATGTCCATTCAAATCCTTTGCCCTTTTTGAAATTGGCTTATGTGTCTTTTTATGGTTGCATTACAAGACTTATTGATATATTTTGGATATAAAGAAATTGGATTTGCTAATATTTTCTCCCCTTCTATGGGTTTCCTGTCCCCTTTCCTGTCTCTCTTGAAGCAATTTTATTTTGATGAACTTTTTTTTTGAAGAAATACACGTTGCAGAGAGTTGAAGCTCCCGTCTATGACCCAATTTCGGTGCCTCCCTCTTCAGAGATTACTATTCTAAATGTGATCTTTTTAATTCCCCAATTGTTTTGTTTTTTAATTATGCAAAATATCCATAAATGTTAACATCTTAACCACTGCAAGGTGTACGGATCAGTGGCACTAAGTATATTCACACAATTTGCCACCAACACCACATCCAGCTCTAGAGTTTTTTTTTTTCATCTTGCACAGTTGAAACTCTATCCCAATTAAACCCTAATCTTCCATTTTTCGCTCAGGCCCTGTAACCACCATTCTGCTCTCCATGAATGTTGTAAATACCTCCTATGAATAGAATCACCGTATTTGTCTTTGTGTGACTGGCTTATGTCAACTTAGCATAAGGTCTTCAAAGTTCATCCATGTTGTAGCAGGTGTCAGGATCTCCTTCCTTTTAAGGGTTGAATAACATTCCATTGTGTGTGTGTACGTTACATGTACATCACATTTGCTAATCCATTTATCTATAAATGGACACTTGTTATAAATGTGTCTATTTGTCTACAGCCCAGTGGGCTAGATCTTCTATCGACCTCTACCCTCTGTATCATATTTTTGAATGGATTTCAATTATGTATATTATTTAGAGGCACTCTGGCTATAAGAGGGGTAGGCAGACTTTGACCAGCACACCAAATTTGTCCCACTGCCTGTTATATATATATATATATATATATATATATATAATTCCATTGGAACACAGCCACATTCATTCATTTATCTATTGTCTATGGCTGCTTTCATGCTACAACAGCAGAGTTGAGGGACTGGGGCAAAAACCATATGGCAAAACCTAAAATATTTATTATCTGGCCCCTTAAGTAAGTCTGCTGTTTCCAAGGCAATAGTAACAAATAGATTCCAAAATGTGTAACAGCTCAAACACCAGCTTCTCTTCCACAGCATAGTCCAAAGCCAGGAGTTTTCTCCATGTTTGATTCATGTACACAGGATGCTTCCACTGCACGGCTCTGCAATCCCCAAGGGCCTCCATGTCTTTGCCTTGAGCTAGTAGAAGGGGATCAAGAACCTGGAGGGGACCCCCGTACTCCTTTAGCCTCGGTCCAGGAACGGAACTCATTTCTCACTCATGATTCATCAGCAAGAACTAGGTGCCTGACAATATCTCAAAGTAAAGAACGGCACATTCATGCCTCCTCCCAGTGACACAAGCTACAAATTTCAGTGGGAGGCCAGCTGTCTCAGCCATGCCAACACCCAGCAAGTGAAGAATCAGAATGAGCAAGAAAGCAGGCCGATATGGCTTGATTTCAGGAGATGGGCTTTTTCTGCCTGGAGAGGGCCAGATGGAATATTATAGAAAGCCAGAATGAAAAGCAGGCCTTCCAAAGATTCAAATAAAACCAGGTATCATCAAGCAGTTGCTAAAAGGAGAGAGAGAGAGAGAGCCCTTCCTTGGGATATGGTTAGACCAGCTCATGGACTCTTAACCTGGATCAAGAATTGAGTGTTGGGGGCGCCTGGGTGGCTTAGTCAGTTGAGCGTCCGACTTTTGCTCAGATCATGATCTCGTGGTTTTTTAGTTCGAGACCCACATCAGGCTCTCTGCTGACAGTGCAAAGCCCACTTTGCATCCTCTGTCTCCCTCTCTCTCTGCCCCTCATTCGCTCACACACACTCTCTCTCTCCCACTCTCTCAAAAATAAATATTCAAAAAAAAAAAGAATTGAGTGTTGGTGGTCTAATGACACCCCAATACAGTCTGAAAGTTTACACAGGTAAATAGGTTTCTTCTTGAGCTTTCTGAAGGCTCCAAGAATTCTCTGACCCCCCTCCAAAAAGTTACAAACAAAACTAAGTGTGGTCTAAAATTCCTTCCACATCCTGGAAGCTGCTGAGTGGGGGCATAAGCAATCCATCACCATAAGTTTGTTATTTGGAAAAACTGACCACATCTTAGGCCATTTTGGTTTTTGCTTTTCTATTTTGTTAGTTATAAAGTCAGGTTTCCCCACCCAAACCCAGAAATCAGTGGTAGAAAAATAACAAAGGAAAAACCCCTAAGCCATCTCATAAAAACCTGAGAGCACAGGATGAGCGTGTGCCAGGGGCGGGGGGAATGGACAGATGACGGTCCATCGAGGGTTAAGGTGGAGGTATCCGGGGCAAGGAAGTGGTCATCCGCTCTACCTGCTGACCTTCCCTGGGTCTTCGCCAGCAGGATCACGGCACGCCAACCTTCAATACAAGAGCTGGTAAACGGTGGCACTGTTCTTGGAGCCTGTGACCAGATACTGGTTGTCAGAGGACACATCACAACACAGGATATCGGTAGACTCCTCTGCCTACAAGGAAAGAGAAGCCAAGAGTGACTACAGGCAGGGGCCAGGCTTGGGCCAGAGATGAAGGCCTCACTTAGGGCTGTGTCAAGGCTAAGGACAGACCTGAGCCTCAGTCTGGAGACAACAGGGCAGGTCTCGTGGTTCAAGGTGAAGCCCATGAGTTCACTGGACCTTGGGTCCTCATTCCCCTTGATGTATTAAACGGCCCAGATACCACCCCGGAGGTACTTTCCAGCATTGTCCTTGGGACCTGACATAATGGATCTGAAGCTATGAGCTCTGAGTGCCTGGGTGTGCCCATCCCTCCTCCCAATACCTGAAACAACCTTTGTAGAGAAGGTGCAGCTAAGCAATGGATTGATTCATCCAGCGTGGTCACAAAATAGCTCCCTGGCAAAGGAAAGGCAGATGGAGAGGCCAGACACCAAGCTTGCATTCCAATCCCAGCCTCATTCCCAAGGGGACTAGGGAAAGGGCAACTCCTTCTCTGCCTCAGTTTCCCCATCTATAAAAATCAGAGATAAGACCCAAGCCATTCCTTCATCTGGTCCTACCCTCCTGCTACACGTGGGATCATGGTCAGTATCACTGAACAAAAAAAAGGACAATCAGATGGGATTTCATGTCTCTTCTGCCTGCCTGTGTCTTCAGGCTGCTGTTCTGTGTAGGAAGGCACCATTACAGAGAGAGCCAGAAAGGAGAGGGAGGGGGACAGAAGACAAACAGGGTGCCAGACCACAGTGGGAGAGGAAGTGGTGGGGAAGGGTAGGTGGGTGCAGAGGCAAGAGCAGCAGGCAGGAGAGTCGACACCTGGGTCTTGGCTTGGCTGCGCTTGGGGCTGGAGGGTGAGGAACAGACCCTGCAACAAGGCTGGGCCCAGATTCTGCAGATAGGTAGACACCCCATGGTGTGACAGGGCCCTTAGAGGTGTCACCTGGCTTCAACTCACCACAGGAGGAAAACTTGAGGTTGTGGTGGTGGATGTATTTGTTAAAGAAAATCTTCAACTTCTCCCTCCGGTGCGTGTGTAGGATTATGATGTCACTGTTTCTCAAGCCTACTAGCACCCACTCTTCACTGGGGTCATGGGTAATGCTGAGGATCTATTTGGGAACAAAACTGGAGTCAGGGGTGCCTGGGTAGCTCAGTTGGTTAAGTGTCCAATTTCAGCTCAGGTCATGATCTCCCAGTTCATGGATTCAGGCCCCGTGTTGGGCTCTGTGCTGACAGCTCAGAGCCTGGAGCCTGCTTCAGATTCTGTGTCTCCCTCTCTCTCTGTGTGCCTCCCATGCTTCTGCTAGCGCTCACTCTCTCTCAAAAATAAACGTTAAGAAAAAATTTTTTAATTAAAAAAAGAAAAGAAAAGAAAAAGGACTAGAGTCAGTGCTCCAAGCTGCCAACACCATCATTTGTGTCTCCTCTTGAAACCCGGCCCTTCCTCCTGCAGGACCCCCAGCTCCCAGCCACCGTGACTGCCCTCAGCCCTGGCACCTCATGCCGGAAATGGTGCTCCTGCACCCTCTGGTAGCTCCTCAGGTCCCAGGAATACAGGCTGGCATCTTCACCTCCTGTCCAGAACTTATTGCCTGCGATGTCCACGCATCGGGATCCATATTCAGGGACTTCGTGCTTCCTGGAGGGAAAACAACTCATAGAGATTCACGCACTGGTTAAACACTAGGAAGTTCTGGGCCCAGGAAGCCCCCAGGAGTGCCCCCCCACCATATATTCTCCTCACAGACTCCCCTGATCCTACCGCACAGAGCGGGGAAGCGCTGTCCAGAAAGGGACACAGGCTTTCCCAAACACCTTACTGTCAAGCCCTCCCCTAGGTCATACCTGATCAAGATTTGGTTCTGCAAGTCCCAAATCTCAACAAATCCTTTGAAACAAGCCAAGCAGATCTGGGCATTGGAGGAGAGAGCCAGGGAATAGCACATGGGGCCTGTGGAGGCCAGCTGTGCCCTGACGCGAGGCGTGGGTGCCAGATCCCAAAGAGTCAGGTTCCGGGACAGACCCCCAGTGATCAGGCTCTGCTCATCAGGCAGCAGCTTGCAGGCGAGGACACGGCTCTGATGGTCCTGCAGGGACAGTTCCCACCCTCACATCACCACCTTAAGGCACAGGGTCAGAGTCTCACGCCAGAGATCATACCCTGGCTCCCCAAGCCTATCCCAAACATCCCTCACCTGGAAGTCCAGCTGGGCCTGTGGGGCCTTGTTGCAGGCATGCAAAGCGCTCTCGTCCCACACCTTAATGTAGCCATGTCCACACGTGTACACGTGGTGAGTCGAGCCGCTGATGGCAATGGCGTAGACCTTCTTTCCATGGCGGACATTGCCAACCTTCCAGGACTCCCGTGGGGCTCTCTGCCTGACCACCACTTCATCAGGAACGGGAGGCTAGGGACAGGAGAAGGTAGGCGGCCATCAAAGGGCATAGCCCCAGCCTACTGTCATCCACAGCCTGCCGGTCCGCTGACTGAATTCCTAACTGTTCACCCAACAGCCCTCTCTGACCCGGGGCGAAACCATGTTCTTATCTGGGGACCCCAGACCATAGACATCCTCCTGCACTAGCCACATGGTGCCCAGGCTTCCCTCATTGACACACAGAGCCACATTTTGAGACAATTCTGTGCACCAGCAGGAAGAGCAGGACCCGGCACAGCCCCCCGAGGACACAGCTTTTGAAGAGGTGACACTGTGAGCTGAGGGCCCTATATCTTGGTGACGAGGGCAGGATAGCTTAGCTCAGAAGAAGTAGGGAGCTACAGGACCACCCCACCACCACCACCACCACCACCGCCTAAGGGAGAGAGAATGAGGACACACTGCGTGCCCTCACCTTCTTCTTACTAGCTTCTTATTTGGGGCAGGGCAGGGGAAGGCAAAGATTCCAAGTTTGGAAAAATAACACACTTACAATTGCCCTGAGGAATGACCAGACTTCTTCACTGGGAGGTGGCGAGGGGCAAGGCTGGCCTGCAGGGAAATATCAACACCCACCCACTCACAGAGAGGGGCAACGGATAGCAACAGAACCGCAGGATTCAAGGAGAGGGCCACTGTCCTGACACCAGGCCTGAGTCTTGTCCCCCACCTTCCCTGCCCACGCATCCCACCTGGGACTTACCACACTCGGGTCCTGGCAGGAAGCTATGACACATAGAGAGCAGAGAGGGGACAGCACGTGAAATGCAGGGCTCTGTGCTGGGATCCCCTCTCCCACCACCAGTCTTGTTCAAGGGGAGACCTACCTGCGATCCAGTTCTGCTGCTGCTTCTGGCTCCGCCTCAGAAAGCCAGCTGGCCTGGAGCTCAGATCTGTCCAGAGGCTGGAGGACCCACTGTTGTGGGGTCCCAGAGCTCGTCTCCTGATAAATCGGGCCATGCGATGTCTGGGGAGCCGGGGGCTGCTGAGGCATCCCATACTCCCCCTCTGCTTGGGATTGTGCTTGGTGCTCATGCTGGGAGGAAATGCCAGAGCTTTCTAGCATGTTCCTCCACTCCTCTGGTTCATCATAAATTCTGAGTGTACTAAACGAGGCCCCCTCCTTCTCTCTATTCATGTTCTTAGATCAATCAAGTGTCTGAGCCACCCGGTTTTGGGCTTGAGAAATGAGCCCATCAAACAGCTCCCGGGGTTACCAGTTCGTCCTGATCCCCTGTAGCAAGAGAGAACAGATGCAGAGACACAGATGTGCAGTATTCAGGGCCTGTTTAGGAGGCTCTGAGAACACCTCTCATGGTGAGAGGATTCAAAAGACGGGTGGCCGACTAATGTTTTACCCTAAATGTTGGCAGTGATGGTGTCGAGGGTGAACGTTTCTCACAGACACTTTGAGATGTTAGTAGCAGGTGTTGGGTTTTTCCTAGACCCATCTAGACAGATGGCATTTCCAGTCCTTTTAAATCCGAGTCACCCTTTAATCTGGCAATATACCTTTCAGATGAGGACTCACCCCCAGTGTAAACATGGGGTAACGGGAAACTCCACTCATGCCACAGGCACTTTCCCTGCCTTCAGGGGATCCCCGAAGGCAGTATGCAGACATGATGTTCCATTTGGATGGAGCAAGGTCACACAACCACAGAGAGTTTGCTGGTGGGTACATTCATCTATCCCACCCTATATGGTCATTCTGAGAACTAAATGGAATCCCGTGTAGAATACTCAGAATTATGCAAGGCTACTGGCAGACCTTCATTAAATGGCAGTGAGTGCATTTATCTGCGGACTGTGCCAGGGACCAGACCTTTGAGGATTTGAAACAGACCATCTGCCTTCCCCCAGGCCACCCAACAGCAAGCCCTTGGACGGGCCTGGGGAGACCCAGCGTTCCAGAACACAGCAGAGCAAAAGCTCAGCCAAAAAATGAGAGGTGGTCTGGGGAGGGGGTCTTCCCCTGTCTATGGAGACCATGCCTGGACGACCAAGCTCAGTCCTTGGTTCTCAGAACCCACCCTCCGCAAATGCCCCATGGTCACCCCAGAGAGGCCGGGTTGCCTGCCTTTGGGAAGATGTAGTTGTATCGCCAGACTCCAATCCTCTGAACACTTTGAGCTCTTACTATGTGTTTAGCCTTGAACCAAACACACTCCTCACAACCGTGTGAGCCACATTTCACAGATTTTAAAAACTGAAGCTCAACTTTGGTTATTTAACCAGAAAGCACAGGGAAAAGGTTCAAATCCCGCCCTGTCTGGCTCTAAACAGTCTCCTTTCCTGACTCTCCACGAGGAAAAGGAAGACAAATATCCACTGTCTTTACAAAAGTGGTTACTTGGGGAACCTGAGTGGCTCAGCGGATTAAGGGTCCGACTTAGGCTCAGGTCATGATCTCGTGGTTCATGGGGTTAAGGCCCGCATCACTCTCTGTGCTAACAGCATGGAGCCTGCTTCAGATTCTGTGTCTCCCTCTCTCTCTGCCCCACCCCCATTCCCTCGCGCTCTCTCTCTCTCAAAAATAAATTTAAAAAAATTAAAAAAACAAATGTGGTTACTCTGCTACCTAACACTGCCACTTTTAGGGATTTAGCCTGACGGTGCACTTAAATATACACAAAAAGGACACCTGTACAAGCAGAAGCACCACAGCACTGTTTGTGACAGCAGATGACTGGAAAAATCCAATGGCCACAGGAAGGGACTGGTGAAATGTCACAGTATATGCATTCTGTGGAATACTACACAACTGTTAAATGTAATAAGGACACATCTTTAAGGACTGGAGAAAAATTCAAGGTGTGTTAAGGAGGGGAGGGGTGGATCTAAGGTTCAGACAAATGTGCATAATAGCAGCTGTGGTGGAAAAGAAGGATGGAAATTAGAACCTATCTTTGCATATGTTTGTATGCACAGAAGAAATCAGGAAAAGCAGTCGTCTTTGGGAATGCAAATTGACCCAAAGGAAAGAAGAATGGAAGATCTGGCCACCGTAGAACCTGGGATAGTTTTTGCATCTGTGTGGCTCCTGGAATCTAAATGTAAAATAGTTAGACCTTGAATCTTTTCCTTGACCAAATCCATCTTTCTCGCCTTCCCCCAAATGATAATTTGGGGTCCTTGCGATGCTCAGTTACTTGTTTAAATAATTTAACCAATTCATCCTGACGCCTTCAGCCTGCATTAAATGGGCCACGAGGGCTGGCTCACCCTGCTGAGGGTGGAGGCCCAGAGTACCCACATTCCCAGCCAGCGTGACGAGGATGAGCAAGCGGGGACTGGCAGCAAGCTGTCCTTGGGTAAAGCTTAAAGGCAGTGAGGCCATTTAGCCAGTATTTCACAGATGAAGATTTCACCCTAAGAGTAAGACAAGGCTTTCTAGAAAGAGCAGAAGGAAGAGTCACTATCACTGAACCCCGCTCTGCTCTATCCCCAGAGCTGCAAATGTAGAGACCCCACCCCTTACCAAGCAACTCCTACCCCAGGTTCCACACAAAACGCTAGTGCTGGGGCTCCATCCTGCCCACAAGGCAAGCACTCACCAATCCCCATGGCTGGAAACTCACCCTGGAAGGCAGAAAGCCAAACCCCAGAGAAGGGAAGGCAGCAGCAGAACGGAGACCTCACTGGTGCTGAAACCCTTCCTCTCACACCCAGGCACAGCCCCCTCCGTGAACTGCTGCTATTTTTAAACCTTAGCTTAATTGATAATCAAGCCCTGGGTCAGAACCTGGGTCAGGTGTCCTGGCCCTGAATGGTACCTGAATGGTTCCTCAATTCCCGGGTGGGCGTGGCCACAACCTGCCATTTCCAATTAGACCCTGTGTCCTTGGAAGAGAGATAAGATGGAGGTCTGCCAAGTAAGGTCAAGGCAGGAGGCAAGATGGAGCCAGAAACTGTTGTGGGGGAAGTCTCTGGATCGGGTTCGGGCTGCCCACTAGAGCCAGCATTTGCACAGAGGCCGAGAACTGGGTAGAGCTGTCCCCAAGAGCTGGTTTAGATTCATGTCTTCTGGTGAATCTCTTTGGGATTGAAGACTGGTTTGGGGCTGAGGCCAATATGGGCTTTGATGGGAGGAGAAGGGGGCCACTAGAAGGGAAGACCAGGGAAGCCTTTCTTTTCAGGCACCCCTCATCCAGTGGTTCTTAAATATGACACCCGGAGTGCAGCCCCCGCCCCCCGCCCTCGCCACAGAGACTCAGATTCTGTAGGGGACTGAGACTGCCTTTCTAACAGGTTCCTGGGTGCCACATTTGAGAACCACTGCCAGCCCCTCAGTCTGGTGGTCCCCTCCTGCAGGAGAGAATGGCGGTGAAGCTGGATCCCCTCCTGCTCTCCCCCCTCTCCCCACCCTCCCCACCCCCCCCACCCCCCCACCCCGCCTCTTGCTCACCCTTCCAACTGAACACACTCTCTTCCACTCTGGTTCCTTCCTCATTTGCTGGCTTCCTTCTTTTGAAGCAGCAGTCCTGAAATGGCTGCTGCCCACAAAGAAATCTTTTGACCCCTAATCTCCAAAACCCACTGTCTCTCCCTTTCTCTTTCCCCCTCACTAACACACCCCTCATCCCCCAAAATTTTATTACTGCCTGTGGTCTCCCAGATAATCCTGGCATTATCCTTGGCCCAGTATTTGAGATCTGTCCCCATCCAGGCTCAGCCTGTTCTCGCTTTTTCCTTGACTGCACCCTAACCTGACCCCAAAAGAACTTGATTGCACCTTTCCATCCTCATACTTCCCTATGCTGTTCCTTCATCCAAGAATGTTGTTCCTTGTCCACTCATGCGTCAGATTTACACTCCCATGTACTCTGAGCATGGTGCCAAGGACCAGTGATCAAGCTAAGACATGGCCCAAGTCCTTAGGGAGCTCTGATTTGAGAGGGCAGGACAGAGGGTGGTTGATGTAATTCCCGAGCTGACGCATGACCATTTTGGGGGAGTTATCCCTTTTTTGACGAGTTATCCCTTTTTTGATTCTCACAGGAAACACACAGCAGTGAGGCATGGATTTTATTGCTAGTTTGGAAATATGAGAATTAATTCGGGGGGTCAGAACATCACAGAGACTTATCCAGGGTCTCACTGAACAGGTGGGAGAGCAAGGGTCCAAAGCCAGGCCTATCTGATTTTTAAAAATATGCTTGAGAGAGAGCTGTACTGAATCATAGGAGCTCTTTCTATACTCTGCGTATGAATCCTTTGGCAGAACATGTGCACTGCCTGTGTCTCTTGCCAACCTGTGGCTGGCCTTTTAAGCTCTTAATGGTGTCTGTAGATGAATGGAAGTTCTTAATTTTAATTCAGTCCAGTTTATCTATTCTTTTAAGGTTAGTCTTTTTTTTTTTTTTTGTCTTATTTAGGAAATATTTTCTGCCTTCAATACCATGATAATACTCTCCATTGTTTTATTCTAGACGCTTCTCTGTTTTACCCCCTACATGTAAATCTACAAAACTTGGCAATATCTAGAAAGGGAACACAGAGGGTCCAGGACAGAAGCCTGGGCCTCTCTTGAAGGGGGAAGCAGCAAGCAAAATGGTGAGGAGCCCAACCCTTCCATCAAACTCCTGATTTGAAGCCCAGGCCTGCCACTTCTTGGTTGCCAGCCTGTGCCTCAGCTTTCACATCTGTAAAATGGAGATGACAAGATTACATCCTTCTTAAAGCTGAGGTCAGACCTGGAGGTTTAAGAGGGCTTTGAAGAGGCCAGGTTTCATGTAAATGTTCACTGAGGGTGAGCAATTCTTAGGGGCCTACCAAAGAGGAAAGAAAAAGAGAGGGGAGAGAGGCCAGTGGGAAGTCCCCTGTGCAGTGAGGCAGCCCACAGAGGAGAGAGTTGCCAGCAGAGGCATAGGGTCTGGATCCTAATAGGCTGCATTGCTGGGCACTGGGCATGCTTCTCTGTGTCATCACTGCCCCCTCTCGGCTGCCCCAGGAGGGAAGTCACATCTAAGGAAAATAAGGTTCAAAGAGTTTAAGTACCTTGCTCAAGATCTCACAGCAAGGAAGGGCTGGAGTGAGGGTTTGAGGCCAGGTTCACACAACCCCACACGGCCCTCTTCCAGGCTGCAGGGAGATGGAAAATGCCGGGAACAGGGGGCCATTTGGCTTCAGCAGCCTGGAGGTGGTGGTTTCTGTGCATTCTTGGGCCAGACACTAGAATGCTAATATGTGAATCGTCAGACGTTGAGAACAGAAATGGGGGTGCAGAGTACTTAACTGAGACATTTGAACAAAAGAAGAAATGGGGCAGCCTCTGTGGGGTACAGTGTCAAGAACAGTGGTTCCCAAGCTCAGAGGCAAGTTAAGGTAACCCAGGTACTTACCAATGCTCAGGTATCTGTGCCCTCCCCATTCCCGTTAGTAGGGAAGCAGCCTGGGCAACAGCATTTTTCAGACCTCCCACTGTGATTCCAATGCAAGCTAAGGTTGAAAACCACTCAAGTAGAGGGTTTTGCAGAGAAGGGTAACAGGAGCACAGAGATTGTGAGAGAGGGTAGAGGGAAGAGGTTGGGAGATATTCCAGACGCTGGGGAAGGAGGGACAAAAATGATAAAGGAAGACCCCTGTGGTCTTGGGAATGGTTGAGGTCATGGGCACAGGAGGAATTTAGTTTGAGATGGAAAGGGAAAATGACCACAAAAAGATGGGCAAGGACAGTTTCACCCTATTGTCCCTCTGCCGAGCCCATGGATGGAGGTCCCCATCCTGAGCCCAGGCTATACTAGGGTTAGTGGCCAACAGGTAGGACCAAAATTGTGTGAACCAGAGTGTTGGAGCTTCCAGGAAAGGAAACAAAATGGGTCCAGGACTGCAATCAAATGCATCTGTGCACCCACCCACTCACTCACCACCCTTCCCTCCAAGTGGCCAGTGAGCACAGTTTTACTGCTCCCTGGTTGCACTGGTCTGGGAGGACACAGGGCTGAGCCTACAAACCTGGCCTTGACCCTTGTGAATTTAGGTCTTTGGAGTGAAACTAACAGTTGAACTGTCAATTATAAATCAGAGTGGAGAGTGTGACCTGATGAATTTAGGGAGGGTGTGACAGGGGAATACAGTTAAGGGGGACACACCAGATGTGAAAGATCACGAGTGATCCGTGAGGTGTGTGACATGAAGGATGGGAGGCATCAGTGGGGAAAGCGGTGGGGGGATGGGGAGGAGAGCATGGGAGAATGTTCTAGGTAGAGAGCATAGCAGGTACAAAGGTTTGGAGAAGTGTATTTTATTTTTTTAAATGTTTATTCATTTTTGAGAAACAGAGAGAGAGTGCGAATAGGGGAGGGGTAGAGAGGTAGACACAGAATCCAAAGCAGGCTCCAGGCTGTCAGCACAGAGCCCAATGTGGGGCTTGAACCCATGAACCATGAGATCATGACCTGAGCTGAACTCGGATCCTCAACTGACTGAGCCACCCAGGCGCCTCTGGAGAAGTGCATTTTAACAAATGGGAGAATTTTCTAGGAGCTGGAGCACAGGGAGTGTGTTGTGAGGGCAGGGAGGGCAGGGATGTGTGTTCTAATCTAGGGAGACTAGGTGGGGAGCAGCAAAGGATTCTGAGCTGGGGGAGACAGGAACGGACTTGTGTTTTGAAAGGACCAGGCCTTCAGTGGATAGTTTAGGGGAAGGCGGCAAGATTGGAGTCTGGAGACCAGTTAAAAATGCTCAACATTAGCAGTCGTTAGGGAAATATAAACCAAAAGCACAATGAGATACCACTTCCCATCCACTAGGATGGCTAACACAACAACAACAACAACTAAGAAAATGATAAATGTTGGTGAGGATATGGAGAGACTGGAATGCCAGGGCATTGTTGGTGGGAATGTAAAATGATGCTGCTGCCGCAGAAAGCAGTTTGGCAGTTCCTCAAGAAAGTTAAACACAGAATGACCATATAACCTAGCAATTCCACTCCTAGGTACATACCTGAGAGAACTGAAAACAGAGGCTCAAACAGATTTTTGTACACCAACATTCACAGCAGCATTATTCACAATAGCCAAAAGGTACAAATAACCCAAGCATCCATCAACGGATGGCTGGATAAACGAAATGTGGTCCATCCACACAAGGACTGTTAGTCACCAATAAAAAGAAATGAAGTGCTGACCATAGTACAACGCGGATGAACCTTGAAAACCTTACACTAAATGAAAGAAGCCAGACACAAAGCCTGCATATCGTATGATCCCATTTACATGAAACGTCCAGAATTGGCAAATCCAGAGAGACAGAGAGCAGATTAGTGGCTGCCAGGGCCTGGGGAGCCGGGAGCGATTTCTTAATATGGGGTTCCTTTTGGAGTGATGAAAAAGATCTGAGATTTGGACAGTGGTGATGGGTACACAACACTGTGAATGTACCTAATGCTACTGAAGTACACACTTTGAAACAGTTAAAATGGTAAATTTTATATTATGTGTATTTTACAACAATAAAATAAAATCAGACATTGTGTCATGAGCTACAGGCCTCGCAAGTTACCATAGCATTTTTCCTCTTCCTTCATCCAGCAGATACCAGGCAGTTTAGCTGGTGGTTTTCATAACTTTTGCTCCCCTAGTAGAAGAGCCAGCCAGCTGCAGGTGCCCCCGCCCCCAGACACCCTTGCCAGCTATAGTCAAATGGCAGCATGGGGTGGGGTGGGGGGTGGGGAATGTTAACAGGGTGGGGAAGTTTGGGGGGGTGGGTTACAGTGAGGAGCAGCACTCAGTGGGCAAACACTGAGGTCACTGTTTGGATCCTCAAAGCCTGGGCTCAAATATCGACCTTCAGATCTCTATTTGGGGGGTGCAGAGCCCTTTGGCGGGCAACTGGAAAGCAACCAAATTCTAAGACTTGCGCTCACAGGCCAGTGTGCGCACTCGATGGTTGGTCTCATCAGAGGCTCCCTGACCCCAGGAGTTTCTCTTTCAGCACTAGACCCTCCTCGGGAATCCACCTGGACACCCGTTGCTGATGAAAACGTATATAAACCATATAAACATAGACACAAAACATTTCTTCCCTTACTGATTTACTAACATCATCCACTCAACTGAAATGATTCAACTAGCAAGGTCCTGCCCAGCCCAATAAGCTGTCCCCACTCCCACCCCCAGTGACTTTGTGGTCCACAGGGTAAGGCTGGAAAACACAAGCTCCAGGTAGAGGGCTCAGAGAGCTGGTGGAGGACACAGCACAGGGGACCCAAAGGAGAGGGGGGAGGGCCAGCAAGGGGGCAGTGGTGTTGGGCTGAGCTCAGTGTGAAGGCAGGGAAAGCCCTCTGGGTATTAAGAACACCGCACCGCAGGGCTGGGCCCCTGCCCACTGTTTACCTGGTCCCTGCACTTCCTCTAACTCCACTGTCATGGGGAGGCCCCAACCCACTGTTCTTTACTATGTGCCCTTCCCAGGGCTGTGGATCCCACCTCCCTTATCTATTGTTCTTCCTACCCAACTCACACTCGCGGCCCTGCTGTGGAACGCTTGGATTCTGTGGAACGCATTCCGATTTCTGTCTTGGATACCCCTGTTTCCAAGACATCTTTAGGCACAAACCCCCTGACCTTTACTCTCGGGCCCACTGGCAACTGGCCCCTTCACAGTCTCCCACAGGGGCTCAACTTAGGTGAGTTTACAGTATGCGCCTCTGAGTAAGATTTCTCGGGGCGGGGGAGGGCGGGGCGGTGGAGGAGTATGCTTCTTTAAGAGTTTGCAGTGCCCTGGCCTAAGCCTTCTGTGCGTTCCAACTCTGGCCTGCCGGTTGTCTAAGGTAGTGTCCACCCCACCCCCACCACCGGTGGATCCCCAGTTGAGTTTTCCACCAAGAGCTCGGACCGGGCTGCCCCAGGAACACCCCTGGGATCAGGGTAGGGAGGAAAGGTCCTGCATCCTGGCAGCCTCACAGTGGGGGGTTCTGTGCTTCCAGTCCCTCCTGGAGAGCGGCCCGGGCTTCTTGCGCCCTGCAGTGAGCGAAATGGCCACCGGGGGCAGCAGGCGGCCGAGGCTGGTGGCCAGTGACTGCTAATGGCTTCTCAACTGCGAGTCCCAGAGCCCTGGACACGCAGGCCCGACGCCCCTGCCCTGTCTTGTTCAGGGGCCAAAACAGTGCCCTGGTGGGAAAGCTGCCACCTGGCTACCCACGCCGCGCGCTGTGGCCCAGGACGGATGGGACCCAGCGCCTCAGGTCCCCACCCTGGGAGCGCGTGGGCCCGGGGCTCGCCGGCCAAGGACGGGTGGCAGACACGAGGTACGGGTAGCCGAACTGCCCCTTACCGTGGCGGGCTGGAGGAAATCGGCCGCGCAGCGCGAGGTCTTCCTGGAGGCTGGGCCTGTGCTGAGTGCCTGTGAGATTTCAGCGGCTGGCAGGGGCTGGAGGCACAATGCAGGATCACCGGAGCCACCCGGGGACTGGCAAGCTGTTGCAGGCAGAGCTGGAGCAAGAGGGAGGCTCTGGCCGCTGGCTGCCCGAGCGCAGTTGGAGCCAGGGCCCAGCAGAGCAGGTTCAGACGGGGGGCTAGAGTCCCGGGAGTCTTGAGATCAGTTGGATTTGCTGGGGACCACGTGGTCTGTGCTGCGTTCTGGCCTCAGAGCTGGGGGAAGGGACTTGCAGGGAGCTCTCCCAACCGGTAGACTGGGGACTCGCGGAGAAGGCCAAGATTCGCTCATCTCCTGGTCCCCAGCACTTGGTCGACCCTGGCCTGTGGCAAGGGGAAGGGTGTCCTCAGTTCCCTATCAAGAGACAGGATAGCACATAGAGTGGGGTTGTAGTCTGGGGAGAATGCAGACGTCAGAGGCAGAGAGGACAGAAGAGTCCAGAGGCATCTTCTCAGAATTCTCTGCCAGGAGGAGAGGGATGATAGCCCAGGGGTAGCTGTGCTGGGCCTCTTGTTCCCAAGATGACATTGGAGGCCTGTCCTGCCTGGGCCTCTCTCCCCAGGCCATCCCCTCACCTGCTGGGTGCTGGGCAGCCATATTTCCCTCTAAGCCTCAATTTACCATCCTGACCTGGACAGGGCAGGAGCAGATGTTCTCTGAGGACCCTTCCAATGTGACAGGCCAGGGTAGAAGGGTGTGCTGCAGGGACAGAACATGCTGATGGGGACCGAGGGACAAAGGCTTTATTTAATCCTGGCCCTTCCAGGCTCACAGCTCCAGTTCAGAAAAAGAGAAGAGCTTTTGTGAGGAGACAGAGGTCTCCAGTGCCATGGCTCCTCTTTGTCCTGATAAGGCTTCCACTGGGCCCAGGCAGCTCTGGGCTGGAGTCACCTATGAGCACTGAGGCTACAGGATATCAGGACCACTGGTTGATGGAGCCATTCGACTTCATGAGGCTTTGCAGGTATCTATTTTCTGTTTCCTCTTGTCCTTAGTATCAGAATAGAGCACCTGCCCTGGATAGTAACAGACCTACAGAGAAAGAGAAAACCCTCAGGGACCATCTGGGTGGGAACAGCCTTGAGTTCTGTTGCCAGCCCTCACCCTGCACTGACAAGGTCCTGAGACCCAGAAACCATGGTCACATAGAACATTGGTATCAGATCCCGGACAGATTGTCCTCAGCGGCTGACTCTCCTAGAATCCCTGCCTCGGTCTTTCCTCAGCAGAGAAACTGCCAGATGCTGCTGCAAGCCAGGACTGCAAAGACACAACTAGTGGCTGCTCATGAACCAGGATGGTTGGCGAGTGCTGTGGCTTTCTGGCCTGTGTAAGAGACATTAGCAGCTGATTTGCTGGGTGACCAGGCCATCCACCTTTGGGCCTGTTTCTAAATAAATGGCCTGGGGCACTTTGAAGTCTGGAAATACCAAGAAGTGCAGGTTCAGATAGTCAGGGGGAAGGCCTTGTTCCCTCCTATGTTCTGAGGGGTTCCAGGCTCTGCCTCCACGCCCACTTAGTTCTCAGGGGCCTGGGGGCAGAGCAGTGGATAGGGATTTCTACAACAATGGCATCCCCAGGACACTCTGCTGAGGTCCTACACCACATCATTAGCTTTCTAACAGGAATGGTGCCTTTGAAATACTCAAGATAGTACCCCTGGCCAACACCGGTAGCTCAAGCTACACAGCATGCAGCAGCAGGTGTCAGTGCCTCAGGGAGTGTACGGTCTCTGTATACGTAGGGTACATTGTGTCTGTGGCCAGAAGTGTATCTATGGGAGGGTCTGTGGAAGAGAGGTTTGGGGGCTCCCTGTGTATGACTGTGTGCGTGGTTTTTCACCCCTTAGAGGACTGAGCCTGAGCATCTCTTCATTAGTCATTTTTACATCTTTTTAAAAACTGCCTGCTAGTATCATTTTCTGGGCTTTATTATATTACTTATCTCTTAATTGTAAGACCTTTTTATATATTAAACTTTTATATCACAAAACTTACAAGGGTATTTCCACTTTTTGTGCTTTATCTTTTAACTGTATTTGGAATTATTGAGAATATATGTATTTAATTTTGAAAACTCAGTATTTTGGTATGTTTGCTTATGGTTGGTTTCTAGCTTTCATCTGGTGCTCAGGAAAGGTTTTCTCCATTCCATGAAAATACAAAATGTACTCATCTTTTCTAAGGAAATTTTTATTGTTCATCCTCTTTACAAAAGTGATACATGCTTGTTGTCAAAGGGAAGTAAATTTAGGTAGAGTGAATATCTTGAGTTTTCCTGGCTAAGAACAAGGTTTCTCTCTCTCCCTCATTAATTTTTCCTTTTGTGGCCCTTACTGGAGATTTACTTCTCCATAGACCTGTGTATAATAATTAAGTTTATCCCAAGAAAATCCACTTTTCTTGATGCTGTTGGGAATGGGATCCTTTCTTTCATTATACTTTCTAATTGGTTGTTGGTATAGAACAAGCTATTCATTTTTGGATGTTACTTTTTAACCAGTCCTCATTCTTGATTTTAAAAGATGGAAAAGATTTGTTTCCATGTGAAGATGCCCCATTCATTTCCCTCTCAGGGTTTTCTCCCAGGGGGAATCTGATGATACTTGATCCATTTCATTAACCTTGAGAGTTTTCTGCCACGTCCTCCTCATTAAGATTTGCCTTCACCATGGACACTTTGATGCTGACTAAGTTGGAAGCTAAACCTGAAGGCTTTCCCACACACATTACACACGAAGGGTTTCTTCCAAGTATGGACAGTCTGATGTATTATACAATCAGAACTATAGCTGAACCCTTTTCCACACTCCACACATCTAAAGGGTTTCTCCCCAGTGTGGCTTCTCTGATGCCGAATTAAATGGGCATTAACATGGAAGGCTTTTCCACACTCCTTACATTGAAAGGGTTTCTCTCCAGTATGGATCCTCTGATGTACAATATAGTCAGAACTACAGCTGAATGCTTTTTCACATTCCATACATTTGAAAGGTTTCTCCCCAGTGTGTATTCTCTGATGCCTAGTTAGTTTGGCATTGATAGTGAAGGCTTTCCCACATTCCTTACATTGGTAAGGCTTTTCTCCAGTATGGATTCGATGATGATCAAGTAGGTTTCTTTTAGAAGTAAAGCATTTCCCACACTCATTACATTCAAAGGGTTTCTCCCCAGTGTGAATCCTCTGATGTTGCATTAGTTTTGCATTAACGTTGAAGGCCTTTCCACACTCATTACACTCATAAGGCTTCTCCCCGGTGTGGATTCTCAGATGCTGCCGCAGCTGAGAGTTACACCTGAAGGCTTTCCCACACTCATTACAACCATAGGGTTTCTCACCCGTGTGGATTCTCTGGTGCTGGATTAACTTCCCTTTGACACTAAAGGCTTTTCCACATTCAGTACACTCATAGGGTTTCTCACCTGTGTGGATTCTTTGATGCTGAATGAGTTTTGCATTATTACTGAAGGCTTTTCCACACTCCTTACACTGATAAGGCTTCTCCCCAGTGTGGATGCTCTGATGCTGCCTAAGCTGGGAACTGCACCTGAAGCCTTTCCCACACTCATTACATTCATAAGGTTTCTCTCCAGTGTGGATTCTCTGATGTTGAATTAATTTGGCATTAACATTGAAAGCTTTCCCACAGTCCGTGCACTCGTAAGGCTTCTCCCCAGTGTGGACTCTCTGATGTGTGATATATGCGGAACTGCAGCTGAAGCCGTTTCCACACTCCTTGCACTGATAGGGCTTCTCCCCTGTATGGATTCTCTGATGCCTGTTCAGACTCCCATTAACGCTGAAGGCTTTCCCACACACCTTACACTGATAGGGCTTCTCCCCGCTGTGGGTGGTCTGATGTGTGATATAATGGGAACTGTAACTGAAGCTTTTCCCACACTCCACACATTTGAAGGGCTTCTCCCCGCTATGAAGTCTTTGATGCCAAATTAATTTTGCATTAACGCTAAAGGCTTTGCCACACTCCTTACACTGATAGGGCTTTCCCCCAGTGTAGCTGTTTTGATGCTGAGAGTTACACCTGAAGGTTTCCACTAATTCTTCACATTTAAAAGTTCTTTCCCCAGAATTAATTAGTTCATGCTGAATAAGTTTTGTATCAAAGCTGAAGCCTTTCTCCAATCCCATATGTTCAAGGGGCTGCTGTCCAGTGGTGATGGTGTGACAATGAAAGAAGTTTGGAATCTGACTAAAGAAACATTCCTCCACGGGGCTGGTGTTGTCTTTCACCGTTGCATCAATGATGCTGCTGTTTTCTTTCCTCATGCTTCCTACTAAATGGACTTCCTGCTGTTTCTCTAGAATACAGGCTTCTGAAAAGTCTGTTTCCTGCAAAAAGTCCCTCTGAAGTTCAAATGATGTATTATGTTTTTCTTTATATATTTCCTTTGTCAAGTTATTGTCAGTCTGGCTCTCAATATCTACTATAAAAAAAAAACAGAAAACAAAATATCATGTAAGAACCATGTTAGAAAAAAAAAAAAGAATGGTGGTAAAAGTAATAAAGAATCATAGTTAATCAGGATTTCTTGAAAGTCGCCACACTAGGTCAAAGAATCTAAGGTTCATCCATAAGATGGAATAATATATAGTTGGCAATCAATCAATCAATCCATATATGCTGACCTGAAAAGATGTCCAAGATACACTGTTAAATGGAAAAACAAGTTGAGAAACGGATATAAATTAGATTCCATTTCTATAAAGGAAAATAAAACGGGCTAATAAATACATATAGATTTGTATACGTATGCCTAGAAAACTACTGGAAGAATACACAAGAAACCGAGCAATCTGGCACAGGAAGTTTCAGCGACTTGTTTCTCCAGTGTGCTTTATACACTCTCTGTACAGTTTTGAGCATGAATGATTTAAGATGATGTTCCAGTAACATAAAAGTTAAAAGTGACAGCAGTAGAACAAAATCCTAGGTCTTCTCCACCAGATGAGCATTCTTTTTATCACACCACACTTTACTACACGCTGCAGTTTTTTTCTCAGCTGTCCATGGTTAATAACAATGGAAACTACTTACAAAGGAAAAGGCATAGGATCCAACAACTTGTAGCAACGCTGAGGGTGGCAAGTGTTTGCAGCACCAGGAAGTGAAAGAGAAATAATCTTATTTCTTTTCTTGGAACTTAAACTCTAAGCTCTCTAAAATTCCTCCTTCACCTTCTGCTTTCTCTGCTTACAAAGGCAATCTTTAGGGGCATCTGGGTGGTTCAGTCAGTTAAGCGTCCAGCTCTTGATTCTGGCTCAAGTCATGATCTCATGCTCAGCACAGAGCCTGCTTGGGATTCTCTCTCCCTTTCTTTCTGCCCCTCCCCACTTTGCATGCACATGTGCGCTCCCTCTCTCTAAAATAAACATTAAAAAAAAAAAGACAATCTTTTGGCCCGCTTTATCCCTTTGATCCATCTCTCCGCACCCCTCCAGAACACTGCTGCATTCTCCTGGTCTTTCCTTCTACTTCCTCCCTCAATCCTGAAAGTGGTCAGTCCCTAATGTTCTTTTTAGAATTCCTACAGTTCCAATGGAGCCAGGATCTGTCTTTGCTCCCAAATCTCTTAAAATTGGCCTCAAAATGCTGCCTGTATTTTTTCATCTCCCATCTCTCCTCAACCACATGTAATAAGCCCACCTCCCCAGTATTTCTCCCTCAAAAGATCCAAATGACCTAGATTTCCCTAGCAAGCATTTTCAAAATACTGTTGATCTTTTCCCAATTATAAAACTAATATTCATCTCTAATATCAGAAACATGCAAAGAAAAAAATTCAAATTACCTGAAATACAACCACCTAACAACAACTACAGCTAATCTTCTGATGTATTTCCTCCCTCAACCATTTTCCTTCCAATCATTCTTCTAAAAACATTTTTTCAAAAATGAAAATATTTTTCTTTCCTAACATTAATAAGGATAATTTTCCAGTATCTTTAGATATTCTGTAAAAATATTTTAAAGGGGCGCCTGGGTGGCTCAGTCGGTTAAGCGTCCGACTTCGGCTCAGGTCATGATCTCACAGCTCATGTGTTCGAGCCCCGCGTCGGGCTCTGTGCTGACAGCTCAGACCCTGGAGCCTCTTTCAGATTCTGTGTCTCCCTCTCTCTCTCTGACCCTCCCCTGTTCATGCTCTGTCTCTCTCTGTTCCAAAAGTAAATAAACGTTAAAAAAAAAAATTTTTTTTTAAATTAAAAAAAAAAATTTTTAAATGGCTAAATGAGCATTCCATCCTATTTTTTTTTTTCCAACGTTTATTTTTTTTGTGGGGGGACAGAGAGAGACAGAGCATGAACGGGGGAGGGGCAGCGAGAGAGGGAGACACAGAATCGGAAACAGGCTCCAGGCTCTGAGCCGTCAGCCCAGAGCCTGACGCGGGGCTCGAACTCACGGACCGCGAGATCGTGACCTGGCTGAAGTCGGACGCTTAACCGACTGCGCCACCCAGGCGCCCCAAGCATTCCATCCTAAGGAGGCATGTTAATTTAATCAATTATCTCTATCCTGATTATTCAGGTTATTTCCAACATTTTATTATATAAAATTATGATGAACTTCCATGCATGTACATCTTTGTTTATATCCCTGATTATTATCGGACACCCTAGGAGGGAATTTCCAGGCTATCGAGGACAAACTTTTAAAAGGCTTTTGATATGTATCGCTAAAGTACTTTCTAGAAAGACTACTGATTCACATTCACCTCCAGAAGTCTATTCCAGTTTGGTGTATTCTCTCCATCCCTTACTATAATTGTTCTCAGTATGAGCGAGGAAAACTGAAGGGACTCCATGAAAAACTACTTGCTTCTGTTCCTGCTTCTATTCTTTCTAGGACCTGCACTTTGGCCACATACATGCCTTATGGAACAAATGATGTATGTCCTTCCTGTGCGAGTCAGAAGTTAATGATTTTTTACACTCTTCCAGCACAGGTGGTAACATCTATGGAATGACTAAGCAAGGCTGTCATGTATGTTTTCCAGACCACTGACTCTAGACACCTGATGCCAAAACCCCCTGGCAGCAGGGAATAAGTGAATTATGGAGGACACCCGGACACTTGTCTTTGTTCTGACCAGTTCCTGGGTGCCATGTACATTCTGAATAGAAACCCCAGACCAATGGGGCGCCTGGGTGGCTCAGTCGGTTGAGCGTCCGGCTTCGGCTCAGGTCATGATCTCATGGTTTGTGAGTTCGAGCCCCGCGTCGGGCTCTGTGCTAACAGCTCAGAGCCTGGAGCCTGTTTCGGATTCTGTGTCTCCTTCTCTCTCTGTTCCTCCCCTGCTCATGCCCTGTCTCTCTCTCAAAAATAAATAAACAATAAAAAAAAATTTAAAAAAAAAAAAAAAAAAAAGAAACCCCAGACCCTGAGCAAAGGAGAGACTCACTCTCCTTTCTTTTCTCAGTCTCCCAGACACTCATCTGCTATACTCTATCACTTATGCTATTCAGTAAACTCTGCTTTCACTTTATCCTGGCTCGCAACTTGATTTCTATCCTGCTCAAAGCCAAGGACCATCTTTGCTGGCCCTGCAGACCCTCTCTGGGTCTTCAGACCCACCCTGCCTATGTCAAGTATGTTAGGTGAAACATCTGTTTTAATTTCTTTTTCATTGCTTTCTATTGAGGGTGAAGATTTTTCATTGATTTAAATTTGTACTTCTTATGTGGATCAAACATTTATATTCTTTGCCAATTTTTCTATACTAGTGACCTTCTATTTGCCAAATCCTACAGTGTGACAGATGCTACCGGTTTCTTAACCAGTATCCATTCTCCCTTTCTTCCTTACTAGCACAGCCTCCAATGTGTTTGAGGTAGCAGTAAAAACTACAGCTAAAAACTATTTTCTGCCCTCTCCTGCAGTAGGGGGACCAGAAGACACAGTTGTAGCAAATGAGATATAAACAGATGTCACTATGTGGGCCTTCTGAAAAAGCTTTTTAACAGAGAATCAACTCGGCTGACATGGGCCTTGTGCCCTAGGCCTTCCCCTTCTGTCTACCTAAAAGCCATCTGATTCCTCACTCCAATTAACAAACTCAAACTAATTGGATTGATGTTCCCATTCTCAGCTAAGATCACGATGGGTTATTCAAAAACTTTAAAGACTTCAGGATTGTCTGTTGCCTATGGAATGAAATCCAGACTCCTTTGAGGAGATCCACGATTATATGGAGCTTCCTCCATATTATATGCAATGCGCTTTAAACTCTTGGTTTTGCAAAACATGTCTTCCTTTGTCAGGAATCATTTGGTTGAATGACTACAAGGAACAAAAATCCACTGAATCTTTAAAGGATTCATGGGACACCTGAGTGGCTTAATCAGTTAAGTGTCTAACTTCGGCTCAGGTCATAATCTCGTGGCCCATGAGTTCAAGCCCCACATGGGGCTCTGTGCTGACAGCTCGAGCCTGGAGCCTGCTTCAGGATTCTGTGTCTCCCTCTCTCTGCCCCTCCCCCACTCATGCTCTGTCTCTCCCTCTCTCTAAAATAAACAAACATTACAAAAAAGGTTTTTAAGTAAATAAATAAGAGGATTCATTGAAAGGACACAAGAGAATCTTATGGACCACAAACGCAGAGAAGTAAATAGGAAATCACAAGAAATGGGAAATCGTCTGGCAACTACTCTGCTTAAGCCAATGAGAAGCTTGCTACTTCAAGTAGGATCTGGGAAACAGATACATTGGCAGAACCTGAGAATTAACAGAAATGTAGACTCTTGGCCCCATGCCAGACTTACTAAATGACAATATGCATATTTACAAGATACCCAGAGGTAATTCATTTGCACATCATTTGAGAAGCACTGAACTGAGACCACTTCCTTCCACCTTATTTCCCACAGCTTAAGCTGTCTTCTCCACAAAAAATAATAATAATAATAATAAAAACTAATATTTCACTGAGCACACACTATAAGTTACACATTTAATATGTATTATCTCATGTAATCCTCAACCCACAAGACTAGCACTGTTCTCTCATTTTATTATTCCATTTTCAGGGATAAAAACATTGAATCTTAGAGAACTCAAATAACTGACCTACTCAAAGTCACAACTAGGAAATCCTGTAACTAGGAATAGCAGTTGGGATTGAACCTCAGGGAAGTCTACTCCAAAGACTGTACTTTTAACCACCAGGCTATTCTGTCTTTCTGTACAAAAAGACTGTTAATTCTCCATCCATCACATTAAGTGTACAATGTTTAGAAAGTAGCAAGGACCCCAAAATACTGAATCCATTCATTTCATCTGAGAAAGGCAGAATTCCAAAATTAGAACTGAAAAGAATTAGAATAAGGCATTTGAAAAAAAGATCTGTTCTTGGAATTACAAAGAAACAGCAAACTGCAAAAATAATCAGGTCTCAACTGTACATATCTCTATAAATCATCAACATTATTTAAATTTTATTTTCTACAGCTGGCTCATAAATGTGGCATGCTTATATGTTGCTAACGTTGGTTTTCTTCCTAAAGAGTTTAACTCCCCCATAAAAGGCAGCTGTGTGTCCCTTACCAGTCCAGACACCCTGGGAGCCTATTTCTGTTCCAGCCACCAGTGGAGATGGGTCCCCCAGCTCACCTGCTCCCTCCAGTTGCAATATCACAGCAGGTTTGAGAAGCGAAAATCCTGTTTAGGGGGAAAGAAAGAGGAGAGAGAGGTGAATAATCTCCCAGAAATGAGTTCTGAAGCCTCTTCTCCAACTGTCTTGGCAATGGGAAGGGAAAATAAGAGCTGGAGGGGATCCCATGCCTAAAGACGATAGGAAAGGCGGGAATGGCTTGGAAAGTGTATGTGTGTATGTTGCGGTGGGGGGGGTGGGGGTGGGGGGAGTGCCTGAGAAGGTGTGGGAGGAGTTGGGAATGGCCTGGACTGTGAGCCCAAAAGACCAAGATATGCAGGTCAGATGAGGGTGAATGTGAAGATAATGCTGTGGAACAGTAAGTTTCTTTTTCCCACACTGTATCCAAACCACAACTTCTAGAGGATGGATAAAGAGTGCACACTAGTCCCAGCAAAATCCTATATTGGCCCAATAAAGGCTTGGGATTCACCCTTTCCAGCAACCCCTAACTCAAGGGGGATTAGGAATCTCAACCCCTGGGGTTCCGACTCAGTAAAGGATTTCTACAGACCCCACCTGCAACCTGTCAGGGGTCAATAAGCCAGGAAACCCCAACTGGCAGAGTCTGGGTCCCAGGGGGAGACAGGCCTTACCCAGGGAGGCCACATTTCCATAATTCTCCAGCATCACATCCCTGTACAGGGCCCTCTGTGCAGGGGACAGGCCATTCCATTCCGTCTGAGTGAAGTACACAGCCACGTCCTCGAAGGTCACCGACTTCTGAAACAACAGGTTCCTGCTGCCCTAGGGCCAGTTCCATGGCTCAGGCCCTAGGTGAGGGGCAGAGGGCAGTATAAGGGCTTGGGGAGGGAGCTTGTGAAGAGCACAAAATTAATAAAAAAGGGAAAGATTTGAGAAAAAGCACCTGGAAAGTAAACCATGGAGAATTATCTGACCTCTCTCATGGCAGGGAAACCTCATGCCATATTTTACATTTATAAAAGATATCCTAAGTTGGGATGACAGAAAAAAATTCCCATAATCAAGTTCCCCAAAAGCAACTCCATTCTTTCTGCTAGCCATGTCTTCAGGGGCAGATACGGCTCAGGACTTGCCCACCAGCATGCCCACCCTGATCCCTACCCCCATAAACATCCAGCCACCCCCAGAGAACAGCTATGGCCTCCATCTCAACCAGCCCCCATCTGGATTCCTGTCACTGACCCTGCCACGAGGGGCTGTGCAACTGCCTGAGCACCTCTAGCAGCTCAGTGCTGCCCAGACTGGCTGAGGCAGGAACGGCAGCCCATTCTGCTTCCAGATGGGTCTTGCTGAAAACCCGATTTTGTTACACGCTCCCATCAGGCCTCATCCTTTCCAACTTTACCCAAGAACTCACTGTTTCTCCAGGGTTCGGGAAAGAGGGGAGATCAGCCTTCCTAGTGGCCAGGTGCTCTGCCACCATTCCAGCTGCTCATCTCTGCATCACTACACCATGCACCCGGCACAGGCCCTGCATCAGGATTGATGCCTCCCTTCCGGGCAGCTGCGGCCTCTGGTTGCGCTTTCTCCCTGCCCACCTCAGTCCTCTGTAATAACCTGGGTGACACGCTGGCAGGGATATACCCTCAATTCCTTTCTGCCAGGATTTTGCTTGATTCTACTGACCCCCACCCATCAACAAGCATAGTCCAACCACTGGGTGAGTCTAAGCGTCACTCATCTGTGACCTTGGACGGGCCAAGGAACTTCTCTGCACAAAATTAAATACCTTCACTGCCCACCACCACCACCCTTTACCCCAGCAAGTTGGAGGCTCCTGAATTCAACCCCACCCCACCCCACCCCACCCCCTCCACTATCTGTGCAGGAAACGTCAGCTAGAATCCTGGGAAATGTTCCTGACTCCTCCCTCTCTCTTACTCTACCCTCAATCCTGACTCTCCATATCCTAAAGATTTTGTTAAGCATTACTTGAATTGGGTTTTTTTTTTTTAACTACTTTCCTTGATGAAGCCCATTATCACCTGGACCAATGGAATTCTTTCTAAGTGAACACCTTCCTCTTGAATCACCCTGAAAATTATTCCCTACACAGCCATGACAAATCTGACCACCTTAACGTCACTGATTGCACAGGTCACAGGAATGAGCAGAGAAGAATCAAATAACGGCTGTGTGACTTTGGGCAAGGCACTCTGCTCCCCTTTGCCTTCCTATGTTTTGTAGCAGAGTGAGCACAACACAGCACCTATGTCAAGGGCAAGGAATCAAGACTGAGCGATCCATGCAAGTGCTTAGTATTATGCCTGCAGCAAAGCAAACTGCAAACAATGCTACTGGAATTACTGTGACTATGATTATTCCCAACCTGTAGTCCATGGAGGTCCATGGATGTGCTTCAGGGTGTCCGTGAAGTCCCTGAAATTGTATGGAAAATTTGGTTTGCATGCTTATTTTTCTAAGGGAGGGGGAGGGTCCAGAGCTTTTATCAGAAACCTAAAGTTTGAGCCCCTGCACCCAAGCCCTCAAAGTCTCTCCAGGACACAATGAGACATCCTGTCCCATAGGACTTCCTGTTTTTTCCCTCTCCAGACCCCACTACCCTCGTCTCCGCACCATATTAGAGGCACAGCCATCCTTTGTGTTGACCTGGTCCTACTACTCCTTTTCACCTATGCCCTGGTCTCTGGACATCCTAAGCCGGTGCTACCCTCCTCCATTCACATCCGTGCACGGAGCATCCTCCATGGGCAGCTTCCTGTCGCCTATTCACCAGAGGAGCAAAGAACCTCAGTGCGCAGAACACTTCACCCCTGCCTTCAGGGATGCTCTCCTGCTGCTTCCATCCCTTCACATCACCGCTCTTCCCATGAGTTCCAGGCGGAAGCGAGGAGAACCCCTCCAACTTCCATCACAAAGCTCACCAGCTTCCCTTCTTCAATGTGAAACTGCTCAGAGGAAGAGCTGAAGGACCCACAGCTCACCTGGGGCCAGGCTGTCAGGAGCATGGCTGCCATTACCTGCTCTCCCTCTCAGAGAAGGCCTGGAGCTGAGGAAAAAGAGAGACAGATGTGAAGCAAGTCCCGCCCCTGCAGGAACAACACAGCCCCTCAGAGATGTGAGACACAGGCAGCCAGTGTCCAGACAGGAATGCAAGCGGGAGCTGCCACAAGAAGGGGGTGATCCAGTGCCCATGACCCCTCCCACCGATGACACTGATCCTAGGAACCCTAGGGTTTTACAATTCTGACACATATCACATACACTAGAGCATACATAAAATGTATAGAGAGCCTAAAGAATAATAAAGCAACAATTCAGCTCAAGAAATAGAACATTACCAAGATCATGGACTTACTTCTTTTTCTCTAAACAAGGATCATCCTCGATTACACTGCAAGGGAAGCCAGGCCAGCACGGCTGCAGCCCCAGCACAGAGGCCATGCTCCAGGGAGCTGGAGGAGACAGCTATTCCCCTACATCCTGCTTATTCCCTTACATAACTGAGTGTTCTCAAGAGCCCTGATACCTCTGTAGAGATCTTGGGAGGCCAGCCTCCCACACGGCCCAGGTTTACCTTTGAGGTCTCATGCTGCCTCCTCATACTTTCCAGCCCTCTGATAGTGAAGAAGCCAGGGCCTCAGCATCCTGAGGGGTCACTCAATTATCTAGGGTCCCGTGACCGAGCACTCCTTGTTCATTGTATTCAAAACACATGGACTGGTTATTTTCTGGTTACTGCTCCCAAAGTCAGTCTTGAAAACCTGTGTTTTCCCAAAAATCATCTATGTCTTCTAGGGTTTCACTTTAGTGCAGAACTGTGGAAAACACTGGTTCATGATTCATTCCATTTCTTCCATATCTGGAACTACTTTGTTTTTCCCACTTCTTTTGAATATGTGTGCTTTCTAGACCCCTTCCCCTTTGTTAATGTTATGGATGGAACATGTCTCTCCACCCCCCCAAATTCATATGATGAAGTCCTCTCCCCCAACATGACTATATTTGGATATAGATCCTATGAGGTAATAAGGTGAAACAAAGCCATAATATGAGAGGTCTGGTGCCCCTATAAAAAGCAGAAGAGACACCAGAGTTCATTTTCTACCATGTGAGGACACAATGAGAAGACAGCCAACTGTAACTCAAGGAGAGCCCTTATCAAGAACCGAATTGTGTGGCATCTTAATCTTGGGCTCCCAGCCTCCAGAACTGTGAGAAATAAATCTCTGTGGTTTAAGCCGAATAACTTACTGTATTTTGTTACAGCAGCCTGAGCAGACTAATAAAGTCAAGTGGAACAATGATTTGTCTATTTGAATGTTGTTTTCTTTTATTTTTAAAGAATAAGCTTTTCTATTTATTTAGAACATCACTCCTCTATTTCCTTCATTACGTTCTGCTTTCTTTGTTTCTTTAGCTCTGTAAGAGGTACTTTATGTACCACTCCAAATCCTCTGGTCTCAGCCCAGTTCCAGAGGCTTTGATCAGCTTTGCGCAGGGACAACCTACCAATGCCTCCTCAAGGATCTATACCACATGTGGCTGGCTCCTGCCCTGAGGCTTTTCTGGCATCCTGTGTGGGACATCTGCAGATACCTGTGGATACCTGCTACGTCCCGAAACACAGACAAGTTAAGGCTTGTGAGGCCACCCTTGACCAATAGGGGATAGAAGTCAATGGATAAATATTTTCCCCTTTAGTCCCCTACATTAGCAGCCATGAGATTCCAAGGCTGCTCAAAGATCCTGCAAGAATGAGCGCCAGGGGCCTATAGACAGGCCAGCCTGACAACACATCCTTGTATTGGCTCTCCCTCCTCTGTTTTACTCCCCTTGCTGTTCACTCTGCCCTTGGAATACATTCCCAAATAAAGTGCCTGCACAGAAACCTCTGTCCTGTGTTTTGCTTCTGGGGGAAGCTAGACTGCGAAAGGTTTTTTTCTACCTTCCTGAGGATGCATGATTTATTCATTTATGTTTATTCTTTACTATTTAACAATTAAAATCTGTATGGCCATAAATTTTCCCTCTGAATACACTATTACCCACAGGCCAGAGGTTTTGAAAAAACTATTTTATGTTTTAATTATATTAATTATATTTTATAGCTGGTCAGCAACTGTGTTTTGTCTCTGACCACAGAATTGTTTAGGATAGTTTGTTATTAATTTCTTCTCTGTTCATAATTTTGGCTTTATTGCATGGTGTTTAAATAACCTGATCTATTTACTTCTGCTTTACAAAGTTTTGGGGGCTTTTTGTTTTGTTTTTTTTAGCTGAAATGCCTAAAAAAATTTCTACAAATGCTTAAAAAGAAAACCTATCCTATAATGGAAGAACATATAATTCTATTTCAATCTAATAAATCAACTCTACTTATTTTGTTATGTAGATATTTTTCTGTAATCCATGATCACTTTTACCTAATTAAACTGAGATAGCCAGTAAAGAGCAAATGCTCACAAAACAATGAACCCACATGTATCATGAACAAATCTTTTCAAGTCTTTAAGAAACGAGTAGTTCTAACAGTACTGAAACTGTAGAAAAAAACAGCAAAATAAGTTTCCCAGTCCTTTTTATGATGACAGCACAATACTGATGTAAAAACCACAGACCAGTCTCATTTATGAATACTCAACAGAAAAATCCCCACTATAAAGGAATAGACTCCAGTAGTTCATTAAAGTGACATGCCATGACTAAAAGGGATCATCCCAGGAAAGCAAGTAAAGCTCAATATCAAGATACAGATTAGTATACTTTTTCACATGAATAAATCAAAGAAAAATAAACACACTCTCCATCCCAACAGATGCCAAAGGAATTTAATGAAATTCAATATTCATGCCTAAATTTAAAAATGTTCACCTATTGGGATGAGCACTGGGTGTTGTATGGAAACCAATTTGTCAATAAATTTCAGAAAAAAAAAAAAAATGTATGCCCTAGAGAAACTCTCATATGTAGAAAATATGTACAAAATTATTATCAGTATTTTAATTAAAAAAAACTGGAAACAACCTACATATCCACTGAGAGTACATAAACTGTCTTATCTTTTTTAAAAAAAATTTTATCTTTTTAGTTTACATTTGAAAGAGAGAGAGAGAGAGAGAGAGAGAGAGGGAATGAGTGGGGGAAGGGCAGAGAGAGAGAGAGAGAGACACAGAATCCGAAGGAGGCTCCAGGCTCTGAGTTGTCAGCACAGAGCCCAATGTGGGGCTCGAAATCACGAATCATGAGATCATGACATGAGATGAAGTCAGACGCTCAACTGACTGAGTCACCCAGGTGCCCCTGTCCTATCATTTTTTAAATGAACATTACCCACCCCCACCAAAAAATGAACATTACCCAGCAGCAAAAATGAACAGCTCACAATTACACACAACAACATAGATGACTTCAGGAACATAATCTTGAGTTACAAGAGGGGCACCTAGGTGTCTCAGTTGGTTAAGTATCAGACTTTAGATATCAGCCCAGGTCATGATCTCACAGTCGTTAGATCAAGCCCCACATCAGGCTCTGCGCTGGGTGTGGAGCCTACTTGGGATTCTCTCTCTTCTGTCTGTCTCTCTCTGCCCCTCCCTGCACACATGTGAATTCTCTCTCAAAAAAAATTAACTGAAATAAAATTATAAAAATAAAAATGTTTTCTTTTTTAAAAATTGAGGGGCACCTGGGTGGCGCAGTCGGTTAAGCGTCCGACTTCAGCCAGGTCACGATCTCGCGGTCCATGAGTTCGAGCCCCGCGTCAGGCTCTGGGCTGATGGCTCAGAGCCTGGAGCCTGTTTCCGATTCTGTATCTCCCTCTCTCTCTGCCCCTCCCCCGTTCATGCTCTGTCTCTCTCTGTCCCAAAAATAAATAAACATTGAAAAAAAAATTTTTTAAATAAATAAATAAATAAATAAATAAATAAATAAAAATTGAATTATACAAGCCCCAGATGACTAGAGACACTACAAGGCCATTTTCATAAAGCTCAAAAACAAAATGTTTACAGACATATTTTGTGTGATAAAATTATTTTTATAAATAGGTAAGATGACGATTAATACAAAATTCTAGTTGTTACCTCTAGGGGTAGGAAGTTGGGAGCTGGGTTGAGAAGGAGCACACAGAGAGATGCACCAATAGCAGAAATGTTCTCCTCCTTAAAGGGGTGGTGTGTTCATGGGTGCTCATTTTACCATTATGCTTCTTAAATGTCATGCTAGATGCAGTCTTCAGTATACATGAATAACGTTTTTTAAAAAGATACTTATCTCTATGATATGGAGTGGTTTCCAGAATATATCTTCAAATGAAACAAGCAAATGCAAAAGGTAGAGTGCTACCTTTTGTGTACCAAAAAATGGGAGCATAAGAAAATACACATGTATCTGGTCAATTGTACAAAAAAAAAAAAAAAAATAGAAGGATAAATCAGAAACTAAGGAGAATGGTTGCCTCAAATATGGGTAGGAAGTGAAAGGAGCCTGTGATGCAAACAGGCTGGAAGGAAATAGGGTAGATGAGATTGGCAGGGGAAAGGAGGGCGTGACAGGCTTCTCTGAGTGTGCCTTTTTGTTCTGACACTCATAACCATAGTAATGTTTCACATATCCAAATATACAGACATTAAGCCAACCAACCAGGATGGGATAGGGTGGCGAGCCATAAAGGAATACAAACAACAGCAAATGAGCCTAACTATACTACAATTGACTAACATAACCACACTGAAGTGGTGGGAAAGAAAAGAACTAAATAACTTTGGAAAACAGTGTTTTAACTAGATACTACAAGGCTAAAAAAAACCTGTGCCCAAATGCTTCTTGAGGATACATGAATTATTTACTCATTTCATTCTTCCCTATCTGGCAATTAAAACCTATTAAGGCCACAAATTTTCCTCTGCATACACTACGAGCCACATTCCAGAGATATATACATAGATAGATATAGATAGATATAGATATATACATATATGTGTGTGTGTGTGTGTGTGTGTGTGTGTGTGTGTGTAATTTCATGTGTTAATTACTATAATTTAGTGTAGTATAGTGTTTTCGTAAAATTGCTTCTTATGAAGGTATGAATGAGGAATTTTGGGGCTATTTTATGTGTATTCTAGGACTTCGCAAATAAGTGATTATAAATCATCCCCAGATCATTGTCATCCCAACGGCCCAGGAGTAGGGCCAAGTTACCTTTTGGAACGCACAGCTCCAGGAGACAGTGCCCTTCAATGGCCGGGCTGGTTCTGCTCCCCGGTGTCTGGGAGGGCTCTGCTTTTTCTGCGCTCTCACTGAACCCTGATTCACGACCCTATGTTAGGAGTCAGGAGGCATACGGTCCATACTTGAAATGCATATAGGTAAGAGCCCCTGTACGACTTCAACATGTTAAAACACTAGTGATCACCTCAAGCCGCTTCACTCCTGCCAATATTCCACCCCCTGGCTGCTCCGACATATCTTCCCAAAAGGTCAGTAGGATCTTCCCCGAACAAAATGCTAAATGCTCGGGGCTCCGAGGTTGTGACGGTAATCCGGCTTCGCCTTCCACGGGATGGAACGTATTCGGCCACCAAGTCCAAAGTGGGAGTCGAGGAGGGGCGGAGGAGGACCGCGGGCCGCCGTTCTACCCACTCCTGCAAGTGCGGGAGGCCCATCCCCACAGCACCCACAGCTACCCGCCAGGGCACCGCCCCCGCCGCCTGCAGCCCCACACTCACCTCGCAGCAGGCGGCTTCGTGGCGCAGCCGGAAGTGCGTCACCAGGCCGCGGCCGAGCCTCTCTAGGAGCAGCGTTGCTACCAGTGGGTAGCACTCTGGCCCCGCCTCCGCGCTCTGAGTCTTGGTGTCGGAGGCTCCTGCGCCCTACGCTCAGGTCCTGCAGGTCTGAGCAGCAGGGCAGTTGTTCCTCGAGGTGGGCTGGGGAAGAGTCGGGGGCCAGCAGTGACGCCGGGGATCTGTATCTTAGTAAAGCTCCCGGTTCTACCGGATTCAGGAGTTTCCAGACTGGGCCAGTGGATCGATCACACGCCGACAGCCCTTAAGGCAGCCTTTTTGTAACAAATATTTCCTAGTGACTGCTTTATTCTCCTGTCGTGAAACTTACGATCATGACTTAGAAGATCATAGGTAATATAAACCTACATTTTAAAAACTAATATTATGCTTTAATAGAGGAGATAAAATACACCTTTCAATATGCAAATGTATGCTTGTGACTGCTATAGGAGACCTAACGAAGTGGTGGATAATTTGCCTTTTCACATGGAATGTGCCTGAACGCCACAGCCACAATGCTGTCTGTCTTACGCTGGTGTTTCAAAAATCACAAGGTACGATCCAAAATGGTGAACATTTTTTGGTAAAGTTTAAGTGAAACAGTACAATCTTCTTTTGATTTTATAGGTATAGTAATTATATTTCTGGAGAATCAACGTATGCTAATTAAAACTGTGTAGAAATCGTTGTGTTTAGGGGAACCTGGGTGGTTCAGTCGGTTAAGCCTCTGACTTTGGCTCAGGTCAGGATCTTGCCGGTCACTGGCAGTGCCGAGCCTGCTTGGGAACCTCTCTCACACTGTGTCTCTCTCTCTCTCTCTCTCTGCCCCTCCCCCACTTGTGCACGTGCACGCTCGCGCGCGCTCTCTCTCTCAATCTGTCTCTCAAAATAAATGAATTAACTTAAAAAAATTAGTTGTGTCTAGCTGAAAACACTTTCTAGACTCAGGTCATTTATAAAGTTTTTACCTACATGAATGTCCTGAAAGTATGTGAAAACTATTTCAAATAAGTGGAACCCTTCTGTGCATTGCAGGACTCCTGGCTCTCCAGGCTCCCATCAAACAGCACCAAACACTGTAACAAAAATACTCCCATAAAATTCCAAAATGGGAGGTGGGGGGAGGCGGGGAACAGCACTAACAGCCACTGGATTGGACCATCCTTAGGTTCTGATCGCGCAATGCTACAGCACTGGAATGTGACTGGTGGTAGGCCCCACCCACCTCTCCAGCCTCTCACCACGCCTATTCTTCCTCCTCTATCAACTTCAGCCCCACTTTCTGAACATGGCTCCCTAAACCTACAATACCCTTCCTACTCTCCAATCTTGACTATTCCTTGAAGTCTCTGCTCAAATCCCATTTCCCTTGGAAAGCAAGCCTTCCCTGAGCACCTAGAGTAAGGCAGGCCCGCCAGTTATGTGCCATCACAGCACTCTGTATTTCTCCGTACTTGGCACATGTGTGCTTTTTTAATGATACCAGTTTATTTAACTGTCTTCTCTGCTCACTCCAAGAAGCAAGGACTATATCTTGTTCAACACCATTATCCTCAGCTAAAGCACAAGGCCTGGCACAAAGGAAGTATGCAACAAACATTTGTTGTTGACATCGTCCAAAGACTCCAACCCCAACTCCAGAGCAGAACCCTTCTTCATTTCTGTGCCACTAGAGGTGGGATATATATTATGCCTGGAATCATAACATTGACCAGGAGCCCTTCTCAGTTTTGCCTTGACCTTGATCATCACTGTTTTCCTAAAATGAGCACTTTCATGGCTTCTCTTGTTCAGATAGAAAAATGGTCCCAGGATTCAGCACAGTGATAGCTGGAGATTACATTGTTCTTGGCATTACGTGGTTTGTTTGTTTGTTTTGTTTTTGTTGTTGTTTTCCTTTAGCAGACGTTTAGCTAGGACTGAGGGCTTGACTGAAGAAATAAGAAGGAATTAGGAGATCACAGTGTCACAGAAGTCCTGGGCCCAAATGTTAGATCATAAATCAGTCACTCATCTTACAGATAAGAAAATAAGGCCTCCAAAATAACCACGAAGCTCTGACTCCTAAGTGTATGAGGACAGGCACACACCAAGTTACAAAAGGCCTGAAGAAGCAGAAACCACTTGTCTATTGATCTCTATTCTTCCCTTATATAGTAACAGAATCTATAGCAAGCCAAAGACAGTCCAGAAAAAATAACACGTTTTCTGGCTCTCTTTAAATCCAAGCGTGACAACACGACCAACTTCTGATAAATAGACTATAAGCAAAAGTGATGCCATGCCCTTAAATAGAAGGAACATGCATTTCCTGTCCCAGTATCCATCAGCTAGGTGGAACGCTGACAAGGGGGTGAGCATCTTGAACCATGTGAATGAGGATGTGGTTCCTAGGGTTGACATAGCTGCTGGGTGGTATCATAAAGCTGCTGTACCAGCCCTAGACTGCTTAACTTCAGATGATACATAAGTGAGAAATAAGTTTTCATCACGTTTAACCACACTGATTTGGGTTCTTCAAATCAATACCCACAGCCATAGCCTCACCAATACCCCTAGGAATAAGGGATGATGGAAAAATCATACATACTTAAAAACAAACTTAAAAATTTAGGCTGGTTCTCATATTTCGCTGCTCTGGAAGGCTGGGCTTGCAGCCACGTTTCCCTCTGCTCGGCTCTAAGTATCCTCTGCCCCTCCAGTCCCAGGGCCTACCTAAAACCTTTCCTCCCTTGCCCACCAGGAGAAACTGACAAATCTTCTCATGTTAAAAAAATATTTTTTGGTGTTTCTAGTTTTAAGATTACACAGTAAAGGTTCTACCTGCGTTTCCTCTTGAAAATTGTGGGAAAACAACAAAGTCTGGGGTTCATTTCAAGAGTTCAAGAATGTTTCAATATTATAAAAATTATCTTTACTTATTATGAATTAACAAACCACTCAACCTACTATGTGGAGAAATAGGGCAGGGAGAGGTCTTATTCAAAAAAGCAACAAAGAGGGGCACCTGGGTGGCACAGTCGGTTAAGCGTCCGACTTCACCCAGGTCACGATCTCGAGGTCCGTGAGTTCGAGCCCCGCGTCAGGCTCTGGGCTGATGGCTCGGAGCCTGGAGCCTGTTTCCGATTCTGTGTCTCCCTCTCTCTCTCTGCCCCTCCCCCGTTCATGCTCTGTCTCTCCCTGCCCCCCCCCCAAAAAAAAAACAAAAAAAAAAAACACGTTGAGAAAAAAAAGAAAAAAAAAAACAAAAAAGCAACAAAGAAACCAAAAAAAACTTAAGAATAAACTTAATAATAAATGTTTAAGACATAGACGAAGAAAAATTTAAATACTCAGGGACTAAACCAACAAAAACAACAACAATAAAAACGTGTATAAATGAAAAGGCAGAGGTAATTTTTCAAAGAAAGGGCATTCATCTTGACTTGACCTGTAAGTCCAATTTCAAACTATTTTGAAAAAAAAAAAAGAAGAAGAAAGTGGAAGGAATTGTCCTACACAAATAAAATGACAATAGGATTTGTTTGGGATCTTGTGAAGATGATTCTAAGGTTTATCTAGGGCAAAAATGTTACATATTCACAAGATATTACTAAAACAAAAATGCAAAAGGACTGAATGTTAAAGATATACCAGACAAGTGTTAAGCTAAAGTAAAAATACCATTAACTATATTAATATAGTAATGAGTTTAAGACAAAAAATGTTATCAGGCAAGGTTCCATTTAAGGCAATATAGTGAAAGATATAAACTAGTATCCAGAAATTTAGGATAAGATACAATTTATAACATCATTTTATACGTAGCTCACAGGAAAGTATACCCAGGTACCAAACCTGAACAAGAAACTAAAACCAATGAGTTTAGCTGCATTGAATGCTTTGGCCAACACAAGTAGAAACAGTGGAGATTTGAAGATCTTGATACCTGAGGAGGCTGATACCTGAGGAGGCTCATAATATTCAGGAGGCCACATGAAACAAGTAGGAATTAGGGCTTCTCACAAACACATACACCCACTAAAATGCCTGGACCCAGGAAAGGATAAATTAGGGGAAAAAATCTTCCCACTAGCAAAAAGAGATAACAAAGAAGTCCTTTTGTAGGTTTTAGAGTGGTAGTGGGGATGTCCCCTAAGAATTTAGAATTATAGTCTGTATTACTGAATACATAGTTTAATACTACCTACCTGGACCAGTAACTCATAATCTAAGAACTAGAAAACTGCTGAAATAGTCATTATAGATTTTGGAGACAATGGCATTTAAAGGTTATTATAACGGCATCTGCAGATTGAAAAATTAAATAGAGACATGGAAAACAGAGAAATGTCCTAAGTCAGGGGGATCTGGGTTGACTCAGTTGGTTAAGTGTCTGACTCTTGATTTCAGCTCAGGTCACAATCTCACAGTTTGTGAGTTTGAGCCCCACATAGGGCTCTGTGCTGACAGTGCAGAGCCTGCTTGGGATTCTCTCTCTGCCCCTTCCCCAAGTACACACACACACACTCTTTCTCTCTCAAAATAAATAAACTGAAAAAAAAAATACACTGGACAGAGGGGCACCTGGGTGGCTCAGTTGGTTGAGCATCTGACTCTTGATTTTGGTTCAGGTCATAATCCCAGGGTTGTGGGACTGAGCCCTTCATCAGGCTCCATGTTTGGCATGCTTGGCATGCTTGGCTTAAGATTCTCTCTCCCTCTGCCCCTCTTCCCCCACACTCCTGGTCTCCTTCTCTCTCTCTCTCTCAAATAAATTTTTAAAAATACACTAAACAGGGGGCGCCTGAGTGGCTCAGTCGGTTAAGCGTCTGACTTCAGCTCAGGTCATGATCTCACGGTTTGAGTTTGAGCCCCGCATTGGGCTCTGGGCTGACAGCTCAGAGCCTGGAGCCTGCTTCAGATTCTGTGTCTCCCTCTGTCTGCCCCTCCGCTGCTTGCACTCTGTCTCATTGTCTCAAAAAGAAATAAACATTAAAAATTTTTTTAAAAAAATGCACTGAACAGAATTGAGTAGATTAGATGGGGGGGAGGGGGGGAGGAAACACTTTTTAAAAAAACATAGTGAACTTGAAGTCATAGCAGTAAAAACTATCCAAAAAGAAACAGAGAAAGGGGTGCCTGGGTGGCTCAGTCAGTTGAGTATCCAACTTGGGCTCAGGTCATGATCTTATGGTTCATGGGTTCCAGCCCTTCATCAGTCTCTGTGCTGACAGCTCAGAGCCTGGAGCCTGCTTCGGATTCTGTCTCCATCTCTCTTTCTGCCCTTCCCCTGCTCGTGCTCTCTCTCTCTCAAATATAAATAAACATTAAAAAGTTAAAAAAGGGAAAGAAAAAGACACAGAAAAGAAAATAAAAAATAAATGAACACTAACAAAACATATACAACACTTGAATATTGACAACCACAAAATGCTGATGAAAGAATCAAAGAAGATCTACACAAATGGGGATAAATATCAGGTTCATAGATAGGAAGATTTAGCATAAGAAAGATGTGAGCTCTCCCCAAATTGATATACAGGTTTAATGCAACTCTTATCAAAATTCCAGCAGACTTTTTGAAGATATAAACAAGATTATTTTAAAATCCATATGGAAAGGCAAAGGATCTAGAATGAATAAGACAGCTTGAAAAAAGGAGAGTAACATGGGAGGAATTGGTCTATCCAATTTTGTCTTATATAGCTATAACAATCAAGACTGTGTTATTGGCAGAGGAATATACAATAGATAGATCAATGGAAAAGAATGAAGAACCCAGAAATAGACCCATACAGCTATGCTGAACTTATTATTTTTTGCAAAAGTGTATAAGCAATTCAATAGAGGAAAGATAGCTTTTTCAAAAAGCAGTGGTAGAGCAACTGGGCATCCATAGGGAAAAAATGAATCCCAACCTGAGTATCACAACTTATAAGCCCAAAATGGATCACAGACATTAATGTGAAAATGTAAATGTAAAATGTTTATAAACAAATGAAAGAAAATCTTTAGGGCCTGGGGCTAGGCAAAGAGTTCTTAGACCTAACACAAAATTTATTAGCTGTAAGAGGAAAAGTTCTAAATTAGACTTCATCAAAATTTTAAAAAATTTTTCTATGTAAAAGATCCTGTTAGGAGGATGAAAAGCTATTGAGTAGGAGAAAATACGTGCAAACCACATATCCAAGCAGTACTAGCACATACCTGATAATATATTTCCGGAATATATAAAGAACTCTCAAAACTTAACAGTATAAAACAAACAATCCAATTAGAAAATGGGCAAAATATGTGAAAAGACACTTCACTGAAGAAGATACACAGATGACAAATAAACAAAAGATGTTCAACATCATTAGCCATGAGGGAAATGCAAATTAAACCACAACACAATAAACATCTATCAGAATGACTGAAATAAAACAACAGTGACACCACCAAATGCCGCCAAGGATGCAGAGCAACTGAATCACTCATATGTTACTGGTGGAAATGTAAAATAAAATGATGCAGTCACCCTGGAAAACAGTTTTTCAGTTTCTTAATTATTTATTTAGAGAGGGACAGACACAGTGCGAGTGGGGGAGGGGCAGAGAGAGAGAGGAGAGAGAGAATCCCAAGCAGGCTCCGCGCTGTCAGCACCCAGCCTGACACAGGGCTCAAACCCACAAAGCCGTGAGATCATCACCTGAACCAAAAACCAACAGTCAGACAGTTAACTGCCTGAGCCGCCCAGGCACCCGCAGTTTGCCAGTTTCTTAGGAAACTATAAACATGCAGTTATCACATGACCCAGCAACTGTCCTTCTGGGCATTTATTCAAGACAACTGAAAACTTAGGGCACTTGGGTGTTTCAGTCGGTTAAGCGTCTGACTCTTGGTTTTGGCTCAGGTCATAATCTCACAGTTTCCTGGGTTTGAGCCCTGTGTCAAGCTCTGTGCTAGCAGTGCAAAGGCTGCTTGGGAGTCTCTCTCTCTGCCCCTTCTCTGCTCATGCTGTCTCTGTCTCTCTCTCAAAAAAAAAAAAAAAAAGACAACTGAAAACTTTCTTTCACACAAAAAACTGTATACAACTGTCCATCTATAGCAGCTCTATTCATAATAGCCAAAAACTAGAGATGGCTCAGCTGTCCTTCAATAGGTGAGTAGTTCAAGAAACTGTGGAGTATCTATACTATGGAATATATTCAGCAATAAAAAGGAACAGATTATTGATACATGTAGCAAAAATCTCAATGCATCTCCAGAGAATTACTCTGAGCAAAAAAGCCAATCTCAAAATGTTATATACTGTCTGGTAACATTTACATAACATTCTTAAAGTGATTTTTAAAAATGAAATAGAGAATAAGTTAGTGGCTTCCAGGAATAAGGGAGAGGGTTGTAAGTGGCTCTGGAAAGGCAAAATGAGAGATCCCTGTGAATATGGAAGTGTGTAGTATGTTGAGTTTTACCCATGTCAGTATCCTGATTGTTGTGTTACCTTTGGAGGAAACTGGGTAAAAGATACATAGGATCTCTCAGTATTATTTCTTACAACTGCATGTCAGTCTACAATCATCTCAAAATTAAAAATTTAAATAATAAATGAACAGATAATTCGTGAGCTGTGGGACAATTTCAAGCAACCTTAAAAGATTAAGAGAGGAGTAATGGAAGTACATTTTTATAAGGTTTTTATACTGTACATGAAGTGCTATAATATTAAAGGCAGAGTGTGCTAAGTTTAAGATATATAGTCTAAATCCTAGAAGAACCCTAAAACAAAAACTATTATAGCTAAACATCCACAAAAGGAGATAAAATGAAATCATAAAAATTATATTGATCCAAAAAAAGGCAAGAAGGGGTGGTGAGGAAGAACTATAGGACAAATAGAAAACAAATATGAAGATGACAGGCTTAAACCTAATATTAATTAATAAGTATATTAAATACAAGTGATTAAATATTTCAGTTAAAAAACAAGAGATCACACATGATGATGGTGGTGGTGATGATGATAAAAAAGCAGAGACTACATCTCTAGCCAAACCAGGTACTTCTGGTTCCTTAAGGTAGTTTTCCTTGAATTATCTCGTTTGGCTATATTACAAACCACATTGGATAATAGCAAACTGCTAAAACCCCAATGTCCTTTATATTCAGGTTATTTGAAAATGCAATATAGATGGTGAGCAGGAAATGAAAAAGAAACAAATACGTTTGTTATGTGTTATCAAGTGCGCTAACTTCACACTGCCTAGTCAGTAAGTTCAAAACACCAGCCAGCTTTTGAGGCACTGTGACTTAGTAGAAATCATATTGAGGAGTTCTGGCTCCTTACCTGACTAGCAATGAAACACTGGGCAATCACTTCATTTTTCTGAAACTCCATTCATCTGAAAAATGGGGTAATAGCACATAGTTGTTGTAAATACTATATGCTGTTTCACTTAAAGTACATACAATACAGGCATTGCTCAATTCATGTTAACTTCTTTCCTCTTCCACCTTATTTGTGGATCTCAGTAATAGCCAACCAGGGGTGCCTGGGTGGCTCAGTTGGTTGAGCGTCAGTCTTCATCTCGGCTCAAGTCACGATCTCATGGTTTGTGAGATCGACACCCATATCGGGATCTACGCTGACAGTGTGGAGCCTGCTTGAGATTCTCTTTCTCCCTCTCTCTGCCCCTCCCCTGATTGTGCTCTCTCTCTCTCAAAATAAATAAAGTTTAAAAAAATGAGTAATAGCCAAACAAAGATACCAGGTCCCACTTTCTGGACCTGTAAATGTTACTTTACATGGCAGTTTTTGCCATCAAAAAGAATGAAATCTTGCCATTTGCAACAACATGGATGGAGCTAGAGTGTATTATAAACAAAATAAGTAAGACACAAATACCATATGATTTCACTCATGTGGAATTTAAGAAACAAAACAGATGAACATAGGGGAAGGGAAAAAAAAAAAGAGAGAGAGAGAGGGAAGCAAACCGTAAGAGACTCTTAACTATACAGAACAAACTGAGGGTTGCTGGAGGAAAGGTGGGGAGGGGAAGGGCTGAACTGGTGATGGGTATTAAGGGCACTTGTAGTGATAAGCACTGGGTGTTTAAGTGATGAATCACTGAATTCTGCTGAAGCCAACATTACATTATATGTTAACTAACTAGAATTTAAAATGAAAACTTAAACATAAATATTTGAGGGGTGCCTGGGTAGCTCAGTTGGTTAAGGGTCCAACTTCAACACAGGTCATGATCTTGTTGTCTGTGAGTTCGAGCCTGGCATCAGGCTCTCTCCTGACAGCTCAGAGCCGGGAGCCTGGTTCGAATTCTGTGTCTCCCCATCTCTCTGCCCCTCCCCTGCTCATGCTCTGTCTCCCTCTCTCTGTCTCAAAAATAAATAAACATTATGGGGCAGCTGGGTGGCTCATTCAGCTAAGCATCTGACTTTGCCTCAGGTCATGATCTCACGGGTTCGTTGGTTCAAGCCCTGCATCGGGCTCTGTGCTGACAGCTCAGAGCCTGAAGCCTGCTTCAGATTCTATTTCTCCCTTTCTCTCTGCTCCTCCCCCACTCACACTCTTGTGTCTCTCTCTCTCAAAAATAAACATTAAATTAAAAACAATAAACATTAGGGGCGCCTGGGTGGCTCAGTCGGTTAAGCAGCCAACTTCAGCTCAGGTCACGATCTTGTGGTCCGTGAGTTCGAGCCCCGCGTCGGGCTCTGTGCTGACAGCTCAGAGCCTGGAGCCTGTTTCAGATTCTGTGTCTCCCTCTCTCTGACCCTCCCCCGTTCATGCTCTGTCTCTCTCTGTCTCAAAAATAAATAAATGTTAAAAAAAATTTTTTTAAATAAAAACAATAAACATTAAAAATTATTTTAATAAAAAAACATTAGAAACAAAAATACACTTTAAAAATATAAAATACAAGGGTGCCTGGGTGGCTCAGTCAGTTAAGCATCAGACTTCGGCTCAGGTCATAATCTCACAGCTCGTGAGTTCGAGCCCCATGTCAGGCTCTGTGCTGACAGCTCAGAGCCTGGAGCCTGCTTCAGATTCTGTGTCTCCCTCCCTCTCTCTCTGCCCCTCCCCTGCTCATGCTCTATTTCTCTCTCTCTCTCAAAAGCAAATATTAAAAAAAAAATACAAATCTGAGAATTACATTTTTTTTAAAAGGCAGTTTTTACTGGTGTCATTTGGATTACCTGGGTGGGTCCTAAATGCCACAAGAGAAGCCAATGGAGATTAGACACACAGAGGTAAGACAGAAGCAGAGATTGGAGTGATGTGGCTACAAGCTAAGGAATGCTGGCAGCCACCAAAAGCTGGAAGAGACAAGGCACAGACTCGTCCCAGAGTCTCCCCAGGGAGTACAGCCTTTCCAACACCCTGACTCCAACCCAAGAAAACAGATTTCAGACTTCTGGCCTCCAAAACTCACTTTCTTTTGTTTTATGCCACTAAATTTGTGGTATTTTGTCACAGCGATAGGAAACTAGTACACTAACCATAACTAATTCAAAGGCGGTTACTCAGCCGGAGAAGGCTTTCTGATAACGGCACTGGGGTCAGGGACCATGGATGCAAACTACTTGATAATTAAGTACACAAAGTTGAAAATGACTAATCACTAAGGCTTTCACCACATCTCAAACCTGAAAACACCTCAGAGGAGCCAGCTGATTCAGGTACATGACAGAAAATATCCATTTTCCAATGGCGTTTCAGAGGGTTGAGGGACCTAAGAGCCAGGTCCTCTGCCTCCTGGGTATGCCATATTGAGACTATCTGTACTACACGTCTTACTGTTCTAGCTCAATCTATGCTTTCCCTCACTGTGTGAAGTCAGGCACAGGACTCCTGATCTTGTTCCTGATACTCTCTTCCATCTCTAAGGAGTCCATCATTCTCCTCAAATAACCCCTCTTCTGGTACTGACCTTAACTCGATCTCTATAGGGGAATACTGGGATGGCTAGGACACAGGTGCACTCTGAAACCAGACTGACTGCCCGTGTCTGAAGCCCTACTCTGCTACCTCTGTGTCCTTGGGTGGCCTAATCAGTCTTTTCCTCAACTGCAACATGGAGCTAATTACAACACCCACTTGAGAGAATCGTTTAAGTGTGTGCAGTGACTAGGAAAGTGCCTGGCATAGGATGAGTGCCAAGGGTATTACTGCTGTGATATCATTTACTTAAGGGCAGCTGTGGCTCACATGGCAGCATGTGAAACCAAGTCCCAAAGCCTGTTTACTCTCACCAGTTTTATTCTGAGTGACTTTTCAATTATCTGCTCTCAAAATGATCCCCCCCTAGAAATAACTGAAATGCCTAGCAACAGTAGGCAATAATCGTGGTATGTTCAAGTAACAGAATACCATGCAGCATTGAGAATGGATCTATCCTGATGACTCCATTCATGTAAAAAATTGTGATGGTAGAAATCAGAAAAGAGGTTACTATGAGAGAGAAGTAATGACTAGAATGGGGTGCAAGGAGACATCAGGTCCTGGTATGTACTTTCCTGATTATAAGGCTATGCTCTTTATAACATTTTAAGTTGTACAACTATGATTTGTGCATTTTCCTGTATGTATATTATACGTCAATTCTTAAGTTAAGCGATCCCCCAGCCTATTACCCATTGGTCAGTGCAAGGACATGATACAACTGCTCATTAAACTGCTGCCAAATAAGGAAGAGATGGTGAAGCCACCAGGTGCTGAATTTCAGGGAACAGGTAGTCTGGAATATGGCAGGGTGACTGCCACGATGGTTGGCAGCAAAAGGGCACTAGACAAAAGAGGGTGCAGACTACATTCATCATCTAAAGGGCCAGCTCTTTGTTTTCTTAGACACCTCAGCACCCCTTCATATGAGAACCAGAGCTTTTCCTTGGCACACTAACCAGATCAAAGGGCAAGGTGGGCATGCTCTTCTAGACAAATTGGTAAATGCCACACTATTAAAGCTACAATAGCCTGGCATTTACCAGTTTAATCCCTAGAATAGCGTCCATTCCAAATAAAAACTGAGCAAACAAAATGACAGCTTTAAGAGTGGAAGCTTTTGGCTTTATAGTTAAGATTTATCTTGAGAATGGATTCATTGATGCAGACATAATTTTGTAGTAATAGTGAAACTTGTCACAGAGCTTAAATAACTAAAAAAAACTTTAAGTTTTTATTTATTTTGAGAAGCAAAGCAGGGGAGGGACAGAGAGGGAGAGAGAGAATTCCAAGCAGGCTCCATGCTGTCAGCACAGAACCTGACCTGGGACTTGATCTCACGAACTGTGAGATCATGACCTGAGCTGAAATCAAGAGTCAGACACACAACCAACTGAGCCACTCAGGTGCCCCTCAAATAGCTAGAACTTCTATATACTGGTGTCCTGATATAGCCCATGCTCTTGAATTACAATGGGTTTTCCATTCTTGTTACAATCACAGGAACTGCTGGAACACAAAACACTCTCCTTAAGATTTGTTATCCCTGAAGATTTTTGTTATGCTGGTAAGGCTCTGTTGCAAGGAAAGAAAACCTACCCTAAACTTGCTTGAACAACAAAGAAACACAACAGAACAAAAACAAAGCTAAATGTATTGGTTACTGGAATCAAAAAAACCCAGATGTATTTCTGGCTTCAGATATGATTTAACGCAGTTGTTCAAACAGAAGATTCCAGGGTGATTGCTCTTCAACTCTGATTCTTCTTTGACTCTGTTAACTTTATTCTGTCTCCACAAGAATCTAAGACTTCCTCTCCGCTGTAAGACTAAGGAAAAAAAGAAGAGCATTTCTTCCTATTAATTCTTACCAAGTCCTGGGGCTCTAACTGGACCATTGTGGGCAAACTACTGACATCTGAACCAATAACTATAGCTTAGGGGAAGGAATCTGTGGCCAGGCCTGTGTCACACATCCCACTAGAGTGGAAGATGAAATCCAAAAGGAAATTTAGTGTACTATTACCAGTAAAAGGGGGTGAAAAATTCTGGGAGGCCAAAATGACAAATGTCCAGGACAGGTTTCTCTCCGGGGTAGACATGTTCATGATGACCTAGCTTGGAAGAAGTCCTAAAGGTTTTTTCATACTTGACACACTCATAGGGTTTCTGGCCAGTATGGATTCTTTGATGCTGAAGAAGATTTCTTTTGCTAGTGAAGACTTTTCCACACTCAGCACATAAAGAGGAAGACTCCTGAATATGGATCCTTAGATGCCTTTTTAATTGTTCCTGAGCACTAAAGCCTTTTCCACAATCTACACAGTCAAAGCGTTTCTCTATACTGTGGACTCTCTGGTGCCGAGTTAGTTTCGTATGAAAATTGAAGGCCTGCCCACATATTTTACAAGAATAAGGCTTTTCCCCTGTGTGAATACGTTGATGTTGGCTAAGATGAGAAGTCCTTCCAAAGCTTTTGCCACATTCATTACATTCATAGGGTTTCTCTCCAGTGTGGATTTTTTGATGTCGAAGCAGTGGTGAATTACCAACAAAAGCTTTTCCACACTCATTACACTCATAAGGTTTCTCCCCAGTGTGGATTCTCTGATGTATAACAAACTCAGAACTACTGGTAAAACTATTTCCACACTCTCCACAGAGATAGGGTCTGTCTCCACTGTGGATTCTCTGATGCCTGATCAGATTTGCATTATCATTAAAGGCTCTTCCACATTCTTCACACTGATAGGGTTTCTCTCCAGTGTGGATTCTCTGGTGCCGGATTAATGAAGAATTGCCATTAAAGGCTTTTCCACACTCATTACACTCAAAGGGTTTCTCCCCGGTGTGAATTCTCTGGTGTCTAACAAAGTAAGAAAAATAACTGAAGCATTTCCCACACTCCTCACATATGAAGGGTTTCCTTGCACAGTGGATTCTTGGAGCCTTTCCTTTAATATTTTTTACTGTGGAGATTTCCTGGTGTTTCTCCAGTTCACTGGTTTCTAGCAAGTTGGTTCCCTGAAGAACACTCTTCTGCAAACCATGTGACAACATGACATCTCTTTCTTCAGAAATTCCCTGTGTTGATGTGGACTCACTGTTAATGTTGGTCTCAGTATCTAACATAACAGAAAACACAAATGCCACCTGAGAATTATGCTAGAAACAAACTAACATCAAAAATTATAGGGCCTTTAAAACAAACAAACAAATAAATAAAAAATAAATTATAGGGCCTTTAGAGATTACAATTCCAACCCCCACATCGGACTGTTAGCAAGAACAGGCTATTAAAATGAAAGTGCCAAGTATCGCACAGAGAACAGTTGAGGAGAAACAGGGTATTGGTATACACAGCACACATTAGATTGCTTCCTAAGCTTTTCCAGACTCCATATTTTTTTAATGACTTCTCTCTAGTGTGTTTAATCTTCTGACCTTATCATAGTAATAGGCCTACAAAATATCAAAGGCAAAGGGCCCAAGAGCAAGTGGTGACCCTGGGGCTGGCAAGTGCAAGAGAACAGAGTCAGGATACAAAGGTGATGCATGAACTGTTCTTTTAAAAAATTCATACCCTGCAAATGTCCCAAAAGACTGGAGACACTGAGCATTAAAGGCACCAGGCTGTGGCAAGACAAAGAAAAAAATCACACTCAGAGGTTCTTAACTGCAGGACATCACCCCTAGAAGTTATTAACTGCAGGTCCATAGATGTCAATGAATACCCCAAAACTGCTGACAATTCCTGTCTTGTCATCAGACTCTCACAAAAGTCTGAATCTCAAAAATGCAGAGATTTTATATGGAAAGTGAAGAATTCAGTTTACTTAGATACATCAAGACTGCAGAGCAGTCCTTCTCATATTAGCAAAAGGAAGAGAAACAGCCACCTATAAAATGGCATTTGTGTTCCAAAAGACTGGATGCCATTTTACCTAAGTTCAAGTCAATCTATTTTATATAAAATGTTAGACTAATTTTAACATTAATCTGGGTTATCTGGGACTCATCTGCTCATTAATCAAGTTCATCCTTTGAGTGTGAGTTAAACAAGTAAGAACCCTTAGGAGGAAAGCAGTGGGAGAGGAGATGTCAGAGACTGAAGCAAATGGGAAAACCAGTAGTCTGGGAAAGGGTGATCATGACAACGGAGATCTGGTGGTCTGCTCTCATACCCTGCCTCCTTCTTGCTATAAAACCAGGACTGAGCAATCAATGACCAAAACACTCTATTTTCCTGCTACCTCATACTCTGCAATTCATCTGAATCAAGTTCCCCATAGCAGTTCTTCTAAGCAACCACATTCCTAGGGTCTCTAGCCATTACCCCCACCTTCCTGATGAAAGAACACAACTGCCCAGATGCAGTGGCCTCAATGTCTTTCCCTTCCACTTCCACACCCACTAGTCCCAAGCCATCCACTGCCCTCTCAAGTCACACTTCCCAGTCACCCCAATGCCATGTCTTCCCCTTCCCCTGCTACACTACTCTACCAGCTATATCATCCCTCCTTTTCATCACCAACCTCCTTCTGCAGATCCTCAAATCCACTTGACCTGAACAATCTTCCCTTCACATCCAGCTTTTCTTATAGTAGTGTTTAAGCAAACTGCCTACTCATTAGTTGAGAAATTGACATCATGTCAATTTTTTAAATGAAATTCATTTTTTAAATGAAAACAATTTTTGGGGCGCCTGGGTGGCGCAGTCGGTTAGGCGTCCGACTTCAGCCAGGTCACGATCTCGCGGTCCGTGAGTTCGAGCCCCGCGTCGGGCTCTGGGCTGATGGCTCAGAGCCTGGAGCCTGTTTCCGATTCTGTGTCTCCCTCTCTCTCTCTGCCCCTCCCCCGTTCATACTCTGTCTCTCTCTGTCCCAAAAATAAATAAAAAACGTTGAAAAAAATAAATAAATAAATAAATAAATAAATAAATAAATAAATAAATAAAAACAATTTTTTAAATGAAATACACTAGCCTAACATAGAACAGTATTCACGTACATTGCAATGCCAAGGTAAATGTTGTTTCTTGATACTCCAGTCTCAGAGTACATAGTGAGGGTTTTGATGTAAAATGTAATACCCCATTAAGCTCATAATAAAAGTTTGACAAACATTTGATATACTTATATTCCGTTTCTAAACTTACCAAAATAAACTTATCTAAAGTGCTGCCTCAATTTTTTCATCTCCTACTCCCTCCCTCTGTGCAAAATACCTATCCTGAAACTCCTACCTCTGGCTTCAGTTCCATGTTCCCTCATAGGGACCCTCCTCTGCCTATTTTCTCTTCCCTCTCTCTCAACAAAATTAAATAACCCTTAACATTTAAGATTCAGCCCTTTGTTCTCTCTGGGTGTCATTTCAATTAAAACTCTGGTAGAGTACACTTGCATCTACATCTGTAGACCTGACCTTTATCTCAGACTCTACACTTGCCTTCTCCATGGCCTGCTCTGGCCATCCACTTATACATATTCTAAAGGAACCTCAGACTCTACGCTCACATCTGAATTCACACGAATTAAAAAGCTCCTGGGGCACCTGGGTGGCACAGTCGGTTAAGCGTCCGACTTCAGCCAGGTCACGATCTCGCGGTCTGTGAGTTCCAGCCCCACATCAGGCTCTGGGCTGATGGCTCGGAGCCCGGAGCCTGTTTCCAATACTGTGTCTCCCTCTCCCTCTGCCCCTCCCCCGTTCATGCTCTGTCTCTCTCTCTGTCCCAAAAATAAATAAAAAACGTTGAAAAAAAAAAATTTTTTTTTTAAATTAAAAAAAAAAAAAAAAAAAAGCTCCTTTTATGTCATGACTTCCCAGTGTTATCTGAGTCAACTCTCCTCTTTGATGACCAAGTTTTGATAAGATCTGGTCGATTGTAGCTCCACACATACTCTTTCCTCTTTCATTTTTTTTTTTTTAACTTTTTAAGTAGGTTTCATGCCCAGCACGGCACCCAACACAGGGCTCAAAGTCATGACCCTGAAATCAAGACCTGAACTGAGATCAAGAACTGGGACGCTTAACCCACTGAGCCATGCAGGCACCCTTCCTTTTCCATTTTTGCAGTGCCACTATCCCCTATCCAATTCACTCACTCAAAAGTTAACTCTTGACATAAAGTAATAGTTTAATAAGATTTTATTCCTTCAATTTCTTTCAGACCAATCCAAAGCACATACTATGTTAATACTTTGCAAATGCAACCAAATATGGGCCTGTGTCACTAGAGGCAAAGTCACTGTGACAGGGGTCACTGCTCTTGCTGCATGATTGGTTTTACCTGCTCTGTCATTTCCTATTCCCATGCCCTAAGTTCTTTAGGATAGAGCCCTCAGGTCCACCACAAACTCTGCAATCTAGATTTTTCACACAAAGTTCGATGGGTAAGACACCCCACTATATTCATCTCCATTGCTGGCTGAGTAAAGGGGGTGAGGGTATACTGTAAACTGCCAGCCCCAAATTCTAGGAAGTCTCTCTTAGGTTTGAGGTCTAAACCTCAGGCTCTTCCACTGCTTACTAGGATAGACAAATATTCCAGAAATACCCATTTTAAAATATGCTCCCCACTGGGGCACCTGGGTGGCCCAGTCGGTTAAGCATCCGACTTCGGCTCTGGTCATGATCTCACAGTTTGTGCATACAAGCGCCGCGTCAGGCTCTATCCTGACAGCTCAGAGCCTGAAGCCTGCTTCAGACTCTGTGTCTCCCTCTCTCTCTGCCTCTCCCTGCTTGTACTCTGTCTCTCTCTCTCTCTCTCTCTCTCTCAAAAATAAACAAACATTAAAAATAAATAAATAAAATTAGGTTAAATATGCTCCCCTGGTGATTGTCCTGCATGTTAAACTGCAAAATTCTTCACAATGATTTACTGGATCCTCGATTGCTTTTCTCAAGCCAGATAATCCACCTTCTTTTTTTCCACATGGGATCCACTGTAAGAAGTCAAATTTGGCACATACAGCCTGCCACTGAAGAAGCTTACCCGAGCTTCTACATGGGAATTCCTCCAAGTTCTCCTTCTGCTGTGCTCCCACAGCCCACTACTACATACCAACACCAGTACTTAACACATTTTCCCCCCAGCTCTTTACATCTGTCTCCATAGCATGTATCATCCAGAACTTCTTAAAACAAAGCTTGGCACACGGCAAGTGCTGAAAACTGCCCTTGAAAAAATCCATCCTGTCCAAAGAAGGAGGACTACTAAAACAGGAAATGCTGAAACTCAGAAAAGAGTAATGGATTCAAAAATTGCATGAAATGATTAAGAGGAATTTGTTATCTTGATAAGAGTTAAAATAATGGGAAAAGTTTCATATTATTACCTGTTAGGAGAAATAATCCATTTTATTTAAATCCTTCCCAGCATGGTTCATTTTAAAATACACTGCTCTCTCAAGCTCTATAGGTGCCTGTTCTCAACCTGCCTCACTTACCTTCACAGATGTCTTTGGTCCTCTCTGCAGATAGGTTATCCTGTGCCTCCAGGCCCCATGGCAAATTCCCTGCCTCCAGAAGCGAGATCAGGGCAGGTCTGGGAACTTGATATCCTGAAAAGGGGAGAAAGTGGTACCTTTCAGACATATGTCTGCTGTGTCAATATAAGGAAAACCCTAAGAGCCTCCATAAGAGTAAGATCTGCAGAAGAGGGCTCAGAATTGGGGAAAGCCAAGATTCTGATAAAGAAGAAACTGAGCATTTATGACCCTTCCTACTCAAGAGTAGGTAAGTTACTGAGATCCTACAAGACATATATGTAAACACAGGGAAGGGGTCACACCCTTCCCTAGACGAACTAAGAATTTAACTCTGGCAATGGAAACTAAGTATTCCTTACTGCACAGAGCCCCTGGGAGGATGGGATGTACTCTTACCAGGGGACAGCAATTCCATACATTGGGACCAAACTGATCCAAGATCTCTCCCTATCCACCAACCTTTGAAGTGGGTCATTCAGTCTCAGCCCTGGAGCCACACACTGGAGGATACCAGAGACAACCACTCCCTTTCCACACTGCACACCCAGCCTATTAGGAGAAAACAAGGAAGGAAACAGGAAAGCATACACCTGAGTCCCAGGAGGAAAGCAACCTTACCCAGGGATGTCAAATTCCCATAATTCTCCAGCATCACACTTCTGTACAGGGCCTTCTGTCCAGGAGAAAGACCAGTCCATTCTGTCCCAGTGAAGTAGATAGCCACGTCCTCAAAGGTCACCAACTCCTACAACAAGAAGTTCCTGCTGCCCCAGAGCCAATTCTCTGACTCAGCCTGGGTACAGTATGAGGGAGGGGTCCTATTAGGGATGACTAATGAGAAAAAGTGAAAGAACTGGATGTTAGACCATTGAATGACTTTCTACAACCAAAAACCTAAAACTTCTCTAACAGAAGAGCTTCCATTAGGACATAAATTGTACTATTATAAAACACAGTAACATTTCAAAAACCTTAGAAAGCTTCCCATCAATTGAGCTTCCTAAAGCAGTTTCTTTGGTTTTGTAACTACTTTTAATCTTTTATTGTTATACCTACAAATGGACATTAGCTTCAATTGGTCTAGACACCCACTCACAGGTGGCATGTCAGGACCTGTTTTCCCCTTCACTGCCTCAGTGCCCAGCTAATCCATGTGTTCCCAGATGTGTTCATTCTGCCCCAAACCTCAAGCCTACATTAACAAGAATAATTTGATGGTTTGCTCTGATGAGCCATTCTCATCTAAGCCCCATCTGTGCTTGAAGAACTATCCTGCCTGTGCTCAAGAACGTCCAGCAGAGAAAGCTTAGTGCCGCCTGGAGCAGTCTATTCTGACAGACTTCCTGATGTGTCTTCCTGGGAGAACATACTTCTGGAATCAAATTGCTTCTGGGCAGCTCTTTTAGCTGCTTTTCTTTATACCTCCAAGACAATCTATAATAGCTTCTACCAACCAAGTCTCATGATTTTTCAACAGCCCCAGTTTCCCTTCTCTGATGGCCCTGAGGCTCTATCTTCCCAAAAAGTTCTAGCATCTGGTTTAGATCCTCTCTATACTCCTCAGACTTTGGTATCAAACTGGTTACCTAAACACGCAAAGAATATCCTCCCACCTTCTTATGCCTCAACTGATTCTGTGGATCCCCACCTTCCACTAGTCCCAGCACTGCCTCAGACTCCCTGGTGACCTAATATGTCTGACCCACCAACTACACCAAATTTATCTTCAAACCGAAACTGGCTCCTTTTCTAAATCATATAAACTAATTGGCACAGTGAGCAACAATTTTGTTTCCCTACCTCAGTTAATAGTACCAATCTCAGCCCAGACTCCACTGGAAACTTGAGATTTCACCCTAGACTAACTCACCCCCAATCACTGCTCATTTCTGGCATGCAGTTGGTAATCAGATCCTGCCAGTTTCACCGCCGAAATATTTCTACAGTCCAACTCTTCTTCACCATCACACAATCAGTACACTAGTTCAATAGCTGGGGGACACTTAAACAGCTCCAATTCCAGGCTGTCCTGCACTGAATCCATCCTCTGCCAGCACATAAAATCATCAATTTAAAATGGCTCAGGTCATGATCTCACAGTTCATGAGTTCGAGTCCTGAGTCAGGCTCTGTGCTGACAGCTCAGAGCCTGGAGCCTGCTCCAGATTCTGTGTTTCTCTCTCTCTCTGCCCCTCCCCAGCTTGCACTCTGTCTCTCTCTCACTCTCTCTCAAAAATAAACATTAAAAAAAAAAAATTGTTTTAAATGACACCCTGGGGTGCCTGAGTGGCTCAGTCAGTTAAGCGTCCAACTCTTAATTTAGGATCAGGTCATGATCTCCCGGTTCGTGAGTTTGAGCCATGCATTGGGCTGTTTGGACAGTGCGGAGCCTACTTGGGATTCTTTCTCTCCCTCTCTCTCTGTTCCTCCCCCAATTTGCGCTCTCTCTCTCTCAAAAATAAATGAACTTAAAAAAATTTTTTTTTAATGATAACCTGACCCAGTCAACTCAATGACTTAATGAGTCACCACTAACCATAACAGTGGTTCTCAAAGTGTGATCCCCAGATCAGCAGCAGCATCAAGTGAGAACTTTTTGGAAAGCAAACTGATAGGCCCCACTGGAGAGCATTTTTGCTTCAATGAGCCCTCCAGGTAAGTCTGGAGCACACTAAAATTTAAGAACCCAGGACGAGAGGATAAAGTCCAAGCTCAGGAAAATGAACTGCATCAGGTGACAGGCAGACAGTGAGAAGGAGGCACAAGACTGTACACAGAGAAACTAACTGGAATGCTCTGCTGACAAAATTCCAGAGAAGGAATGACAAACCCTGAAAGATGGAAATACAAAATACAGGACAAGTGGAAGAGATAGCAGGCAGAAGGAGCTGGACTTGGTGCCTCTCTAGAAGTGGTATCAAGGGAGAATAGGGTCAACAACTGCTCAGCAATCCGGAAACTGAGTGGTCAGGACAGTGATATGGTGGTACCAGTGACTCACCAGTACTTACAGAAGATCAGAAGAGGGTGGAAACTATATGGAAGATACTGTTTGGATTAAAGTCAGGGAGAGGGACCTGCCAGATGTCAGAAATCCAAGACTGGGACTTGGGATATGCTTCATGGATGCTAAGTCAATGGATAAGTAAATCCCAGGATGAGGAAATGGTAAAGCAACACAGCAACTTACCAGTCCAAAAGTGAACCACAACTCAAGAAATCAATTTCCTAGTCCCACAAATGTAAGGTATTTAATGTTCACTTTACAGATGAAGTCTGTTAAGACACAAAGAGTTTAACTGATTGGCTCAAGACCACTGAGGCCCGATGGGATCCCTAAATTCAGGTGACCTGCCCTAATGCAGATTTGACCTAGTGAAGATTTTCCGTATCATAGTCTGCTGCTGCCTCACCTTAGTCAGCAGCACTGACCTTAAGGAGGATATATTTTCCTTGATTGTAAAGCCCAAACTTCTTTCTTTAGAAGGACAAATACTATAGACCCCCTCTTCTTATCTTCCTCCTACCAGTCCTCTTCTCCCACCTCCTAAGAATCTTGCAACTTCATTGATCTCGATCACTCCTACTAACAGTGGATACTTCTACCATCAGCCCAAGTCCCTCATTCTCACAGATCCCTCCTTTGTGGTCCCTACTGAACCAGTTCAGCAGAGATTCTTGGAGTACAGGAGGCTGTACTTCTGATTCCCTGGACACTTTCTCCAGCCAACGCTTGTAGGACTCCTGGCTGCTCAGCCCCTCACCATCAACTTTCTCCCCAACATTCAGTCCTACTAGAAAGACTCAAGAGGTACTTTCCCGCTGATTTGGTTCTAAGAGTCTTGCCAGAATTGTCCCTCTCATAACCCATTTCCTTCAGATTAGATCTCTCGAAGGTTGCCCTGAGGGAGTCATAGCTCACCTGGTGCCAGGAGTTCAGGGGCATGGCTGCCATCACCTGGGCTCCCTCTCAGTGAAGGGCAGAGGCTGAGGGAAGAAACAAAGAGAACCATGAGTGAGCTTGGCCCAGTCAAAGGCTCTCCTTTAAACCACAAACCTGCTTGCCAGTAATAATACCAACCATCATTTACTGAATGCCCACTGGGTAAGTGGCATATATTTCTTCTTTCAATCCACACTATACAATGAAGTTTGAATGCTGAGGAAACAGATTTTGAAAGAGTAAGTAACTTGCCCTCAGGCACCAGAGCAATGCTGCCTGTCCTGCATAAGACATGAGTACAGGGGGAATAGGAGTACACACAAGCAAAAAACAAACAAACAAACAAACAAACAAAAAACCCCAAAGAAACAAACAAGTAAGCAAACAAACTAAAGCAAAACCTAACAAGAGGAAAAGGAAACCCAGACCTTTATTTTTTAAAAATAAACTTTTACTGAGAAACATAACAAGTTAAAAAAATAAGTTTTGGGATGTAAAATACACACCCCTTCATTCAGTCTTCACTATAATCCTCTGAATTTTCTTCTCCCCAAATGAGAAAACAAGGCTAAGAGAATAATTCTCTCTACCAAGGTCACAAGGTAGTGGATGAATGAATTTGGATTCCAAACCAGATCTGTCAGAATTCCAAAGGCCATGTTCAGTAACTACATTAAATCACTTCCAATCATAATCCCAACAGGATTTCTTTTAAAACCTGATAAAGTGATTCTGAAGTTAATATAGAAGGATAGAGTCACCGAGAAAATTCAGAAAAAGAATCAAAGGGGAAGTCTCCCTTTTCTTGGACCTTGGGGCAGGCATCTTTTTGCTCATCACTCCATTCTGGGACCCAGTGATTACCAAAACTCATTAGCAAAGGACCCTGAAAGGCCACCTCAACATGCCAAAATGGGTTATTATTTTAGTTGTACCCCCTACAGACACTGTATTCTTGCTAAGCGGTCATATTCTGCCCCAAAACCAGCATGTTCCCTAACTTCATTGCATGCTGTAATTTCCTGCTGGCCATACATTATGCCACCCTTCTTGATTTAGCCATTCTGGCCTTCTTTCCGTTCCCTCTACGATGCTAACTCGGGATCTTTATACCTGCTGTTGTCTCTGTATGAACTACTCTGCTCCAACCTTAGGATCTTTTTAACGGATACTCTCTGCCTAGGATACTCTCCAGCAGCCTGACCCTTCCCGCAGGTAATGCCAGGTCATCCTTCACATCCTCTACAAACCAAGTCAGCTCCCCATGTTAAACACTCCACTCATACTTTGTTCACTTTCCTGTATACCACGTCTCCCAGATTGAGATTATACTCTTGCATTTATTTGTGCTTTCTTCACTCAACATTTATGGTAGACTTCATTCATTCCAGGCCAAGTGTGAGATATAGTGGAGACAGGGGAAAAGGGTGTAACCCATTTTGTCATGGAGCTCAGTCTGAAGGAAAGGCACACATTAATCAAAGAATCTCATAAATAAGATAATTGTGATTACTGCCCGGGGAATCTATCCTAGATGGTTACATTTAGGGATAGGAATTAACTAGGTTAAAAACAAAAAACAAAAAACAAAAAACCATGTTCTGGAGGTGAATGGCCAGGAAGGCCGTAGCAGAGCCGAGGAGAATGTGCTGCAAAACGAGCGGATACAAGTCGCATAAGAGGACGCCATGCAGGGCGTTAGTCTTCGACCGAAAGGCAACCGGCCGCAGCCGGTGGGTTACAAACAGGTAGAGCGAACTGGTCAGATTTAATGACTACGTGACTCCCATTAAACGGAAAGCTCCCTGAAGGCGGAGCCCACGCTGGCCCCTACAACTGCATCCCGGGAACCCCGAGCACCAGCTGGCCTTCGGCTGCTAGGTCAGGAGCGGCTGGCCCAATGAGCAGGGCTCTACCGCTGCGTCTGGCGCACGGGGCGTCTCTTTTCCAACCGCCGCCTCCTTGTCCCAGAGCGGGCGCCACGGGCCGGGGCGAGCGACGGCACCCGAGCGAGGGCGGCGCTGGCCCGCGAGCGGCCTCCACTGGCCTCCTCCACGGCTTCAGGGACCAAGGCGGCAGCCTCCTCCGGCGGTGACGGGCGCGCCGCTAGCGGAGACGACCGGGCGAACGAACCCACCACTCACCTCAGAAAAGGCGCAATGTGCGGCGTGACCGGAAGCGCGTCACCGCGGGGCCGCGGGGCCCGCGCCTCACGTGCTTCCTCTCTAGGAAGCCAGAGCGCGCCGCTCAGTGGTTCTCTGGCTTCACACCCCAGGCCGGGCGGGCGGGCGCGGCTGGGACCGCGGTCCTCGGAGACCCGGTAAAGGAGAGGCAGCTGACTGGGGTTTTCCCTGATCTCTAACCGAAATGTAGCATTTCCTTCAATTATGTGTTGGCAACAAACCCCAGTACCATCAGCAGGACCGTGCCTTTGTCACCAACAGAAATCACAGATACTTTCAAATCACCTCACAGCTGATGCAGATATCTCAAAATACGAGCTATTCTCTTCTTTAATTCGAAATTACCGTCGTTGTTATTAGGGCTCACCTTTAGATCTTGTCATTTGATTTCATCACAGTGGTAGAGACACGTATATTAATTACTGTATCACAGGTTTATTTTTTAAGCCGTTTAACTGTATTTTAATATAACTAGTTTCAGAGTGGTCCACAAATGTCATCTCACTGTCAAAGAAGTAGTAAAGCCAAAAAAAAACCAAACTAAAAAAAAAACACCTGTCCTCCTTAGGGGTAAAGATCCAGTCACATTAAGAAAGACCAAGACTGTGAAGAAGGGATACTACTGCAGAACTGTTTAGGAAGTGAAAACAGTGGAGATTTTTTAAAAGATTGAATAAGATATGAGGGAGAGTGAGCAATCGATAATAGCCATAAAGTTTGCTTGACCTGATAGAGGAAGGTGTCATTAACTGAGATTTAGTTAATTCAGGAATTCAGGAAGAGGAGCTGCAAGAAGACTACAGAATTCGGTTTTAGAAATACTGAATACACATACACACTTGGCTTTATTAAAATGTAATTCACATCCCATACTAATTCATCCATCGAAAGCACAAAGCACACTCAATGGTTTTTGGTATATTCACAGAATTGTGCAACCATCGCCACAATCAATTTTAGAACATTTTCATCATTCCCAAAAACAAACTCCATAACCATCAGCATTAGCATTCATTTTCCATTTTCCTTGTGATAGGCAGAATAATGTTCCCCTCAGGGGCACCTGGGTGGCCTGGTATGTTAGGTTATGTGACAAAGAAGCATTAGGTTGCAGATGGAATTAAGATTACTTATCAGCTGATTTAAAATAAGATTATCCCAGGACACCTGGGTAGCTCAGTGGGTTAAATGGCCAACTCTTGGTTTTCCCTCAGGTCATGATCTCATGGTTCGTGAGTTCAAACCCCACATCAGGCTCTAGGCTGACAGCATGGAGACTGCTTAGGATTTTCTCTCTCTCCATCTCTCTCTGCTCCTCCCCCTCCCCCACATGTGTGCGCGCACACACTCGCGCTCTCTCTCTCTCTCTCTCTCTCAACATAAATAAGCATTAATAAATAAGTAAGATAAGATTATCCTGGATTATCCAGATGGGCCCAATGTGATGAGTCCTTAAAAGTGGGAGAGGTCACTGGAAGAGAGAACCACAGAGGGGACAGAGAATGAGAAACTAGTCTTATCATTACTGGCTTTGAAGCTGGAGGAAAAGAGCCATGAATCAAGAAAACTAGGTGATCTCTAGAAACTGCAAAAGTCAAGAAAATAAAGTTTCTTCTGGGGTGCCTGGGTGGCTCAGTTGGCTAAGCATCTGGCTCTTAGTTTCAGCTCAGGTCACAATCTCACAGTTTGTGAGTTCAAGCCCCACATCGGGCTCTGTGTGGGCTCCACATTGAGAGTGCAGAGCCTGCTTGCGGTTCTCTCTCTTCCCCTCTCCCTTTTTCTCTCTAAAAATGAACACTAAAACAAAGAAAACAAAGTCTCTCCTTAGCCAACACTTGGAATTTAGCCCCATGAAACCCATTTTGGACTTCTGACTTCTAGAACTGTAAGATAAATTAATAAATAGAATAAATGTGTGTTGTCTTAAGCCAACGTTCATGGTAATTTGTTATGCTAGCAACATAAGATTAACACATCCCCAGTGTGAGGTCTTCCTCCATTCCTAGACAACCACTCATCTACTTTCTGACTCTACAGAAAGACTTACCTATTTTGGGCATTTACATCATGTAAATATCCATTAAATCTGGACATAAAACAAAAAAAAGTCTATATTGGGAATGCAAGCTGGTGCAGCCACTCTGGAAAACAGTATGGAGATACCTCAAAAAACTAAAAATAGAACTACCCTATCACCCAGCAATTGCACTACTAGGCATTTATCCACAGGATACAGGAATGCTGTTTCGAAGGGACACATGCACCCCAATTTTTATAGCAGCACTATCCACAGTAGCCAAAGTATGGAAAGAGCCCAAATGTCCATCGATGGACGAATGGATAAAGAAGATGTGGTATATATATACAATGGAGTATTACTCGGCAATCAAAAAGAATGAAATCTTGCCATTTGCAATGACGTGGATGGAACTGGAGGATATTATGCTAAGTGAAATTAGTCAGTCAGAGAAAGACAAAAATCGTATGACTTCACTCATCTGAGGACTTTAAGAGACAAAACAGATGAACATAAGGGAAGGGAAACAAAATAATATAAAAACAGTGAGGCGGACAAAACAGAAGAGAATCATGGAGAACAAACTGAGGGTTACTGGATGGGTTGTGGGAGGCGGGGTGGGCTAAATAGGTAAGGGGCACTAAGGAATCCCCTCCTGAAATCACTGTTGCACTATATGCTAACTAATTTGGATGTAAATTATAAAAATAAATAAATAAAAGCACAACAAATGTATACTCTAAAAAAAAAAAGTCTTTATTGTTGATAATTTTATTATTGTTTACAATAATGGAAACCTATATGTTCAGTGGCAACACTTGGGAAGAGCTGGATTTTTTTGCATGGGGGAGGGGGCTGCTATACTTTTAAACTGCACAAACTCTCAACAACAACAAAGAATACCCCAGTGAGGAGAAATGTTTCAATTATCTCTGGTAAATGGCCATCACAGAGAAGCAGTGTGATTTTAGTTGTATTTTGAAGTGCTTTGGACAAACCACATACTGTGGCTAGAAGATGCCTTCTAGCAAGGCTTGAACTTAGGTGCCTGTTTCTCCATAATATTTTATTGATTTTTATACAAGTTTTGGTTTTTTTTCAAATCATTTAGTAATTCTATCAAGACTATTCTAGCAGTGAATGCCAGGTGAACAAGTACTGTCACAGGTGACTCCTGGGGAAGAATCAGCAGTTAAACAGTGTTGCCTATTGCCCGCATAGTCACTCACATTTTATAAGTCTGAGTGCATACTACTCTGGTCTCTTGATATTTAGAGAGAAATTTACTAGAATTTTGCATATGAATTTCCCTGACCAAGACTCTAATCCAATGTCCTTAAGACCTTTGTATGAGGAAAAGCTAGCCATCCTGAAATCTTCTTTTTGCTTAAATAGTCAGTAATTTCCACTCCCAGTTGTCTAGTCTCTTGGTGAGTCTTCAGGGTTAATAAATAGCTAATCGGTGCAGGCCTATTGTACCACCTACAAGAAAATGTATACTCATCATCAAACATAATTATCTTAAAGCTTCAGCCACTCCTCAGATTCCACTGGGAGCCACCTTCTCCCCTGGTCACCTCATGACCTGAATACCCAGCTCTCCCTCTAACTCCCTTGTTACCTGTCTTTAACAGCACTGCAAGATCAGGGGACCCGGGTTATAGTGTGTGATCATGGCACATTTGCTGTTATTCCTGACTTTAAAGTAGGGGGGAAAATATCAACTTCCCTCCCAGCTCTCTAAAAAGCCTAGGACTGAAGTTCTAGTGGGACTTCAATTTCATGCACGAAGTCATTTTTGCCTTGGCTACCCAAAAACGTACAGCTAAACTCAATGTTTTGTCGCAGTGTCTACAATGAGAGAGGATTTGATGTGGATTACTTCCCTACAGCTGAAAACATACCGAACAGTGATGGAAAGAATGCCTTCCTTCCAAGATTGAGCACAAAGCAGGTATGTCTGCTCTTACCACTACTATTCAACACCATACTGGGAGTCCTAACAAGTGCAAGAAGGCCAGAAAAAGAAAGAAAGGGAATAGATTGAAAAGGAAGAAATAAAACTGCTACTATTTGCAAGAGGACAAAACTGCCCACAGAGAAAATCCCAAAGAATCTACACAATCTCCTAGAATGAACAAGTGAGTTTAGCAAGGTCACAGAATCAAAGTCAAGGTACAAAAAAGAAAAAAACCAATTGTTGGAAACTGAAATTTCTTTTTTCTTTTTTTTTTTGGTGGAGAACGTGGGCATCGATCCCACCACCTCTCGCATGCCAAGCGGGAAACTGAAATTTCTGATAATAAAATTTGCTACAATACAATTTTAATAAATTTTCAAAAATAGTACCATTTACAACGCCACACAAAAAAATCATGAAATATTTAGGTATAAATCTAACAAAACATGTCTAAGATACACCTGCTGAGAACTACAAAATAATGACAAATGAAAACACTTAATAAATAGAGAAACACAACAATTGTTGAGTGAGGGAAGAGTAGCTTTCCAAAAAAAGGAAGGCAGTAATTACCATGAAAAGGGGGTAAAAAATGCTGGGAGGCCAAAGGAACCAAGGTCCAGGACAGGCTTCTCCCTAGGGTGGGCATATTCAAGATGATGTAGCTGAGAGGAAGTCCTAAAGGTTTCCCCACACTTGAGACACTAGTATGATTTCTCTCCACTGTAGATTCTCTGATGCCGACTTAGTGTTGACTTAACAGTGAAAGTTTTTCCACACTTCTTACCCTCATAAGGTTTCTCCCCAGTGTGGATTCTCTGGTGTATAACCAACTCAGAACTACTGGGGAAGCCATTTCCACACTCCTTGCAGAGATAAGGTCTGTCCCCACTGTGGATTCTTTGGTGCCTGATTAGATTGGCACTATTCTTGAAGGCTTGCCCACATTCTTCACACTGATAGGGTTTCTCTCCAGTGTGGATTCTCTGGTGCCGAATTAATGAAGAATTGCCATTAAAGGATTTCCCACACTCCTCACATGGGTAGGGTTTCTCCCTAGGGTGGATTCTCTGGTGTCTAACATAGTAAGAAAAAAAGCTGAAGCATCTCCCACATTCCTCACATCTGAAGGGTTTCCTTGCACAGAAGATTCTCTCATCCTTTCTTTTAATATTTTTCGTTGTGGAGATTTCCTGGTGTTTCTCCAGTTCACATGTTCCTGGAAATTCATTTTCCCGAGAAACACTCTGTAGCAGCCCATGTGATATCATCACATTTCTTTCTTCAGAAATTCCCTGTGTTGATGTGGACTCACTGTCAGTGTTGGTCTCAGCATCTGACATGAGAAATGGAAGACACATGCCACCTGAGAATTATACTAGAAACAACAGCGCACTGAAATTATAGGACCTTTAGAGATTACTATTCCAACGTGTAGCCTGCCAGAAATATAAACCTATTAAACTGGAAGAGCTAAATATGACAGAGGCCGAAAATAGAAGCTGTGGAACAGGAAATGAGATTTTGAACCCAGGTCACTACACTTTCCAACAATGAAGACTACTTCCTAAGCTTCTCCAGACCTTCATGTCCCTATTAACTTGTGACTTCATAGTACTTAAATGCTTGAAAATGCTCATGGAAGAAGCAGCACGGGATCTAAGAACAAGAGGCAACACCTGATGGGCTACAAGAGTTGAGTGTATGCCATCTAACTGTTAGAAATGGCTGCGTGTGTGCTGTTGTTGGGACTCAAAACGTGTCTGCTCAGCTAGTCGGAAAGGGGACAACTTGCTTTGAGGCAGGAGACTGCACAATGCCCCCTTTTTCATAGTGAGGAACAGGAAAACCTCAGGTGAGAAACAGACAACAATAACAGCCTGTCCAGTGACATTTGTATTTCCAAAGACTGGAAGATGACATTTTAATTAAGTTTGTTAAAATTCGATCCATTTCTTTTAAAACTTTGAGTTCAATTTCATATTTAAGTGTTGATCTTTATCAACCTGTACACTTGTTAATTAAACATTAGTATGCTAAAAGCAGATATTAGCATTTTTGTGCCTTTTGCACAATAAAATTATGTGCAGAATGCTTGTTTATCTTTCCTTTTCTTTACAAATTAGCTGTCCTTGATCTTAAACCACTAGAACATAAGCTTCAGGAGAGCAGGGGCTTTGTTTTCTTTCTTGCTGTATCCTGGGTGTCTTGAGCAATTCTTGGCACACAGTAGGTACTAAATAAATAAAATAAATGATTGAATAACTGCTACTCTGTATACACAAGCATACAACTTATATACTGCAATAATAAAATTATTATGGCTCAAAAATAATTGTATCTATGTTATAATGGCTGATCTACTTGTTTTGGTTAATATTTCCCTTTTTCAAAATGTTTTTTAAGATTATTTATTTATTTTGAAAGAGAGAGTGAGCGGGGAAAGTGCAAAGAGAGAGTGAGAGAGACAATTCCAAGCAGGCTCCACGCTGTCAGCACAGAGCCTGAGGCAGGGCTTGAACTCACCAACCATGAGATCCTAACCTGTTCCCAAACCAAGAGTCAGATGCTTAAGTGACTGAGCCACGCAGGTGCCCCTGAGAAGTTCTATTTTAATAGGGAGTGGGGGTTATCTACCAAGTTCTCTGTGTGTGTGAATTTGAGTGGGCTTCTTCAGAAGGGAAGTGCTGCAACACAGGAACAAGGAGACAGATGAAACTGTGAACAGCAAAATAATCTGAAGCACAGTGACCAGAATATTGTGGAGCCTGGAAGTCAATTCTCAATTTCTCTTGCTGTTTGGTAAAAAGCAAGTGTCACATTATCCAGATTAGAATAACAGATGACAAGGAAACACTTCTCCTTCCCTGACACCCTAGAACCCTATCATTCGACTGATCAGGTTCCCCACAGCAGTTCTTCCAAGCAATCACAACTTTCCCTAAAGCCCCACCTGCTCCCTTACCTAACTCTCCAGTCACTGCCACCTCTTCCTCACTGGGAAAACCAAGATGGCCTCAAAGGTGCTCCTCAACCTCCTCGAGCTCCACTCCCACACGGTGGCGCCCATTTCCCACCTTCCCTTTAGGGCTGCACCTCTCCTCTCCGGGCAGCTCTTCCCACTCCTCTAGCGGAGCTCAGCAGGTACTTCCTCTCCCTTCTCCCCTTTCACTTCTTACTTTCGCTATTCAGGTCCAATGGAGGGTAGTTATCTTTCCCAGACTAGCTTGATTTTTCTTTTTAATTGGCTGAGAACCACTAGTGGGTCATGAAATAGATGTAGTGGATTGTGAGCAGAAATCTTTCACTCAAAAATAAAAATATTTTATTTAACCCAATATATCCAAAATACTGTTTCAACATAAAGTCAACATGAAAATTATAAATGAGATCATTTATACTTTTTTTGTACTAAATCTTCAAAATATGGTATTTTATACTTTTAGGACATTTCACCTTGAATTAGCCCCCCTTCAAGTGCTTAAGAGTAATTTAATAAAGCACACATAGCTAGTGGCTACCATGTTAACAACACAGAAGTCAACAAAAGGAAGTCCTACTTAGGCTTTCAGTCCTAAGCCTCATGTTCTTTTTCTTTTTAAAGTTCATCTATTTTGGGGGGTGGGTTGGGGCAGAAAGTGAGAGAGACTCCCAATCAGGCTCTATGTTGACTACTGATCAACAAAGAGCCCGACGCAGGGCACCCCCTAAGCCACATGTTCTTGAACGCTAACTTAAAAAGAAGAATAAATGCTCACAGGTGGACCTCAGAAATATCCATTTTAAAATAACACTCCCCAGGTAATTCTCCTGCACATCAAACCATGAAGCTCTTCACAATTTTATGGTGATATACATGATTAGGGTGTAGTGATATCTCACTGTGGTTTTAAACTGCATTTTCCTAATGGCTAATGTCAAGCATCTTTTCATTTCTGTGTTCTCTTTGGTGAAACATCTCTTCATACCCTTCACACATTTTCTAACCGCCTGTTTGTTTTTATTGCTGAATTTGAGAGTTGTTTATATACTCCAAATTCTAGTCCTTTTCCAGATATTATGCCAGAAATTATATTGGATCTTTTATTATTCCCTTCCTCCAGCCAGACTATCTTCCCTTCCCACTCCTTCTGCAATGCATTCTTACATGCTGAACACAGAACACATGGCCTGCCACTGAAGGAGTGTTACCTGATCTTCTAAGTGAGAAGTCCTCTAACCTCTCCTGCTGTGTCCCACAGCCTGCTGCGTATATACCACCAGCACTTAACACATTCTCTCTGTTTTAGCTCTCTACATCGGTCTCCATAACTAGTATCCTCCAGAGCTTCTCCAAGAAGTTCCATTTTGGCACACAGCAAGTGCTCTAAAACTTGCAAACCATGCATCTAACAAAGGACTGTGGTTGATGGTTCTAAACCTGCCTCACCTACCTTGACCGACATCATTGGTACTCTCTGCAGGTAGATCATCCTGTGTCTCCAGGCCCCAAGACAAATCCCCTTCCTCCAGAAGTGACATCAGGGCAAGTCTGCAAACAGGGTATCCTGCAAAGGAGGAAGAAAATGGTGCTGGAGGGGAGTTTGCGTTAGTGCTCCTGAGGTACCCTGTAACCTTGTGTCTACAGTCAGAGGAGGAAACCCCAAAGCAGCTCAGTAAGGATAAGGCCCACAGAAGTGGGATGGAGGCTGAGGAATTTTTGATCAAGAGGAAACTAAGCATTTGTGACCTCTTCGTAAAAAACCATGCAGAGTTTGTCCGTGAGATCCTGTAAGACATTGCAAGCACGGAAAAGCAATGAGGGATGTCTTCCTTAGGTCACAGGGAGAGCTGAAGGCATGAACTTCAACAGAGGATGTTTCTTTCCCACAGTGCCCTCCACAGAAGCCCTATGATGGGAACTGTTCTCACCAGAGAATGGCCAAACCCACATTAGACCCAAAGTAACCTCAGACTTCCCCCTCCATCCCTGCCTGACATATTCTGGGGCTGAGGGTTTAGGAATTTTTGCCCCTGCAAATATGTGAAAGGTTGTGAGATTCGTGTCACAATCCACCCTACCCTTGTCCAATGAGTCTGAGTCCCAAAGGCAAAGTGGCCTTACCCAGGGAAGTTAAGTTCCCATAATTTGTCAGCATCACTTCCCTGTACAGATCCCTTTGTGCAGAAGAAAGGCCAGCCCATTTTGTCCGGGTGAAGTAGATAGCCAATCCTCGAAGGTCACCACCTCCTAAAACAAGAGGTTCCTGCTGCACCAGAGCCAATCCTCTGGCTCAGAGCCAGAGTGTGGGGCCCAAGGGACAGTGTAGGGGCTGAGGGAGAGTCCCGTGATGGACAGGAAATGAGGAGTGACAGGACACAGCCCTGAGTGCTGATGAATGACCACACCTACAGCCAGCAACTCCAAGACTGCCTTCACTATCAGAGCTTCTTCTAACTGCACATGAGACTATTACAAGAGACAATGTCACAACACAGAAAACTAAAACAGAATATCCTTTACAAATTCACCCTCCTGAAGTAAACCCTCATCATTTCTGCACATGCTCTTCTGGTCTTTCAGATACTTCATGAACAGATGATTGGACTCCAACTGTACCTCTCATGGGTGACATCCCTCAATGTCCCTGCTACCTGTCCTCACTTTACTGATGAGAGTCCAGCCCATCCATCCTGCTCTCTGAACTTACCCAGAGTCCTGCTGTGTGTCCACATCTGTCTTCCCTACCCCAATCCTCACACCCACCTACTGGAACAGTCATGGTTTGTCAGAAAGGGCCCTGTTCCCTGAAACCTTCACCTGATGCACAACCTGGCTGTGCCACCACCCCTCCACCCTTAACAAAAGGGGGCTGTGCTGCCCCTGCTTGAGCCCCTCCAGCAGAAAGGACTCTGGTGTTGGAAGAGCATCCTCACCTCCAGGGAGTCTTCCTAGGACAAAGTGTTTCCTGATTCTAACTGCTTCTAGGTGGCTCTTTGGCTATCTCTCTTTATATTTCTCAAATATTATGTCCTCCATCAACCAAAATGCCTACCAGCCCAAAGTCTTCCTTCTCAGACACCACCAATGTGGTCCTTCTCGTCTCCCTGGTGCCTTCCCCTTGTGGACATGATCCTCCCTCCAAGGTCTCACATGGTCCTGGCATCAGTCACATGCCTGCCTCAGATGCCCTAGTGATCTACATGTCAGTTATGTTCCTGACATGTCCAATTCTGAACTCGTCACCCTCCCTAAAATGGCTACTTCTAATTCATATGACCTGCCTAGTACAAGGAGAAACAAACACTAAGTGCTCAAACCTGATGCTGGTCATTATCTTGATCCTCTGTCTCAATCAGTAGCACCACTTTCAGCTTGGTCTTCCTGGCTGGAAACCTGAGCATCATTCTCAACTATCCCCCTAGTCACTGCTTAGTTCTGGTAAGCAATCAGCAATCAAATGCTGCCAATTCTATCCCCTAAATATTTCTTGGATCTGATGCCTATGCAATATCATTAATCACCACATAATTCAAGTCCTCAGCAACTGTCCTTTGGACCAAGGCAATGGTCCCTAACTCCAGGTTTATCACCCAAGTCCACCTTCTGTCCAACACCTATTACAATCTTTGTAAAATGCCAATCTGACTTCAACTCTCTGGGTTAAAGCTCTTAGATGGATCATCATACAACAACAAACTCAAATTCAAGAACCTGAGCCTGAGCTCTATAGGCAATAAATGTCAGATGACAAGAAAGCCCAAGACAAGACAAAGGAAACTATTGACAGGCTCTGCTGACAATATCCAGGAAGGGGATGATAAAATCAGGAGAACCATACAAAGAAGAGAGAAATGGTTGCTGAGACAGGAAAAACAGGATTTGGATTGAATGGACAAGGTGACAAAGGAGACTGAACAGTCAATAATGACTAAAAATCTAAAAATGGTGACCAGGGATGGTGGCATGGGGATACTAGCAATTGGCAGAAGTGCAGGAGGAATGGGAGGGGCAAGGGATACAATGAGTTGTGCTTTGATGTGTTGAGATTAGGCTTCCAGGCAAAGCGATATTAGCCAAAAGGAACCCACAGACAATGGATGATCTGAGAACGGTACTTGGGATAAGATCACAGTGCTGAGATGTGACATAGAGAAGTCCCAAGAAGACAGAGCCCATCAAGCAGCACTCAACAACCCACCACGCTGCAGAGCTGAAAGGCACCTGGCAGAATCTTTTTCCCTAACCTGGAATGAATAGCATTCCTGCCATCCGACAGATGAGGTCAGCTGAGGCACAAAGAGGTCAAGTGATTAGCTCAAAGTTACAATGCCCTGGAGGGCTGATGGGGAAATTACTCTGAAATTTCCTATCACCTAGTACCACGTTTCATATTGCAGCATGCTGCTTCCCTCAACTGACTCTCAAGACAGACACGCATTAAAAAAAAGAGAGAGAGAGAGAGAGAGAGAGATAGACATTCACGTGCCCTTCCTGAACCAATTCTTTTGTCACTGATCCTGAACCCCCAACTTCGCTCTTTTTGGAAGACAAATGGTATAGGCCCCCTTCTTTTCTTCCTCTTACCATCCCTCTGGTCCTGCCTCCCAAGAACCTTGCAACCTTGTTAATCTTGAACACTCCCACCAAACACTGGATATCTCCACCATCAGCCTGAGTCCCATATCTCACGGATCCCTCTGTGGGGGTCCCTACTGAACCTGGGGGCCCTCCAGCTCAGCAGAGATCCTGGCAGTGCATGAGGCTGTACTTCTGATTCCTACTCTCTCTAGCCATCTCCAGCCATTGTTTCCTGCACCCTGGAGTCTCAGTCTGTCATCATCAGCTCTCTCCCCGAGCATCCAGTCCCACTGTGAGGATGAACAGGGGCATCTGCTTTGGCTCTAACGCTTTTGCCAGAATTGACCCTCTTATCTCTCATTTCACTGAAATAAGATTTCTTGAAGGATCTGAGGGAGTCTCAGCTCACCTGGTGCCAGGCCTTCAGGCGCATGGCTGCCATCACCTGAGCTCCCTCTCAATGAAGGGCGGGAGCTGAGGGAAGAAGAAGAGAACCAAGAGTGAGATTGACCCAAGCAGTGACTTTCCTTTAAACTTGCAAACCTGCATTAGCTGCTAATAACAACTGACATTCACTCTACCTTGCAATGTGCCAGCTTCAGAGCTCAGCACTTTCCATTCATTATAGTACTAGCAGATATGTAAAACTATTGTCCTCATTTTGGCAAAAAAATAAATAAATAAATGAGACTTAGAGGGTTTCAGTAATTATCTTAGGCCACAAGAGCTGTATTCATAACCACTAGGTAGTGCTATCTTTCCTAGGTAAAACAATACAGTGGGGCAAAAATACATACAAACAAAAGCAAAACAAATCAAACCTTTAAAAAAAAAAAAAAAAAGCCAAGGGAGCACATGGGTGGCTCAGTTAAGCATCTGACTCTTGATTTCAGCTCAAATCATGATCTCATGGTTTTGTGAGTTTGAGCCCAGCTTTGAGTTCTGTATACTGACCGCAAGGAGCCTGCTTGGGATTCTCCCACTCATTCTCTCTCTCTCTGCCCATCCCCAGCTTGTGCTCTATCTCTCTAAATAAATTAAAAAAAAAAAAAAAAGCCAAGAATAAACTTAATAAAAAACATTACATTACAAGGGCACCTGGGTGGCTCAGGTCATGATCCCACAGCTCATGAGTTCAATCCCCACATCAGGCTCTGTGCTGACAGCTAAGAGCCTGGAGCCTGTCTCGGATTCTGTCTCTCTCTCTGCCCCTCCCCTGCTCATGCTCTGTCTCTGTCTCAAAAATAAACATTAAAAAAAATTTTTTAGGGGCGCCTGGGTGGCGCAGTCGGTTAAGCGTCCGACTTCAGCCAGGTCACGATCTCGCGGTCCGTGAGTTCGAGCCCCGCGTCGGGCTCTGGGCTGATGGCTCAGAGCCTGGAGCCTGTTTCCGATTCTGTGTCTCCCTCTCTCTCTGCCCCTCCCCCGTTCATGCTCTGTCTCTCTCTGTCCCAAAAATAAATAAACGTTGAAAAAAAAAAATTAAAAAAAAAAATTTTTAATATAAGAAACATAACAAATTCATGTAAAGAAAATCAAAAATATTACTGAGAAACATAAATGAAAAGGCAAAACATGATCCTGGATGGAAACAATCAATATTAAACTTTTTGTAAACGCTGACCTTCCTACAAACTAAGATACAAATTTAGTTATAGCTTCCTTTCATTAAGAGCTTGTACATGCTCAGCACCATGCTTAAATGCTTTATACACATCTTCTCATTTAACCTCACAATATTCTTTTAAATGAGATTTAGGTTTTTGGGTCATTCCCCACCCACCGACCTCTCCAAACAGATGAGTAAACAGAAGCTAAAAGATTAAGGCACTTGACTAAGTTCACACAAAGAATAGATGGTCAAACTTGGATTTTATGCCAAGTTTGCCAAATTTCAAGAGCCATACTTGGTTGTTTTTTTGTTTTTGTTTTGTATTTCTAATTTTAGAAAGAGAGAGAGTATGAGCGGGTCAAGGGGAGAGACAGAGAGAGAGAGAGAGAGAGACAGAGAGAGAATCTTAAGCAGATTCCACACCCAGCTTGGTGCCCAATCCCACAACCCTGGGACCATGACCTAGGCCAAAATCAAGAGTCACTCAACTGACTGACCCACCCAGGCACCCCAGGTAATTCTTTTTCTTACCACACACATGTACTACTATTTAAATTGGCTTAGGTAGTTCAATTTTATTTATTTTATTTTTATTAAAATTTGTTTTTAACATTTGTTCAGTTTTGAGAGAGACAGAGTGTGAGCAGGGGAGGGGCAGAGAGAGAGGGAGACACAGAACCCCAAGCAGGCTCCAGGCTCTGAGCTGTCAGCACAGAACCCGATGCCGGGCTCAAACCCATGAACCGTGAGATCACAACCTGAGCCAAAGTCAGAGGCTTAACCGACTGAGCCACCCAGGTGCCCCTAGGTAGTTAAATATTAAAACCAATTTTTTTCAATGTTTATTTATTCTTTAGAGAGAGACACACAGAGCAGGAGCACGGAAGGGGCAGAGAGAGAGGGAGACACAGAATCCACACTAGGGTCTAGGCCCTGAGCTGTCAGCAGATGCGGCTTGAACTCACAAACCGCGCAATCACAACCCTAGCCAAAGTTGGACACTCAACTGACTTAGCCACCCAAGCGCCCCTAAGCCCAATTTTTAAAAGTTCCAACTTGAGGAATTTATCTGAGATGTGTCCAAAGATTTCTGCTCATAAGCATTCACCACAGTTATTTCTTATATGAAAAAGGTACAAAGTTAAATATCCAACAATTTGGTACAAATCAGGAACAACAAAATAGTCATTAAAAATCATGCTGTGGTGGGGTGCCTGGGAGTCTCAGTTGGTTGAGTGTCCTACTCGATTTCCACTCTGGTCATGATCCTAGTGTCATAGGATCAAGCCCCATGTCTGGCTCCATGCTGGGCATGGAGCCTGCATAAGATTTTCTCTGCTCTTTCTTGCTTGCCTCTCCTTTGCCTGCACTCTAAAATTAAAAAAAAAAAAAAAAAAAAAAAAACAAAAAACCCCACAAATCATGCTGTAGAATATTTCACAACATAGGAAAATATTCAAATGCAGGTGAAAAAATTTCATATTTCAACTTTCAAGTGTGTAAAAATCATACATATGTACTTACATCTACAAAACCATTCAACAGATAAAATTTTAAAACAGTATCTCTGAATGGTAGTCTTATTGATGATTTTTATTTTTTCTTTCTGCCACTTTATTTCCCTAATTTTTTAACTAGAAATAGAATTAGTTTTTTAATTAAAAGAAATGTCATAACACAAGTATTAAATGGCTGAATGGGTCCCAAATATGTCCTAGCATATGCTGTTCCCCCTGCCTCTAATAGCCTTTCCTGACTTGCCCCCTTTTTAACCTGTTAACAACTCCTTTTCACAGCTTCAGATCTCAATTGGAAAGTCATATCCTGGAAGATCCAAATTAAGTCAGATTTGCTGGACATGTATTCTTTTCTTATATCAAGTATCTTACACTGCAATTACAAATATATTTGCTTGCCCTCTCCGTCAATGTTTACTGAGGTATACTCTGTGCACGGGAATTTGGTTAGCACTAGGGATTCAAACACAGGAAAGAAACTTCTTGTTCTCGTGTGACTTGCACTAAAATAAGGTTACAACTGTGTTAAGTGCTAAGGTATATGGTGGTCTGCAACCCCATGATGATGTCAACAGTGCTACTGAAAGCAGGGGGAATGCCCTAACCGAGGAAGACTTGAGAAGCGGAATTAACTAGCCCACAACAGCGGCGGCGGGGGCAGGGGGACATACTGAACGAAAGAACCACGTTTTACAAGGCCAAGGAGCCTGTAACAGGGGAAGGGGAGTGGGCTGCAAGGCCGAGGATGAAGAAGCTGCGGGACGCCAAGCCAAGAGGGCCCGTGAATATTCGGAACGTGCTTCTGCCCAAAATCAATGGGGTCATTATGAGCAGGGGCAGAGGTATGATCAGAATTTATTAATATCCACTTCCCCATTGGGCTGAAAGTTCCCTGCGGCTCTCTCACTGATTGCTGCATCCCCGGAACCTGAACTACACTGCACTTAATAAGCGCTCAGTGGGGTAACGGACTAGAACTGTAGCATGTGGGTCATCCGAGGGGGCTACATTTTCCACTGGCGGCCCACACCATCAACCCCCATTTCCTTATGCGGTCGCGGCGACGAGTGAAGGGAGTGCGGGGAAGGGTGGGACAGCTCGCAAACCGCCTCGTTCTCCTCGGGAGCCACGCCATCACCCGACTCCATTCCAGGTAGGCCTCCCCCAGAGGCCTCGGGAATCTAGGAGCAGCCAGCCTGGGGCGCGGGACAGAAGGCTCTCATTCTGCACTCACCTCCCGCGGCCGGCGGCTGCCGGCAGACTGCTGGCATAGGGCAGGAGGCGCGCCAGAAGTGCGTCATCGCCCGGCGCGTCTCTCGCTCCGCGCTTCCTTCCCTCTAGGATTCTGGCGATTTTTCGGGTTTCTTCCGGTTCCCTCTGGGCCGACCCCTGGGAGGAGGCAGGCGTTTCTCTCGGAGGAGCTTGCGGTCGCACAGCCTTTCAACCTTCCCACCGGGTAGAGGAAACCAAAGGTCATCCTGGATGAGCGCTAGCATCTGGGGATTCTCTTATTTGGCGGTACACAAGCTGGTTCTGCTCATTGGATCAAGTTGGATTTCATCGTAGATCTATCGAGTTTTAACTGCAGTGTGAAAAATGGATTTAAGTTAGGCAGGAGAGCAGTTAGGAGGCTATTAAAAGGGCTTAGGCACAATAATGAAGAGCAGAGGCAGTATTACTCATAACTCTGCCGTTAACATTTATTTCAAGCTGTTCTGCAACGGGAATCAGCTGTAACTAGACACACAAGCACGGTTATATGAATACATTTACTTAGCCTTCTAGATGTACCTCTTTAGATATTAATCATTACATATTCTTAATTTCTTATTACGCATCATCAGCGCCCAAACTGCTCCAAAATCGACAATGTTTATTCTGTCTTAGTGCCCTTGGCTTGACAAAGAACAAAATGTTAGGAGATTTGCCTTCTTCACCCCCAAATCTATTATACCACTGAGGGAACTGAATCCTAGGAAGATGAAATATCAGAGATCTCACAGTGATGTAGGAAGCTTCTTGGCTATCTTTGCATTATGACCCTGACTTTTATCTCTCATTGTCTCAACTCAGTCACTGAAGCCTTAACATCACTTGGGCATCTGCAAACGCTTCCAGTCCTACATTTCCATAGACAGATAAATAGCAGGTCCTGATGAGGTCCGACTATAGGTTCTGTGATTCAGTTCAAATTCAAATATGTAGTAACAATACAAAAGGAACTTTGACTCTAGGCAGACTTCTGCCTAGTCTATTGCTCTGATACAACCAGGCTTCTAGCTGGTAACTACTCATGTACTTGGAGCCTCAGGAGATGCACTTGATGAAACTTTTAGTGAAACAATACAGACACACACTATAGCACAGTTTGACAAAGAGATGGAAAAAATGGAAAATACAAATGAAGTGAAGAAACATGAAGAACAAAATCAGAATATCCATTATACAGCTAATAAAGATCCAAAGGAAGAGAATAGTAAGTAGAACAAGTGATGCAGATATAGGGAAGTGGGTACTCGTTTGTTCTTAAGAATGTGAATATACTGATGTTTGGAGGGCAACTGGGCAATATCACATAAAATTGACAATGCATATGCACTAGGACCCTGTAGGTTATATTCCTATAACCTTAAAAACTTGCACACAAGCACATGGAGGCATATGTAAAAAAAATAAATAAATAAGCTCCCAAACTTTCATTCAGTTTTGGTCAAAACTTTGTTGACACCATAAATCACAAGTAACAAGGGTATTTAATGAGAAATCTTAAAGGAATGAACATTCTTATACATGCTTTTGAGAAATCAATGCCTATGTTTTTCTGAAGAAGCACTTAAAAATATTACATACCATTTACCTAAAGGCATTAAAAAGAGAAGCATTAAAAAGAGAAGCGTTAGCCAGATGGGATGCCAGTGTAGTCTGAGTTCAATCAATGCATACTATATGTGGTAGATACTGTGGAGTGGCTCACTTAACATCTTTTCCAGCCTTCTTCTGATGTGCCTTTCTGTACTACAAGATGGAAAGCTAAACACCAAATCTCCCATATTCTTGTGGCTGGGCTTCTGAGTAGGTTCCACTGATAGATGTATTCATGCAGGATTAACTTTCGTGATTCAAGTGATGCAGTTCACCACAGAGGCAGCATGGTTCAGAAGCCCCCAACTGTTATCTAGAAGGCAGTTTCAAATCTATTGCAGGAATCATAGCACCTTTGACCTTTGATGGAATAGACCTGCAGTGTTGCTGTGGGAGTCATTCCCAGAAATTTACCTAAAATTTATTTCTTCAACCTCCCCAATTATTTTATAAGCTTCTAAAACCATGTAATAAATCTGGTTTACTTAAACTCTGACAAACACACACTGTGTCTTATTATAATGAATTTGGGTTTCTGTCTAATGCCTCCATTAATAAAGAGAAAGCTCTACTACTGACTACATAAGTTTTATATTTGCCTCCAAGAGAACCTACTTTAGATGACAAGATTATGATATGATTACTGCAAACTTTTTTTTTAAACATATTTGTTGAGGGAAATTGTTTTAGCATGCTCTACTTGCTAAACAAAAAAGCACTTGTTGGGGCCCCTGGGTGGCTCAGTTGGTTAAGGGTCCGACTTCAGCTCAGGTCATGATCTTGTGGTCTGTGAATTCAAGCCCTGTGTTGGGCTTTGCGCTGACAGCTCGGAGCTCGGAGCCTGGAGCCTGCTTCAGATTCTTTGTCTCCTACTCATACTCTGTCTTTCTCGCTCTCAAAAATGAATAAATGTTAAAATAAAAAAAAAAAGTACTTGTTAGTATATGCTTGTTGTAGGAAATTGAATTTATTCATTTAATATGTAATGAGCACACTACATCTACTAATTTCTTTTTTTTAATTGATTTATTATTATTATTTTAATTCACATCCAAATTTGTTAGCATATGGTGCAACAGTGATTTCAGGTGTAGATTCCTTAATGCCCCTTAACTATTTACCCTATTCCCCCCTCCCAGAACCCCTCCAGTAACCCTCTGTTTGTTCTACATATTTAAGAGTCTCTTATGTTTTGTCCTCCTCCCTGTTTTTATATTATTTTTGCTTCACTTCCCTTATGTTCATCTCTTTTGTCTCTTAAAGTCCTCATATGAGTGAAGTCATAGGATATTTGTCTTTCTCTGACTAATTTTGCTTAGTATAATACCCTCCAGTTCCATCCACATAGTTGCAAATGGCAAGATTTCATTCTTTTTGATTGTCAAGTAATACTCCATTGTGTGTGTGTGTGTGTGTGTGTGTGTGTGTGTGTGTGTACCACATCTTCTTTATCCATTCATCCATTGATGGACATTTGGGCTCTTTCCATACTTTGGCTATTGCGGATTGTGCTGCTATAAACATTGGGTTGCATGTGTCCCTTCAAAATAGCATACCTGTATTCCTTGGATAAATACCTAGTAGTGCAATTGCTGGGTCATAGGGTAGTTCTATTTTTAATTTTTTGAGGAACCTCCATACTGTTTTCCAGAGTGGCAGCACCAGTTTGCATTCCCACCAGCAGGGCAAAAGAGATCCTCTCTCCACATCCTCGGCAACATCTGTGGTTGCCTGAGTTGTTAATGTTAGCCATTCTGACAGGTGTGAGGTGGTATCTCATTGTGATTTGGATTTGTATTTCCCTGAAGATGAGTGATGTTGAGCATATTTTCATGTGTTGATTGGCTATCTGGATGTCTTCTTTTTTTTTTTTTTTTTTTCTGGATGTCTTCTTTAGAGAAGTGTCTATTCATGTCTTTTGCCCATTTCTTCACTGGATTATTTGTTCTTTGGGTGTTGAGTTTGATAAGTTCTTTATAGATTTTGGATAATAACCCTTTATCTGATATGTCATTTGCAAATATCTCCTCCCATTCTGTCGGTTACCTTTTAATTTTGCTGATTGTTTCTTCGCTGTGCAGAAGTTTTTATTCTGATGAGGTCCCAATAGTTCATTTTTGCTTTTGTTTCCCTTGTCTCAAGAGACGTGTTGAGTAAGAAGTTGCTGCGGTCAAGATCAAAGAGGTTTTTGCCTGCTTTGTCCTTGAGGATTTTGATGGCTTCCTATCTTACATTAAGGTCTTTCATCCATTTTGAGTTTATTTTTTGTGTATGGTGTAAGAAAGTCATCTAGGTTCACTTTTCTGCATGCCACTGTCCAGTTTTCCCAGCACCACTTGCTGAAAAGACTGTCTTTATTCCATTGGATATTCTTTCCTGCTTTGTCAAAGCTTAGTTGGGCATATGTTTGTGAGTCCATTTCTGGGTTCTCTATTCTGTTCTATTGATCTAAGTGTCTGTTTTTGTGCCATACATCTACTGATTTCTTACTGAGTTATTACCTTCATTGTCTAACTCCCCTATTATAGAAGTAGAATGAACTTACCAATTATTTTCTTTTAATTGTTTTAACGTTTATTTATTTTTGAGAGAGAGAGAGAGCAGGAGCGGGAAAGGGGCAGAGAGAGAGGGAGACACAGAATCTGAAGCAATGCTCCAGGCTTTGAGCTATCAGCACAAATCCCGACATGGGACTCAAACCCATGAACTGTGAGATGATGGCCTGAGCTGAAGTCTGACACTTAACTGACTGAGCTACCCAGGCACCCCTGAACTTACCAACTATTAAACATGAAGACCCCTTTGCTTTGGCTTTCTCCCTATAGACCTCTTTGAGTTGGTTTAACACATACAAGGATATTCACTATGGCACTTCTGGAAATTGTAAGAGTAGGTAAGTAGGCTGTAGAGAATTATATTCATTAGTTAAAATGATCTAGAGCTAGAAGCTTCAACATGATAATCTCATAAAAATCATGCTGAGTTTAAAAAAAAACATGACAAAAGGACAGTGCAAAATGTTTTCATGTTTAAAAAATACATAAATTATAAATATATATAATATTTATGGATAATTTGATACACACTAACCCCAACATAGGTGTTTACACTGGGAGGAGGGGTAAGGGAAGGAGAAAGAAGGACAGGGGAAAAAAGAAGGGCAGGGGAAACAAGGCTTTAGTTGTGAAAGAAATATTTTTGAAATGTTGGTAAATGCCAATATTTGCTTAACCTAGATGGTGGGTACATGAAAATTGAAATATCAATTATTTCACATTGAAAACAAAAGATTTAAAAGTAGAAATAATGTCTTTATCACATTCATTACGTTTTTAGACTTTCATCCTGGAATGGACTGTCAGATGCTATATTCATTCTGCTTTAATGCTAAAGCTTTCAGATGTATTGTTAGAACTTGTTTCCAAGGGTACACCCTGGGCTGTCTAAATTGGATGTAACTCTTGTTTTACAGTCAGTGGATTTCTCACCTCTGTAATGCATAATACCATTACAACTATAGCTGAAACCTTTCACGTGCTTCATACATATAGAGGTTCTTCCTATCATCATGCCCATTTAATTTTTCTTTAACAATATGGAATGTTTTCCTGTAGCACTTATATTGGTAGAGTTTTTCTCCAGTGTAGATACTCTGATGCATATCAAACTGGGAGGTACTTTCAGAACTACATTTAAAGCCCTTCTCATACAACAAGCAGTTTCTAAGTTCTTCCCATGGCAGATTCCTGAATGCCCAATTAATTTTGCATTAACAATGTGGAGGGCTCTTCTCAAGTACAGGTATTCTGATATTAACTCACTTGGAAGATACACCTGAAGGCCTTCCTGCAACCACTTCACTCATAAGGTGTCTTCCCAGTGTGGATTTCCTGATGCTGGCAAAGTGTGAAGTTACACGTTTAAGAGCTTTCTCACACTTAATGGTTTCTCCCCACTGTGGATTTTTTCATGCTGAATTAATTTTGCATTGAGGCTGAAGCCTTTTCCATGTTCCTTACATTGAAATGGCTTCTCTCCAGTATGAATAAACTGATGATTTCTGCATTGGGAGCTACATTTGAAGTCTTTCCCACACTCGTTTTAGTCTCTTCCCCATGCAGATTTGTTTGATGTCGAAGATAGAATTACAACTGAAACCATCCCCATATTCCACACACAAATAAAGTTTGTCCCCATTATGGTTTCTTTGATGCCTGATTGGATTTGCATTGACGTTGAAAGCTTTCCCAACATTCAGTACATTTATAGGGCTTCTCTCCATTTAGATTCTTTATGTCTAATATAGCAAGAACTATATTTGAAATTCTTTCCACATTCTACATATTTGAAGGGTTTTTCCACAGTGTGGCTTAGTGCCAAGTTAGTTTTGCACTCATATCAAAGGTTTTTGCCACCTTCCTTACATTGATAGAGCTTCAAAACTCTAGTGTGGATTTATATGGTGCCAAGGTGGGAGTTACATCCAAAGGTTTTCTCACACTCTATACATTTGAAGGTTCTCACTTGCTTGTACGTTCTTTGGTGCTGAATCCGTTTTGAATTAAAGCTGATGCCTTTCCCACGTATCTTACATTCACAGAACCTCTCCCTAGTGGGAATGCTCTGAAAATGATAAAATGTTTGTATATTGATTAAAATAACCTCTCCAGTGGAGACTCTCATCCTCTCCACGCCTACTGGAAAAAACTTTTATTCCCCACCATGGATATTTCCTATTGTCTCTTCAATTCATAGTCTTCTAAAAAGGTAGTTCCCTGGAAAATGTCTCTCTGGAGTTTACTAGAGAACATAATCTCTTCCTTTGCTATATTTTTTGTTGTTATGAATTCATTTGTAGTCTTGGTTCTATATTAAGAAAAAGAAAACAATATTGCACTTAAGAAATAAGTGGGAGGGAGGGGAGGGTGGGTGATGGGTATTGAGGAGGGCACCTTTTGGGATGAGCACTGGGTGTTGTATGGAAACCAATTTGACAATAAATTTGATATTAAAAAAATTAAAAAATAAAAAACGAAATTAAAAAAAATTGCTTCCGAAAAATCAACAGGATCAAAAAATCATAAGACTATTAAATATCATTGTCCAATCACTTCAACCAACCAATGACAAGCTGAGGCTGTTATAAAGGAAATATATAGTATCTTAAAAAAGAAAATGGCCAAAGCAGAATAAACCAGGCCTTCTTGCCAGTTACATGTTCTTTCCATCATCTACAATGTACTTTCCCTCACCCTACATTTTGACCCAGCAATTCTAAGTATGTCATAGAAAAATAATTTCACATGTGCATGAGGAAACATGTCCAACAATGTTCACTGTATCAGTTTTTCAAAACCAAAAATTCCAAACAACTTAAAATGTCCACTATTAAGACAATGGCTAAGTCAATAGCTTTATCCCACAAAAATGAAATACTAAACATTAGTGGAAATGAATGAATTAAACAATATGTTTAAATCTCAATTACACAATGTTGAATTTTGTAAGTTTGAATTTATGCAAATTCAAAATATGCAAAATAATGTTATGATATTTATGGAAATAAGCATATATAACAACTTTAAAAGCATCTATGGGCACAATTAACACCATATTCAGATGGTAAACTGCTTCTGGAGCCACAGAGAGAGAAATGCAATTTAATACAGGGGACTTCAATTACATCTGTAACACTAATTCTTAGAAACATGTGAACAAGTCATGACAAAATGTTTACATATGATAAAGCTAAGGGGAGGTACATAGATGTTTCTGATACTCTATACTTTTCTACACTTAAAATATTTCTAAGAATGTTTTAAATCTTAATAGTACCACTAGTAGAATAAAAATAGGAGAAATATCTTCAAGAATAGCAAAAGATGATAAAAGAGCAAAGAAAGAGTCCAATAGCAGAAGGGACAAAATAGGACAGAAATAATCATCAAAAATTAAAAGCACTTAAGATGAGATATCAGACCAAATTTTATCACAATAAATGTAAATAGGTTAAAATACTCTTAAAAGCATCAATACATTAAATGGATGAGAAATACTCTGCCTAGATGACTGGGTTACTTTCCATAAGTACAAGGGTAAATAAGCCTGTGAATAGTGTGATTGCCTTTACCTAGACAGCCTTCACAAATGGGAGATCTTGTTTTTCTAATATCTGGAAAGCCCTTCCTCTTTTCACTGAGGACGAGACCCTATGTACTCATGAAGTATACTATCCTAAATAGAAATTACTGATTACTAATTAGTAATTACTAATTACTAACACAACAACTTAAACATAAGTGAGCTATCTTCTCACTATCCTCTTACAGTTCATATACAATACATTCTGTCCTGATATTTCTTGCCAAAGTCCAGTAATCATTAAAGACTGGGAACAATAACTTCTGTGTACCAGTTTCTCGTACCAAACTGGTGGATTTGGACGCTCTAAAACAAATGGACACTTACAACAGCCTTAGTTAAAAGCTGCAGCCTTTGGTGAGAGAACCCAGGAGGCTGCTCTCCCCATTTAAAACTTTTTAAATGTTTATTTATTTATTTTGAGAAAGAGAGAGAGAGCAAACAGGAGAGGGGCAGACACAGAATCTGAAGCAGGCTCCAGGCTGCTAGTGTCAGCACAGAGCCCAATTCAGGGTTTGAACTCACAAACCGCAAGATCATGACCTGAGCCAAAGTTGGAGCCCTACCAACTGAGCCACCCCAGAACCAGCACTCTATATATGTTCTCCATAAGTTACAGGCTCAGCTGGCTTTGCCAGCCTCTCCAGATGTTCACAGCCTCTTTGTTTTCCAAAGTTCTCTTGATAGAAAGAAACCGGTGCTTACTAGATAGGATGAGTGGAACTACTCATCTGGCTTGGGATATATCCATTCTTACTGAATCAGTATTAAATAACAGTTTATAAAAACCCACTCCAGAAGTCCCAGGAATTTCCACCAGGGAACACTTCCCAAAGGAAACTCTATCAGGGCACTGGTTCTCAAACTTAGCTGCACATTGGAATCACCTGGGAAGATTTTTAAACCATAGATGTCTGGGTCCCACCTCCTACGGCAGTGATTCTCAACTGGGTGATTTGCAAATGTCTTTTTGTTGTAGGCTTCTAGTGCATAGAGCCCAGGGGTAGTGCCAAACATCCCACAATGCACAGGAAAGCCTCTCAAAGCAAAATATTACATAGTTCCGAATGTCAGTAGCGCCAACGTTGAGAAGTCTTGTTAAAGATTCGACTGTTTACGTAACAGGTTCGGCCCGGGCATGGGAATTTTAAAACCTTCCCAGGTAATTTTAATAAGCAGCAAAGTTTGAGGGGGAAAATCTCAACAGGGAGACCTGTTGCTAGAGAATATTTGAATATGTGGCTAAATTCCTTTCAACCCTTTATCACTGAGTATTAACTGGAAAGTTTCCATACCTTCCCATTTGATCATGAGTTGGGGGTTGAAGGTGGTTGGAAGGAGGAAGAGTTAGTTGCTTTTGTGAGGAACTGCAGGTTTCCCACAACATGCCAGAATGTACATCTCCACAAATGTAATTTTGCTGCTTATTATTGGCCTCACTTAGGAGTTGGCTTCCCTAGTGTAGTTCAGGAGGATCATTAACTAAGACAAACAATCACATCCCAGGAACAGCCCAGAAGGAGTTACACATGGGAGTAACAACTCCTTTGCTCCAGCTGCTGCCCTGGAGGATGACAGGGGCTTCTTTGGGGGAACCACCAGGAAGTGCCACCACAGCTGTGCAAATCCACAGGGCTCTGTTCACAAAGAACACAATGTGACTGGTGCTCCCTGGCTCCAAGGTCCCCAAAGGAAATTTTTAGACTTACCAGATTGCCTAGACCTTTAAATCAGATCCCTTTGTTTTTTAATGTTTGTTTATTTTTGACAGAGAGAGAAAGAGTACGTGCATGCATTGGGGAGGGGCAGAGAGAGAGGGAGACAGAGGATCTGAGAGGCCTCTGCACTGAGAGCAGAGAGCCTGATGCTGGGCTTGAACTCACGAACCATGAGGTCATGACCCAAGTGGAAGTTGGATGCTTAACCAATTGAGCTACCCAAGTGTCCCTGAATCAGACCCTTTTAAGTCTTTTTGCCAAATAAAAACATCCAGGTAGCTCTCTAGGTATTTATTCTGATATTTACTTATGTGATCTCAGGTAATGCTAAGGAGAATGTGTGTGTGTGTGTGTGTGTGTGTGTGTATAGTATGTGTATATGTATATGTATACATTATAATATGAAAGTGTTTTTAATGAAACCAGTTTCACATTATACATACAAACATGCAACTTGCTTTTTTCATTTCACTTTCTATACTGTCCATGTCACAGGTCCAGACATGTAGATACATTATTCCATTTAACACTGTAGAGTATTACACTGCGTGGGACTGACAACCATAAAGAACCGTTGCTTCTGAAATACAGGCAGAAAGAACACAGACATTTCCTGGACCCTATAACATGACATTAAAAGTACAAAAAGGATGAGAATCTACAAGGACATGAGAATGAAACGGGATGAAAACAGAGGAGAGCTGTTGACACTGTTGAGGGAGATGGAAAGGGATAGAGAAGTGATAACCAGAGACAAAGGGAAGCCTTGCATGGGAGCCAGGTGGGGAGGGGTGGCTAGGACACATGGTTAATAGTACGGGACAAGCTGATTCACCCAGTGGAAAGGCTCAGGAATCAGCCATCAGGTGTCAGGTATTTTGCAAGGCAGAGATGAGCCATAGAACAGATGTACAAGGAGAAATTGGACCTGCAGGTCTTACCCACACGTACACAGCCCAGAGACTTCTCCCAAACCCTGCAACAATACACTTACTCTCTGGGGGGAAAAAAAGCAAAGGGTCAGATTTAAGCAGTGGATTTAAAACAAGGAAATGAATGAAAGTGTATACACTGAACAGAGAAAAATCACAATGCTCCACCACTGCCCCCTGCCCATTCTCCCACCTGGCTCTCAAACACTCAACCAGGGTTATAGCCTTTGCATGGGAGCCTAGAAGAGCCTTCTTTACAGGCAATGGGCAGTGAATAATCCCAAATTAACAGACATCTTGGGTAAGGGTCTATCAACAAAAAATTTGGAAGTCTCTTGAGCTTTTCCTCCTATAGAAGATTGGATGTGATTCTAAGGTCTCAAACATGTCCATGCCTATGGGTAGCTTGAATGTAACTGAAATAAAAAGGAAGTGGAAGGAATACTCTAGAAATAATGATTAAGGATACAGGTGATATTTTATGTTCACACTGGGACCCCTAAGGAACACAGTAATGGAGGTAATGGGGAGCTGTTGGAGGATGTCAGTCTGAGATGGACCAGACTGAAGTGAGAATCAAGAGCAGCAACCAGGATGTCTCCTTCCTAATTCCTATCAAGGAGGCAAGGGGGCTCAACATGTCAGGAAACAGAGTATCACCAGCGCACAATCCAACTCCGTAAACATCCTGTGTGTAACTACTATGTTCCAGGTTCTGAGTTAGGGAACATATGTGGATATAGAACTAAGATGCTATTCTTGCCCTCAGTGAACTAGCAACCTATCCAAGGGAGACTGCCAATCATAAAGCTCCCTGCCGTCCTAGAGCAGACACGTGGGCCCCAAGACTTTCCTGTTACCTTCACAGCCCCCTGCCTAGGCACAACTTAATGCAGACGCACCCTCATTTCCTCACTCTCCTCCAGCCTGACACAGAACTGTCTTTCTGAGAGCACTTTCCCTCAGTTTGCACAGCTAAAGGTCCCTTCTGACTTCATGTCAAATCAACAAATAAGCATGGAAAAAAGCTCACTATGTGCAAGGGGCTAGCTAACTTTGGCATTCAAATTTAAAGTCTTCAGAATATAGGAGGGCTAATTTAGCAGGTAGCAGAGAAAGAAGATTCGGTATTATAAGTTGTAGTTTCAGTCTGCACAGACTCTCAAAGCCACCCCACTGAAGAGGAAGTTTTTTTTAATTTTTAGTCCAATACCTCCGGATGGGTCCCTCAGACAAACTGTTGCAAAGCCTTAAGGCCATAGCACAATGCTTGGAGAACAGAGGGGCATTAGACAAGATCTTCAGAAATATGGTGGCTTCGTTCTACAGCTGTGGAACACAGCATTTTTGCTTGCACACCCCTTAAAATGAAAAAATAGGAAAAACTAGGTAGTCATGGCCAACAAGCACATGAAAAGATGTTCAACATCATGAGTTATTAGGGAAATGCAAATCAAAACCACAAAAAGACACCACTTTATAGCCACTAGGTTAGTCATAACTTTTTTATAATGAAAAAAATAACAAGAGTTATTGAAGAAGCAGAGAAATTGGAACCTTGTACATGGCTGCTGGAAACATAAAATGGTGCAGTGTGGGAAAGTTTGGCAGTTCCTCAGAAAGTTAAAGACAATTATCAGCAATTTTGCTCCTAGGTACAGACTCGAAATAACTGGAAACAAGTATTCAAACAAATGCTGTACACTCATGTCACAGCAACATTATTCATAATAGCCAAGAGGCAGAAGCAAGGCAAATGTCCAGCAGGTGATGAATGCATAAGCACAATGTGGTATACACAATGAAATATCATTCAACCATGAAAGGGAATGAAGTACTGATACACCTCAAAAACATTATGTTTAGTAAAAGAAGCCGGACACCAAAGATCACATATTGTATGATTCCATTTATTTGCAACATCCTGAACAGGTAAATCCACAGAGACAGGAAACAAATTTATGGTTGCCAGGAAACGGGCAGGGAGTCGGGGAATGGGAGTTCTTGCTTAATGGGTACAGAGTTTCCTTTTGAGATGATGAAAATATCCTTAGAAATAGAGGTGAGGGTTGCACAATATTATTCATACACTAAATGCCACTGAATTGTAGGCTTTAATGTGGTTAATGGTTAATTTTGTTATGTGAATTTTACTCAGTAAAAAAATCCATGAAAGAAAAAAAAAAAACCCTAAATAATCTCCCTACATGGTTTTAGTTAATATGTAACATTTTGCATGTAAGAATAAAGAATTGCAAAGGATGTAATTTCAGGTATATCATATGGTACTGGTGCACTTCTGGCTGTGCAGACAGCAGCTCTCGGGTATATCATAACAACATTTGAAAATAAAACTGTTACATCGTTCTTTTAAGTGCATCCATATAGGGGCACCTGGGTGGCTCAGTCTGTTAAACCTTGTCTCGGGTCATGATCTCAAGGTCAGTGAATTGGAGCCACCCCCACCCCACCCCCATCAGGCTCTCTGCTGACACCTCAGAGCCTGGAGCCCCGCTTCCGATTCTGTGTCTCCCTCTGTCTCTGCCCCTCCCGTGCTCATACTCTGTCTCTCTCTCAAAAATAAATAAACATTAGATATGTCCATGTAATCTTAATGCTCTAATCTGATACCCCGTTGCCCATTTTCTTTTTTAATGTTTTATTTCTTTCTTGAGAGAGAGAGAGCAAGTTGGGAGAGGCAAAGAGAGAGGGGAACAGAGGATGGAAGCAGGCTCTGTACTGACAGCAGAGAGCCTGATGCAGGGCTGGAGCTCACAAACCTTGATATCATGACCTCAACCAGGAGATCATGTCCTGAGCCGAAGTTGGACGCTTAACCGACTGAGACACCTAGGCGCCCCCTCCCCCATCACCTATTTTTAAAAGTACATGAACAACCTCTTCTTTATCAGTTATTTTATCTCATTCCTTTTTATCCTTGCAATTATATTTTCATTATATTTCCTCTCAGATATTTATCTTTGTGTAATTTTTAAAGTTTTGGTTTTTTGTTTTGTTTTGTTTCCAGGAGTGCCTAGCTGGTTCAGTTGGAAGATCATGCAACTCTTCCAAGTTGTAAGTTCAAGTCCCACATTAGGTATAGAGCCAGCCAGATGTCCGAACCCGGATACTCCCCTTGCATGCTTTTGGCTTCTGTAATCTTGCTTGTCTCTTGATCAGCCGACTGCCCACGTAGCACAACCGATAAATGCCCCCCCCCTTTTTTTCCTTGAGCCCCTGCAATCCCACCCTGGGCAGGCGATAGAAAGTTTCCAAGTACCCGGAAGCTGGCCAGGCATAAAAGTAGGCTAGTGCCAGGGCTGGGGTCTCAGACTTTGGAGAGGACTCCACTGAGCTGGCACTGGTGTGAAATAAACGTCATTTCTGATTCTCCGAGCGCGTGTTGCTTCTCTCTTCCTGTGTGCCGAGTATTTGCTGTAACACATTTGGTGCATTGGCTAGGAGCCGCTGACCCCTTGAGCGACCGTTGTTGGAGGCCAGCAGAGAGGCCACTCATCGCAGGCCGCTGCAATGGAAAGGAAGGTGCCCCGCCAGTGATTTCACTGGGTCATGACCCTCACCAGCAGATAATAGTTGGCCACCGTTGCAGTTGAATGGACTCCAGGGGGAATCAGAAATTTCTGCCAGGATGGGCCACTGAATCAGGTAAATGTCCCCAGGGACCCAGGGCAGAAATCAAGCCTGCCCTAGAAGCAGAAGGGGAGCTTGATCACCTTGCAGGTGACCTAGTCGCCATATAGGACAGGGAAGTCCTGGGTGGGAGTCTGCAATCTGTCTGAATGCGTGTGTGAGTGCCCATGCTCCATGGTTTTGGCTACGCAGCCTGAGTGGGTCCTGTTCTGTGATTCCCTGACGACCTCATACGGCTCAAGGCAGAATCAGGTCCGCAGAGGCCTGATCAGAGTCAGGGGTTTATACTGACCTGCCAATGCTAAGAGGCGGTTAAATCTCTACAAGAGGAATGGCCAGGAGGACAAAACGACCTCTTGCCTCGTGTTTGTCCTGCAACACAGTACACTGGGAGGGACCTATCTAGGGTATCAGGATGGAGTATGGGGGGGGGGGGAACTCCTCAAAACCAACTGTTAGAACCAACTGTCTCTAGTTAGTCTACCTCAGAACAGGGACTTTAAGAAATATTCCTAAGCAGCTGCCGAAACTCACTTTGTTTCCGGGAAATCCCCTGTCTTCTCTGGACTGACATGGGCTGCCTAATTCCACTAGTGGAAGACAAAACAAAAGAAAACAAACCTGGAGTACACTCCTCTGGGCTGACAATATTTAAAACTGAGAATTCTCTTACTCTACCTTCTGCTAGCACCTCGCCTCCTCTGCCTTCCTTTCCCTTCCCCCTCCTGTTTCTGCACCACCTGGGGTGCGGCCTGCATAACTGGCTCCTCAATGCCTCAGGCATCAGCTCCTCCTCCCACCCTAGATGCCCAGGAACGAAGACCACCCACTTCAGATTTCTCCACCAATGTCCAACTAAAAATTAACTGTGGGGAACAAATTGTTTTAAGTGGACCCAAGTAAAACATATTCAATGTTTAATCTGATTTAAGTTTGTTGGTTTCAGATAGACCTGTTTATCAACATTAAGTAAAACACACACACACACACACACACACACACACACAACCACTTTTATTCTACCTAGATTTGCTGAAGGTCAAATAAACTCATGTTATCTCTGTTCCAATCTGTTAGCAAAAGGATGACGTAAATAATGGTTAACTTTGTCTCATAGTTTTCATGGGTAATTGTTAAGATAGCTTTCAAAGTCTCTGGTAACCTAAAACGTTAAAGTTTTGCTTGCATGATAAATTGGGATTGAATTCATTGGATATCTAAGGAGATAAGAGAAAAAAGCACCAATTACTAGATGTAGGTTTGTGCTTTTGACTTGTTGCAGAGAAACTAGGGATGTTTAGATCTGTTGGAAAACACGCTTTGTGCTTAAAATTGATTCATAAGTTTGCCATCTAAGGAATTCTGGTGTAACAGTTCACAATTGGTCACTACTTAGTTTTCACTGGAGACTAAGACTTCCAAGAGTTAAATTCTGCTAAATGTAATTAAGACTGATGGAAATAAGAAAACAACTATGTAAATAAAAAATACATATGTAAAAAAGATGTACGAAATGGAAATACATTTTTGTTAAAGGTAAAAGAAAATAATTTTGTCCCAAATGAGACTGCTTATTTAGAAACAAATGGCTTGGAACAGAATCTGAATGCAAAGGAGAGTTGTAAGAGGTTCATGAGGGAAAATCTTTAAAAAAAGAAATTTTATATATAGTTAGGATGGACTAAGCTTAAAATGAATGGATTTTAAAAGTACCCTGGTTTAAGATTTAAAAAATCGAGATACATGTATGCAATGTAAGGTGGATCCTGATTTAATGGCAACCCTTCCTGAAGTCCAGGAATCAGGAGGGAAAATAATGAAGGGCCCCTTACCTGTATCAAAGCAGACCTAGAGAAGGAGGAAAGAAAGTGTTCCACCTCTTCCTTCTCGGGTACTCAATCCATATAAAAAGTGCAATTCAGCTCCCTGCTGCCCACCTTATCTAGGTCCTCCCCATAATGTAACAGGCATGTTTCCATTGAAAGAAGCTAGAATGCCAGAAGGAGAAACCTTTTACATTACAAGGTTTAAGACAGATAAAAGGAGATCTAGGTAAATTTTCTGATCAGGTAAGTATATAGAGAGGATTTTCTGAATATTATTATGTTTTTGAGTTGACCTGGAAAGATATAATGCTTTTGTTAAATCAGACTCTTAATGAGACAGAAAACTGTGGGGTTCAGGCAGCAGCTGAGAGATATGGGGATGAGCAACTCATTAATTACCATGGGACTGGAGGTCCTGTAGGAAACTTCCAGCTCCCTCCTGGAGCTCAGGCCATTCCATCCCAAGACCCTAACTGGGACTATGACCATACTTTTGGGGAATGGTATCGCTGGCAGCTTGTGTTTTTAAAAAATTAAAGAAATCTAAAATTAAGCCCTTAAATTATGCTTAATTAGCCACTATTTTACAAGCACAGAACGAGAGCCCGATGGTCTTCCTGGGGAGGTTGAGGGAGGCTCTCATTAAATATATGGCTATCTCCCCTGACACCCCTAAGGCTGAGATGGTTTTAAAGGGCAAATTGGTCACTCATTCAGCCCTAGATATTCAGAGGAAATGCAAAAATTGGCTGTTGGCCTAGAAGGCACCCTAGAGGAGCTCTTACTAGCTGCCAATTTGGTATATTACAACCAAGGTGAAGAGAAAAACACAGGAAAGGAGACTTTAAAAAAAATCTAAGGACTTAGTCGCAGCCTTAAGTACTATGTCAGACTAGACTTCCAGAGGTCCTGGCACCAAATGCCACTCATGTGGCCCTTCAGGGCACTGGAAACAAGACTGCCCTCAGAAGGGACAACAGAAGTCAAAGCCCCATGTGGAGACAATCACTGGAAGCCTGAATGCCCTCAGGTACCTCTATCTGCAGGGCTCAGATAACCAGTGTCCCTGAAAGGAACTGAGGGGGTCTGGGTCTCTTCAGGGTGGCTCCCCGAAACCAACTGTCTATCGGAAACCCAGAGCCTTGGGAACTCTGGATATAGAAAACAAAAACAAAAACAAAAACACCCCAAAGACCAAAAAACCAGTTGATTTCTTTCTTGATCCTGGAGCCACCTTTTCTGTCCTCCTATCCACTCGTGGCCAACTTTCCAAACCCAGCATTACCAATTAGAGGCATCTCCAGAAAACTTTTGACCAAATTTTTCTCTCAGCCCCTGGGATGTACATAGGGAAACCTAATTTTTTTTTTTCATTCTTTCCTGATAATGCCAGAGAGCCTTAATCCCTTGCTAGGAAGGGACATTATAACTAAATTAGAGACTGTAGCATTACTAGGTCCAGGACAGATAAACAATTGCATGTTTTTAAAAAAATTACTGGAGGGGCGCCTGGGTGGCGCAGTCGGTTAAGCGTCCGACTTCAGCCAGGTCACGATCTCGCGGTCCGTGAGTTCGAGCCCCGCGTCGGGCTCTGGGCTGATGGCTCGGAGCCTGGAGCCTGTTTCCGATTCTGTGTCTCCCTCTCTCTCTGCCCCTCCCCCGTTCATGCTCTGTCTCTCTCTGTCCCAAAAATAAATAAAAAACGTTGAAAAAAAAATTAAAAAAAAATTACTGGATATTGTAGACTGTGGATATCAGGGTTCAGAAAATAGCTCACCTGCTATATCAATTATTAAGAGAGACTCAATCCCACCTACTCTCCTGAGGAAATGAACTGAGATCTGATTCATGGACACTGTCTCCAGCCCTTAAAATCGTTACAAACAGAGCAGGGGCAATTACTATTATCTATCTCACAGAGAGAGAATATCAGTAAAGCACCACATCAGGCCTTTCATTTAGGGAGGGAGAAAACTTATCAAATGGCCCAAAGGATGTTTACTGGAAAAAAAATTTGTCAAGGACATTTCAACAAATAGTATCAGCCTGTAAAGTTTGTCTTAGAAACAATCCTCTTAACCACAAACTTACTCTCTCAGGCAATTAAGATACTGGAGTCTACCCAGAGGAAGACGGACAATTAGATTTCACTCATATGCCAAGGTCAAAGGGGTTGCAACATTTGTTGGTATGGGTTGATACTTTTACTAATTGGGTACAGGCCTTCATCTACAAAATGAAAAAGGCACAAAAAGTAATAAAAGTTCAGCTGTAGGAAATAATACCTGGGTTCAGCTTACCTAAAAATTTACAAAGTAATAATGGGAAGCGGCTGCCTTGGCTCTTTCTATAGTAGGACTCCCAGCTCTTGGAAAAGTTTACACCTCGAAATAAGACAAACTGTCTGCTTATACTCAGTAAAACTATAAATAACACCCCACAAGCGTTAGATGCTTTAAAAAAAAAAAAAAAGTTAGGGCCAAACTCTTGGAGAATAGAGCCACCATGGATTACTTAATGCTCTGCTTCTCCATCACCTGGGTTATGAGAGTTCCCCTGACATATATCGTTTCAATGTAACCGATAATTCTCACAGAGTCTTAGAACTGATAGGTGACATTCAGACAAAATCAGGGTCTCTCCTGGATTGTTTGACATTATCTTAAGATGCCCTCTTGTTGGTCAGTATCATCTTTACTTTGTGTTTTTCTCTTTGTGTCTGCTAATGTTTTTGCCACCTCATGCCTGCCAGCCTTCCTGTAAAACCATTCTGTGGGCAACTCGACTGACTCTTGGGTAGACTCTAACTGCTGTACCCCCATACCATCCCTTATCAACTTGAAGAAGCCAGAATGGTCATCATCTCTGCTCCCTAACAGCTGTTACAGGCCCTATTCCAGGGCAAAGAATAAATAGGAAAAGGATTAACATTAGGCAGGGAGAGATTAGGGACCTTCCAGACCTTCAGACCTACAGACTGCAGCTACAAATGGGAAGTTAAAGAAGCAGATGGAGTTCTCCTCTTATAAAATCCTTTATGGGTGCCCTCTCCCCATTATCAAGGGCATAAGGGGGGATCTAAATAACATAGGCAATCTACCCCTAAGGCAACAGATGTGGGCCCTTGCCTCTACGTAACCACCTTACACCACTGGGTTAGGGAACAAATTAACAAACGGAGGCAGAAATTAACAGACACAGGGAACTCTTGGAACAACATATAAAATTGGGCATCTTGGCTCCTCCCTTTTGCTGGTCCTCTCCCAATGTTTTTCATAGCCCTCCTGTTTGGTCCTTGTATTAATATGCTAACCAGATTTGTTTCCTGTTGCCTAGAAGCTATAAAACTCCAGATGATGCTTCAGTTGGGCCATTCTAGCTGTGGCTAACTCTTTTGGATGGCGAAGAACCCTAGCTGTCACATTCCTCCCTTCGACGTCCTTGCCCAGCAGGAAAAAGCCAGAACAGTCTTCGCCCCTCCTCCCATGGCAGCAATGAGTTCCCTGGCTCCCACAAACGGATTTTCTCTAAGGTTGCTACAGCAGCTTGAGAATCAAGAGGGGAGAATGAAAAGGAAAGCAGACAAAAGCAGATAAAAAAGAGCCAGCCAGATGCCCAAGCCGGATACCTCCCTTGCATGCTTTTGGCTTCTATAATTTTGCTTGCCTCTTGATCAGCTGACTGCCCACACAGCACAACTGATAAGTACCAGCACCACCACCCCTGTCTTTTTTTCCTTGAGCCCCTGCAATCTCGCCCACCTGTGCAGCCAATGGAAAATTTCCAAGTACCTGAAAGCTGGTCAGGCATAAAAGTAGGCTAGCGCCAGGGCTGGGGGGCTCAGCCTTTGGAGAGGACTCTGCTGGGCCGGCACTGGTGTGAAAGAAAGTTTTTTCTGAGTCTTTGAGTGCGTATCGCTTGTCTCTTCCTGTGTGCCAAGTATTTGCTGTAACAACTTAAAAATAAAATCTTTAAAAATAATAAATAAATAAAGGTTTTTCCCCCCATACCAAAGTCTCCAAATATTAAAAATTTCTTTTGGATTGGGTTGTTATAGTTGGTATTAGTATACAACTGATCAAAACAACATAAACATTACAAACCTTGATAAGTAATATGAACAATTATTAAACACAAAAAAAGAAAATAAATTGTTAAAAGAAATTCTCTTAAGAGAATGGATGGGGCTTTTCTTTTTTTTTTTTTTTTTTTCCTGTTTGCTCATGAATTCATGAATAAATATTACAACTTGCTAATATGAAAAACTTCAGCATAAGCCTTTATTGTTTGTCTTCGTTTCTATATATTTAAGCACTGTTCACATAAATAGGTAGATGGGAATGGAGAGTTTTGTTATAGCAATGTCAGTCATTCAACCCTTTCAAGGTATATGCCAAAAATCACAGTGATAAATCATCAAAAAATTAGTTTTAGTGATTTATCAGCTGACAGCTAGATTAGGTACTCCTTCAATGAGTTTATTTTTTTAGATTTGTTTTTATTTACCTTTTAATTTTTATTATTGAAAAGTTCAGGTCTATACAAATGTAGAAAAATAATAAAATGAATCTCCATGTGACCACCATCCAGCTTTGACAATCTTATTGACCCATGGCCAGTCTTCCTTCATTTCTATCTTTTCCTGCTATCTATCCTCCACTCCCACCCCTTCACACTGCTGGATTATTGAAGAAAATCCAAAGTATCATCTGCAAATAACTCCATAAATATCTCTTTAAAAATAAGGACACTTAAAAAAAAATATTTTTAACATTTCTTCACTTTTTGAGAGACAGAATGTGAGCAGGGCAGGGGCAGAGAGAGAAGGAGACACAGAATCTGAAGCAGGCTCCAGGCTCTGAGCTGTCAGCACAGAGCCTGATGCAGGGCTTGAACTCACAAACCGTGAGATCATGACCTGAGCTGAAATCAGATGCTTTAACTGACTGAGCCACCCAGGTGCCCCCAAAATAAGGACATTTTAAAACAAACCAGTACACCTAAAAAATGTAAATCATCCACTATCCAGCCATTGTTCAAATTTCCCTGGATTGTTCCATATATGTTTTTGTTTTGTTTTGTTTTGTATTTCAGTGTTGGTTTTTCAACTCAAGATTCCACGAATGCCCACAAATTTCATTTGGCTGATACTTCTCTTAAGTCTTTTTTTTTTTTTAATCAATAGATTCTTTCTCCTTATTTTTCTTTTCCCTTTCAATTGATTTGTTTAAAAATGGGGTCATTTGTCCTGTAGATATGTTTTCCATGTTCTTGATTTTGCTGATTACATCTCCTGGCCTCCATATTTCCTCAAAATTGATATTTTGATCTCAAGACTTGATTAGATTCAGATGTGATACTTTGACAAGAGTCCTTCATAGTTGGTGTATGTGTACTTTTTATTTCACGGGAGTTACCTAAAGTCTGCATGTCTCTTTTTGTGATAGGCTGTATCAGTGGGTTCAATGTTATTAGCCATATCCACTCATGATGAAGGTCTCCATCAGCTTTGCATCTAATGGTTTAGCAGCCAATAATGATCATTGCCTAGATCAGTCATTTCAATACAAGTTCTTCCTTCAATTTTAATGAAAATAAATGATTGGAAACATGGAAAACAACTTGTTGCCTAATTATTAGAGTCATCACTTTCTTTCTTTTCTTTTTTTTAAGTTTATTTATTTATTTTGAGAGACAGAGAGTACATGTGAGTAGGGAAGAGGCAAACAGAGAGGAAGACAGAGAGAATTCCAAGCAGCCTCTGCACTGATATGGGGCTTAAACTCATGAATGGTGAGATCATGGCCTGAGCCAAAGTCAGACTCTTAACCAGCTGAGCCACCCAGACACCCCAGAGTCATTCACTTTCTTAATTTCTGAAAAGTAGTATACTCAAATAATTTCAAGAATTACTAATTATCAGATTACATAATTATTAATGTTGAGAATTATGTAATTATAATACTTATGCTTGTTACTCTTTCATGTAAGAGGGACCTTAATCTAATATACTCATAAAATATTGGGAAAACCAAAATATTAATTCTAATACACCATAGCCAATTCAATATTTTTTAAATAAAAACAATTTTCCCATCCCACATTAAAAAAATATTTAAAAATTTTTTAAATGTTTATTTATTTTTGAGAGAGAGAGAGAGACAGAAAATATGCAGGGGAGGGGCAGAGAGAGAGGGAGACACAGAATCCGAAGCAGGCTCCAGGCTCTGAGCTGTTAGCACAGAGCCCAATGCAAGGCTTAAACTCACAGACAGGGAGATCATGACCTGAGCTGAAGTCAGATCAGATGCTTAACCAATTGAGCCACTTAAGCTCCACCCTTACCCCACATTTTAAATACACTTTTGTGACAAGTCTTGGAGATATGTCTCTTTACACTTATGAAAAACACTCACCATATAACCTAATTGGCAACTCTGATCCTCATTTTCTTTTTTTTTTAGGTTTATTTATTTAGTTTTTAGTAATCTTTATGGCTAATGTGGGGCTCAAACTCACAATCCCAGATGAAGAGTCACATGCTCTTCTGACTGAGCCAGCCAGGCATCCCTCTGATCCTCATTTTCAAACCAATAAAGTAAATCAGAGCTAATTTCTGTCTGACTTTTAAAATTCAAGTCATTGGGGCACCTGGGTGGCTCAGTTAGTTAAGTGTCCAACTCCTGATTTCAGATCAGGTCATGATCTCACAGTTGGTGGGATCAAGCCCCATGTTGGATTCTGCGATGACAGCATAGAACCTGCTTGGGATTCTCTCTCTGCTCCTCCCCTGCTCATGCTTTCTCTCCCTCTTTCAAAAATCAATAAGTATTTCAAATAAAATAAAATAAAATAAAATAAAATAAAATAAAATAAAATTCAAATCAATATGTTAATGGGCATTTTGAGGGATATTAGAACAATTACTGAGCACTAAGTTATGGAACATATCTTGTATGATACATTACCAAAAGCAGGCAAGAATCAAATAATGCAGCTCTTACATAATTAATTTATTCATGTTCAGACTAATTTATAAAAACAAGATAATTATGCTATTTGCCATATATGTTCCAATATGTTATGCAACTAATATTGTGAGTTATTTACAAAGCAAGGAATATGAAGATTTTTTTTATTTCTTGGATGTGTACATGTGCATATATAAAAATCAGGTATTCAGCTTTTGAAAATAAAATGATGCATAAAAACAGAATTAACTTTATTACTTTTGACATCATTTTTTTTTAATGTTTATTTATTTTTGACAGAGAGACACAGAGTGTGAATGGGGCAGAGGCAGAGAGAGAGGGAGACACAGAATCCGAAGCAGGCTCCAGGCTCTGAGCTGTCAGCACAGAGCCCAATGCGGGGTTTGAACCCACGAACCATGAGATCGTGATCTGAGCTGAAGTCTGGACGCTTAACCGAATGAGCCACCCGGTGCTCCTGTTTGACATCATGATTGAACTTTTCCAATGAAAGAGAAAGGCATATTGCACTAATTAGTCCAGGATTTGCATCATTAAACATTAAAACATTTTTTTTAATGTTTATTTTTATTTTCTGAGAGAAACAGAGCATGAGCAGGGGAGGAGAGAGAGAAAGGGAGACACAGAATCTGAAGCGGACTCCAGAGAGGCTCGAAACCACAAACTGTGAGATCATGACCTGAGCTGAAGTCAGACGCTTAGCCCACTGAGCCACCCATGCGCCCCTCATTAAACATTTTATAAGTTAAATCAGATGAGGACTGACTGCTATTGGAGTAAATATTTCATGATATGTTTTGATAAAACTACCTTATTAATTACCATATTGATTAATGCACAGAAAATCTGAAAGAAATCACATGACAGTTTTGTTGGCGAACTTATCCGGTGTATCTTGAATAATTTGATAGTCCCAGATGAAGTTTCCTTGAAAGGAATCAGCGTTATTTACTTGTACCCCTTTGAAGGTAGCTTTTCTTTCCACAAAAGACATCCTGGGGTGAGTACTGAATAAAATGTACAGAATGGAATGGTTTATCTTAAATATGCAGGGAGGGGGGCTGGGAAGGTACTTGGAGGATTTGATGTCTGCTTTGATTTCAGGAGGTTGTTGCTAGGAGCAAAGTTTTTTCAATAATAAACTAGAGATGGAAGAGGTGAAGTCATTTCCACTCCATTATCCCACTACACAATATCTGAATTCAAAATATCCCAATGGAGGCCAATTCCTCCCAATAAAAAAATGTGCAAACAATGGAAGACAAAAAGTAGGCAGTTTTTCTTCCCCCTTTGATTAATTATTAAAGGAGCCTTTTCAGAAATCTATATTTCAAAGTGTCCCTTTGTTTGGTGCCCCAGAGGTTTTTACTCCCAGGGGCAGTTCAGGGCAGGTTAAGAGTATGCATTCCTTTTGTAAAGCAAGAGGAGGGCAAATTATGAAAGCAGCTTTGAGAAGGAGAACCTGTGTGAGCAAGCAGCCCTCCTTTCACGCAAAGCTGGGGATCTGGAAATAGATGCTGCTGTTCCCATTTTGAAGACATCTGACCACTGACCTCCAGCTTTGAGGATATTTCCTTGGGCTGGACAAAGGCAGATATAGCAGGCTCACCACTGAGTTGCTTTGGAACTCAGGGAACATTCTTCATCCATCTTGTTCTAATCTTGCAAGTGGAACCAATGTCTAGGTTCCAGTTTCCCTCCATAGTATTTTGAGAATTAAGCATGAGAAATAGTTACTACTACTACTTAGGTTTTGAATAGTACTTTTAACTTTCCAAAAGACTTTGTTGTCTGGATCTTGTGTTTTCCTCCCAGTTGTCCCTCAAAGGCAAGTCTTCCCCTTGTGTGACAGATGTGAGTCATGGAGACCCAGGGCAAAACAAGCCAAAGATCTCACAGCAAATAAGTGCCCTGGTTGGGAGTAACACCTTCGCTTGCCTCTTTCCTCCACATGCATCAACATGGGAACATACTGAGAAAACAACAAAAGCAGAGCACAAAGAAATCACCAATTACATCAAATACTAGCAGATGAATAGAAAGTATGAAGCATTTCCAGTATGTATACTTCATACAATATATAGAGTATCTAAGTTTCTAGTGCATCTGGATTTTTTTAAAAAATATCATTTTCATAAAGTAATAGAGGCCAGTGAATATTCTTAGTTCACTCCATCAAATTATGACTCAGTTAACTGAAGGGGATAAAAAACAAAACAATTCTTTACTGCCCAGTGATGTGTGATGTACTTTGCACTTCTGTAACCACCCTGTAAGATGATCCTCCCTGGTATGGAATGATGCCAGCCAAACAAGAAATTTTTTTAGAAATAATTACATTTCAGATTATTTTCAGATTGCTTCATTTGAAACAAAGTTTTATTTTTTCCCACCCTGTTCCTTTCCCCAGAGGTAATCAATGAGAAAGAATTTAAACCATGAAATCTGCTGTAATCCTGCACATGCCCTGGGAAATATGAAATAAGATATTTGGGGCTAACATCTTAGGAAATATTACCTAATCCAGGAAGTGTTTGGATATTGTAAGACCTTGGTTTATGGACAACTAAGTATATAATGTTGGAAGCAGGGTAGGGGCGGGGCAGGCAGCAGGCGGGATGGAGACGACCTTGGAGCAACACTTGGAGGACACAGTGAAGAATTCATCCATTGTTGGAGTCCTGTGCACAGATTCACAAGGTCTTAATCTGGGCTGCCGCAGATCCCTGTCAGATGATCATGCTGGGGTAACATCTGTTCTAGCCCAGCAAGCAGCTAAGCTAACCGCAGTCCCCACTAAATTCCTGTGGTGTGTCTAGAATCAGATAATGGGAACATTATGATCCAGAAACATGATGGCATCACAGTAACAGAGCACAAAATGGTCTCTTGACATCTCATTTCAGTTCTCCAGCAGCCTGTCTTAGGGGCTTGATCCTATGTTAATTATCTTGTAGAACTATTAAACTTCCAGTGGTTAGGCCCCATTTGTTTAGTGTGCATTGGGCACTTTTCTATGAATTTTAGAGTAAGCTGCTTTTTCACACTCAGCGGACTGACTTATCAAAATATAAGTAAGAAAGAAAGGATCATGGTTTGAGGCAGCAGATCCAGGTCACCTTGTATATAGAATTTTGTTATGTTCAATAAATCTGGTTGGAGGACTAGAAAGAAAGAAAGAAAGAAAGAAAGAAAGAAAGAAAGAAAGTCGGAAGCAGGTTCTAGTCAAGGGTCAAGGTAAAAATTTACATATCACTTAAGCATAAAAGAGGACAAGGAGTGAAATAATGAGTGTGGGAGAAATGAATCATAACTGGGAGTTGTGTGTGAGTCCAAGACAGGAAAGGAGCTTCCACAAGTCCATCGAGCAGTTAAGAGCAGAGAAAATCCAGGTGCCCAAGAACAGTCAAACAATGTGTAACCTAGGCCCAGAATCCAGTTCCAAGATGGCCCTTCTTCTCTGAGCTGCCCCAAAGACTGCCTAGTGATCTGGAGCCCCTGCTCCTGCCCTCCAAAAGTTATGTATGATCTAAATTGCTGTATGAGCAGAGAACCCTTCAATTTTAGAGCCGAAAAGAAACTTAAATATTACCTAATAACACCAAGTTCTCAAGCAATTTGCTCCCTGGGCCACATAATACTCTTAAAGGTATTGAGGACCCCAAAGAGTTTTAGTTTATGTGTGGGCTATATCTACTGATATTTACCATATCAGAAATTAGCTCTGATAAAATTTTTAAGTACTTGTTAATTTAATATTTTTAATGTGTATTTATTTTTGAGAGAAAGAGAGAGACAGAGTACAAGCAAGGAAGTGACAGAGAGAGACAGAGACTCAGAATCCAAAGCAGGCTTCAGGCTCTGAGCTGTTGCACAGAGCCCCACACAGGGCTCAAACTCATGAACTGCGAGATCATGACCTGAGGCAGACTCGGATGCTTAACTGACTGAGCCACCAGGCACCCTGTACAGAAGGTCCCTTTTATGACTATGTGCTTTCCTACATGTGCATCCTGACAGTCATTTAGATATATAAATGAGGTGATGGATACCTATAAATGTTTACTACAGGGCTTGGCTCATAGTAATCACTCAAAAAAAAGGGGGGGGGGAGCTCTTCCTACTATTGTTGTTAATAGCTGTTATTAAGTACATTCCAAGCAATGTGCCAGGGACCAAGGGTCATATCAAAGCGAGTAGAATGGCCTGAGCTGTTTAAGAGTAGGGGAGGTAAGATAAATACACACCTATATAGAACAAAACAGATTATGTCAAGAATGGTAAAAAACAAGGGAGATGCCATATTCATTCATTCATTTATTCACTCTACAAATATTAACTGATTGTTCCCCATGTACCAGGAGCAACAGCCAGGAGGGAGCCAATGTAGTGGAGTCAAGTGAATGAGAGGGAGGGCGGCAAGAGGTAAGGTGAAGAGATAGGGGTGGCCCATGTGCACACTGTGTGGGCCTTTGTAGGTCAGTATGATTGGGGATATAAGGAAATGTTTCATGAGAAATTGGCATTCAAGTTAGAAATTGAGAAGAGGTAGGATTTGGAAATAGAGTTGATACACACATTTTTTTAAATTCACATTCAACAAACATTTGATTTTCTTGCTAAGTCTGCTCCATGTTGTACAAAGGATCCCTACTTTCTTTTTAATTTTTTTAAATGTTTTATTTATTTTTGAGAGAGAGAGAGACACACACAGAATATGAGTGGGGGAGGGGCAGAGAGAGAGGGAGACACAGAATCTGAAGCAAGCCCCAGGCTCTGAGCCATCAGCACAGAACCCGATGCGGGGCATGAACTAACAGACCTATGTGGGGCATCAACTCACAAACCGTGAGATCATGACCTGAACCAAAGTCAGATGCTTAACCGAATGAGCCACCCAGGTGCCCCAAGAATCCCTACTTTCAAAGAAGAAAATTTTGCATTTGTTTTTATTATATAAGGAATACATGCTCACTTCAAAACATTTAGAACATGCAGATGAGCAAAAATGAGAAAATAAAAACCACCCACAATCTTCCTATCCAGAGAGAATCCCTTTAATTAAGGCCAGGATTAGAGTAAGGTGAGTGACACATTTGCCTCAGGTACAAAATTTAAGGGAGTGTGGGGGAGGACAGTGCTAACAAATTCAGTAATCAAGATAAATCATATTTTAATGTAATAGTTTTTAAAAAGCAAAAAAATCCACAGTGACACAATACCTAAATTTTAATAAAGGCAGGATCCATCCCTGCACTTGTCTTGCTCACCTTCCCTCTCTTTACCCTCAGACTGGCACTGACTGGGCTTGGTCATTTCCTGCGTGTCCCCTCTCCTCCAGATCCAGTCTCTGCCCTCCTTTAGGCTGTGGGAGGCTGAGCCCTGGTGGCGGGTGGGGGGAGGTACCAATGGGCTTCTTTGCCTTCTGGCTTCCAGCTGGGTTCAGCCAACGGGAAGCAATTGCAGGAAACCAGAAAGTGGGGTGTTTCTTCTCCACTCTCTCCCTTTTCATCACCTAAGTTCTGGCAGTGGTGGTTTTTTCTGCAAAAACAGCTCCTGCCCAGAAGCCCCTCTCCCACACTTCCCGCTTTTACAGAGCTTCCTTTCCTCCTTCAGGCATACAGCTATTGTCAGAGGGTGGGTACCTCACATTCTCTTGTTGATTCCCTTAATGCTGCTTACATTTCTGTTACGTTGACCTTTTAGAAGAAACTACTTACTAAATTCCAACTTAGGGTGCCTTCTGCTTTTTAAAGGAAACTTGACTGTTAAAAACATTGTCAACATTTTAGTTTTAAGATATTTGCCTTAAAAAATCTTTTTTAACATTTATTCATTTTTGAGAGACAGTGTGAGTGGGGGAGGGGGAGAAAGAGAGGGAGACACAGAATCCTAAAGCAGGCTCCAGGCCGTGAGCTGTCAGCACAGAGCCCCACACAGGGCTCAAACTCACAAACCCTGAGTTCATGACCTGAGCTGAAGTTGGACACTTAACTGACTGAGCCACCCAGGCACCCCAAGCATCCAACTCTTGATTTCAGCTCAGGTCATGATCTCTCAGTTTGTGAGATCAAGCCCCTTGTTGGGCTCTGCACTGACAGTACAGAGCTGCTTGGGATTCTCTCTCTCCCACTCTCTTTGCCCTTTCACCACTCATACTCTCTCAAAACAAATAAACATAAAAAAAAAGAGTCTCTTATGAAGGTTTGTTTCCCTTTCTTTTCCCCCCTTCCCATATGTTCATCTGTCTTGTTTCTTAAATTCCACACATGAGTGAAATCATATGGCATTTGTCTTTCTCTGACTGACTTATTTCACTTAGCATAATACATTCTAGCTCCACCCATGTGCTTGCAAATGGCAAGATTTCATTCTTTTTGATGGCTGAGTAACATTCCATTGTACATATATACCACACCTTCTTTATCCATTCATCAGTCGATGGACATTTAGGCTCTTCCCATAATTTGACTGTTGTGTGTGTGTATATATATATATATATGTGTGTGTGTGTGTGTGTGTGTATATATATATGTTGTATGTATATATATATATATATATATATATATATATATGTTGTATATATGCTGCTATAAACATAGGGGTACAGGTACCCCTTCAAATCTGTATTTTTGTATCCTTTGGGTAAATACCTACTAGTGCAATTGCTGGAATGTAGGGTAGTTTTATTTGTAACTTTTTAAGGAACCTCCATATTGTTTTCCAGAGTGGCTGTCCCAGTTTGCCTTCCCACCAACAGTGTAAGAGGGTTCCCCCTTCTCCACATCCTTGCCAACACCTGTTGTTTCTTGTGTTAATTTTAGTCATTCTGACAGATGTGAGGTGGTATCCCATCATAGTTTTGATTTGTATTTCCCTGATGATGAATGAGCATCTTTTCATGTGTCTGTCTGTTAGCCATCTGGATGACTTCTTTGGAAAAATGTCTATTTATCTCTTCTGCCTGTTTCATTTTTTTTTTTTTAATTTTTTTTTTTCAACGTTTATTTATTTTTGGGACAGAGAGAGACAGAGCATGAACGGGGGAGGGGCAGAGAGAGAGGGAGACACAGTATCGGAAACAGGCTCCAGGCTCTGAGCCATAAGCCCAGAGCCTGACGCGGGGCTCGAACTCACGGACCGCGAGATCGTGACCTGGCTGAAGTCGGACGCTTAACCGACTGCGCCACCCAGGCGCCCCCATTTTTTTTTTTTAATGTTTGTTTATTTTTGAGAGAGACACAGAGAGAGAGAGACAGAGAGACAGAGAACATGAGTGGCAGAGGGACAGAGAGAGAGGGAGACACAGAATCTAAAGCAGACTCCAGGCTCTGAGCTGTCCACACAGACCCCGATGAGGGGCTCATACTCACCAGCTGTGAGATCATGACCTGAGCCGAAGTGGAAGCTCAACCAACTGAGCCACCCAGGCACCACCTGACCATTTTTTAACTGGATTATTTGTTTTTTGGGGGGTTGAGTTGGATAAGTTCTTTATACATTTTGGATACTAATCCTTTATCAGATATGTCATTTGCAAATATGTTCCCCCATTCTGTAGGCTGCCTTTTAGTTTTGTTGATTGTTTCCTTTACCGTGCAAAAGCCTTTTATCTTGATGAAGTCCTAATAGTTCGTGTTTGCTTTTGTTTCCCTTGTCTCTGGAGACAGGTCTGGTAAGAACTTTCTGAGGCTAGGGTCAAAGAGGTTGCTGCCTCTTCTCTAAGATTTTGATGGTTTCCTGTCTCACAATTAGTTCTTTCATCCATTTTGAATTTATTTTTGTGTATAGTATAAGAAAGTGGTCCAGTTTCATTCTTCTGCATGTGGCTGTCCTGTTTTCCCAACACCATTTGTTGAAGTGACTGTCTTTTATCCATTGGCTATTCTTTCCTGCTTTGTTGAAGATTAGTTGGCCATATAGTTGTGGGTCCAATTCTGGGTTTTCTATTCTGTTCCATTAATCTGTGTGTCTGTATCTGTACCAGTACCATACTGTCTTGATGACTACAGCTTTGTAATATAGCTTGAAGTCTGGAATCGTGATGCCTCCAGATTTGCTTTTCCTTTTCAGGGTTTCTTTGACTATTTGGGGTCTTCTGTGGTTCCACACAAATTTTAGAACTGTTCTACCTCTGTGAAAAAAATCTGGTAGTATTTTGGTAAGGATTAAATGTGTAGATTGCTTTGGGTAGTACAGACATTTTAATAATATTTGTTCTTCCAATCCATGAGCATGGAATGTTTTTCCATTACTTTGTATCCTGTTCCATTCTTTCAAAAGAATTCTAGGGGCGCCTGGGTGGCGCAGTCGGTTAAGCATCCGACTTCAGCCAGGTCACGATCTCGCGGTCCGTGAGTTCGAGCCCCGCATCAGGCTCTGGGCTGATGGCTCGGAGCCTGGAGCCTGTTTCTGATTCTGTGTCTCCCTCTCTCTCTGCCCCAACCCCGTTCATGCTCTGTCTCTCTCTGTCCCAAAAATAAATAGACGTTAAAAAAAAAAAAAAAAAAGATTTCTATAGTTTTCAGAGTACAGATCTTTTACCTCTTTGGTTAGGTTTATTTCTAGGTATCTTATGGTTTTTGGTGCAAATTTAAACGAGATTTATTCCTTTATATATATATATATATATATATATATATATATATATATAAAATTTATTTATTTATTGCTGTTTCGTTATTGGTGTATAGAAATGCAACAGATTTCTGTACATTGATTTTATATTCTGTGACTTTGCTGAATTAATATACTAGTTCTAGCAATTTTGGGGTTGAGTCTTTCAGGTTTTCTACATAGAGTATCATGTTGTATGCAAATAGTGAAAGTTTGACTTCTTCCTTGCCAGTTTGGGTGCCTTTAATTTTTTTTTGTTGCCTGATTGCTGAGGCTAAGACTTCTAGTATTATGTTAAATAGTAAAGGTGAGAGTGGACATCCCTGTCTTGTTCCTGACCATGGAGGAAAAGTTCTCATTTTTTCTCCATTGAAGATGATATTAGTTGTGGGTCTTTAATATATGGCCTTTATGATGTTGAGGTATATTGCATCTATCCCTACTTTATTGAGGGTTTTTATCAAAAATGCATGCTGTATTTTGTCAAATGCTTTTTCTGCATCTATGGCTAGGATCATGGTTCTTATCCTTTCTTCTATTGATGTGGTATATCATGTTGATTGATTTGCAAATATTGAACCAGTGCTGCAGCCCAGGAATAAATTCCACTTGATGGTGGTGAATAATTCTTTTAATGTAGTGTTCGATTCAATTTTCTAGTATCTTGTTGAGAATTTTGCATCATGTTCATCAAGGATATTGGCTTGTAATTCTCCTTTTTCATGCATCTTTGTCTGGTTTTGGAATCAGGGTAATGCTGGTCTTATAGGAGTTTGGAAGTTTTCCTTCCATTTCTATTTTTTGGAACAGTTTGAGAAGAAGAAATATTAGCTCTTCTTTAAATGTCTGGTAGAATTTCCCTGGAAAGCCATCTGGCCCTGGACTTTTGTTGTTGGAAGACTTTTGATTACTGATTCAATTGTTTTGCTGGTTATGGGTTGGTTCAAATTTTCTCTTTCTTCCTGTTTCAGATTTGGTAGTCTGTACATTTCTAGAAATTTATCTATTTCTTCCAGATTGCCCAGTTTGTTGGCATATAAATTTTCATAATATTCTCTTAAAATTGTTTGTATTTTTGTGGTGTTGGTTATGCTCTCTCCTTTTTAATTTGTGATTTTATTTATTTTGGGTTCTTTATCTTTTCTTTTTGATAAGTCTGGCCAGGAGCTTATCAATTTTATTAATTCTTTCAAAGAACCAGCTCAGTTTCGTTGATCTGTTCTGTTTTTTGTTGTTGTTGTTGTTGCTTGTTTCTATATCATTTATTTCAGCTTTAATCTTCATTATTTCCCTTCTTCTGCTTACTCTAGGCTTTATTTGCTGTTTCTTTTCTAGCTCCTTTAGGTGTAAGGTTAGGTTGTGTATTTGAGACTTCTCTTGCTTCTTGATGTAAGCCTCTATTGTAATATACTTCCCTCTTAGGACTGCCTTTGTTGTATCCCCAAGGTTTTGGACTGTTATGCTTTCATTTTCATGTGCTTCCATGTAGTTTTTAATTTCTTCTTTAATTTCCTGATTAACCCATTCATTCTTTAGTAGGATATTCTTTAACCTCCATGTATTTGTGGTCTTTCCAAATATTTTCTTGTGGTTGACTTCAAGTTTCATCACATTGTGTTCTGAAAATATGCATCGTATGACCTCAATCTTTTTATACTTGTTGAGGGCTGATTTGTGACTCAGTATATGATCTATTCTGGAGAATGTTCCATGTGCAGTGGGAAAAAATGTGTATTCTGTTGCTTTAGGATGAAATGTTCTGAATATATCTGTTGAGTTCATCTGGTCCAATGTGTCATTCAAAGCCATCGTTTCTTTGTTGATTTTCTGCTTAGATGATCTGTCCAGTGCTGTGAGTGGGGTGTTAAAGTCCCCTATTATTATTGTATTATTATCAATGAGATTCTTTATGTTTGTTACTGATTTATATATTTGGGTACTTCATGTTGGGGGCATAAATATTTACAACTGTTAGATCTTGATGGATAGATCCCTTAATTATGATATAAAGTCCTTCTTCATCTCTTGTTATGGTCTTTGGTTTAAAATCTAGTTTGGGGAGTTCTACCAGACGTTTAAAGCAGAGATAATACCTATCCTTCTCAAGCTATTCCAAGAAATAGAAGGGGAAGGAAAACTTCCAGACTCATTCTATGAAGCCAGTATTACTTTGATTCCTAAACCAGACAAAGACCCAATAAAAAAAGAGAACTACAGGCCAATATCCCTGATGAATATGGATGCAAAAATTCTCAGTAAGATACTAGCAAATCGAATTCAACGGCATATAAAAAGAATTATTCACCATGACCAAGTGGGATTCATTCCTGGGATGCAGGGCTGGTTCAACATTCACAAATCAATCAACGTGATACATCACATTAACAAAAAAAAAAGAGAAGAACCATATGATCCTGTCAATCGATGCAGAAATGGCCTTTGACAAAATCCAGCACCCTTTCTTAATAAAAACCTTGAGAAAGTCGGGATAGAAGGAACATACTTAAAGATCATAAAAGCCATTTATGAAAAGCCCACACCTAACATCATCCTCAACGGGGAAAAACTGAGAGCTTTTTCCCTGAGATCAGGAACACGACAGGGATGCCCACTCTCACCGCTGTTGTTTAACATAGTGCTGGAAGTTCTAGCATCAGCAATCAGACAACAAAAGGAAATCAAAGGCATCAAAATTGGCAAAGATGAAGTCAAGCTTTCGCTTTTTGCAGATGACATGATATTATACATGGAAAATCCGATAGACTCCACCAAAAGTCTGCTAGAACTGATACAGGAATTCAGCAAAGTTGCAGGATACAAAATCAATGTACAGAAGTCAGTTGCATTCTTATACACTAACAATGAAGCAACAGAAAGACAAATAAAGAAACTGATCCCATTCACAATTGCACCAAGAAGCATAAAATACCTAGGAATAAATCTAACCAAAGATGTAAAAGATCTGTATGCTGAAAACTATAGAAAACTTATGAAGGTAATTGAAGAAGATTTAAAGAAATGGAAAGACATTCCCTGCTCATGGATTGGAAGAATAAATATTGTCAAAATGTCAATACTACCCAAAGCTATCTACACATTCAACGCAATCCCAATCAAAATTGCACCAGCATTCTTCTCGAAACTAGAACAAGCAATCCTAAAATTCATATGGAACCACAAAAGGCCCCGAATAGCCAAAGCAATTTTGAAGAAGAAGACCAAAGCAGGAGGCATCACAATCCCAGACTTTAGCCTCTACTACAAAGCTGTAATCATCAAGACAGTATGGTATTGGCACAAAAACAGACACATAGACCAATGGAATAGAATAGAAACCCCAGAACTAGACCCACAAACATATGGCCAACTCATCTTTGACAAAGCAGGAAAGAACATCCAGTGGAAAAAAGACAGTCTCTTTAACAAATGGTGCTGGGAGAACTGGACAGCAACATACAGAAGGTTGAAACTAGACCACTTTCTCACACCATTCTCAAAAATAAACTCAAAATGGATAAAGGACCTGAATGTGAGACAGGAAACCATCAAAACCTTAGAGGAGAAAGCAGGAAAAGACCTCTCTGACCTCAGCGGTAGCAATCTCTTACTCGACACATCCCCAAAGGCAAGGGAATTAAAAGCAAAAGTGAATTACTGGGACCTTATGAAGATAAAAAGCTTCTGCACAGCAAAGGAAACAACCAACAAAACTAAAAGACAACCCACGGAATGGGAAAAGATATTTGCAAATGACATATCGGACAAAGAGCTAGTATCCAAAATCTATAAAGAACTCACCAAACTCCACACCCGAAAAACAAATAACCCAGTGAAGAAATGGGCAGAAAACATGAATAGACACTTCTCTAAAGAAGACATCCGGATGGCCAACAGGCACATGAAAAGATGTTCAACGTCGCTCCTTATCAGGGAAATACAAATCAAAACCACACTCAGATATCACCTCACGCCAGTCAGAGTGGCCAAAATGAACAAATCAGGAGACTATAGATGCTGGAGAGGATGTGGAGAAATGGGAACCCTCTTGCACTGTTGGTGGGAATGCAAATTGGTGCAGCCGCTCTGGAAAGCAGTGTGGAGGTTCCTCAGAAAATTAAAAATAGACCTACCCTATGACCCAGCAATAGCACTGCTAGGAATTTATCCAAGGGATACAGGAGTACTGATGCATAGGGGCACTTGTACCCCAATGTTTATAGCAGCACTCTCAACAATAGCCAAATTATGGAAAGAGCCTAAATGTCCATCAACTGATGAATGGATAAAGAAGTTGTGGTTTATATACACAATGGAATACTATGTGGCAATGAGAAAAAATGAAATATGGCCTTTTGTAGCAACGTGGATGGAACTGGAGAGTGTGATGCTAAGTGAAATAAGCCATACAGAGAAAGACAGATACCATATGGTTTCACTCTTATGTGGATCCTGAGAAACTTAACAGTAACCCATGGGGGAGGGGAAGGAAAAAAAAAAAAAAAAGAGGTTAGAGTGGGAGAGAGCCAAAGCATAAGAGACTGTTAAAAACTGAGAACAAACTGAGGGTTGATGGGGGGTGGGAGGGAGGGGAGGGTGGGTGATGGGTATTGAGGAGGGCACCTTTTGGGATGAGCACTGGGTGTTGTATGGAAACCAATTTGACAATAAATTTCATATATTAAAATAAATAAATAAATAAAATCTAGTTTGTCTGATATAAGTATAGCTACTCTGGCTTTCTTTTGATGTCCATGCCTGATAGATGGTTCTCCATCCCCTCACTTTCAATCTACAGAGGGTCTTGAAGTCTAAAATGAATCTCTTATAGGTAGCATATAGATAGGACTTTCTGTTTTTTTTAATCCATTCTGATACCCTATGTCTTTTGACTGGAGCATTTAGTACATTTACATTCAGAGTGATTATTGAAATATATGAGTTTAATGCCATTATGTTACCTGTAAAGTTGGTGTTTCTGGTGGTGTTCTCTGTTCCTTTCTAGTTTTTGTTGCTTTTGGTCTTTTGTCCCCACTCAAAGAGTCCCCCTTAATATTTCTTGAAGGGCTGGTTTAATGGTCACAAACTCCTTTAGTTTTTGTTTGTCTGGGAGATTCTTTATATTTCCTTCTATTCTGAATGACAGCTTTTCTGGATAAAGTATTCTTGGCTGCATATTTTTCCCATTCAGCATGTTGAATATATCCTGCCATTCCCTTCTGGCCTGACAAGTTTCTATTGACAGATCTGCTGCAAATCTGATTTGTCTTCCCTTGTAGGTTAAGGACATTTTTTGCCTTGTTGCTTTCATGATTCTTTCCTTGTCTGTATAGTTTGTGAAATTGACTATGATATGTCTTGGTGATGGCCAGCTTTTGTTGAATTTAATAGGAGTTCTCTGTGCTTCTTGGATTTTGATGTCTATTTCCTTCCCCAGATTAGTTTTCAGCTATAATTTGCTTAAATAAACCTTCTGTCCCTTTTTCTCTCTTCATCTTCTGGGACTCCTATGATATGAATGTTATTATGCTTTAAGGAGTCATTGAGTTCTCTAAGTCTACATTTGTGACTCAATACATTTCCTTCCCTCGTCTTTTCAGCTTCATTATTGTCCATAACTTTATCTTCTATATCCCTGATTCATTCCTCAGTTTCATCTATCCTCACTGTCAGGCACCATTTGGGTTTGTATCCCAGTTATAGCATTTTAAATTTCAGCCTGACTAGTTTTTAGTTCTTTCATCTCTGCAATAAGGGATTCTCTAGTGTCTCCCATTCTTTTGTCAAGCCCAGCTGCTTTATTTATAATTATTGTTTTAAATTCTAATTCAGACATCTTACTTATATGTATATTGATTAAATCCCTTCTTCATATTCTTTCTTTTGGGGTGAATTCCTCCATCTTGTCATTTTGTCCAGAAAAAAAAAAAAGGAAACTGGATCCCAGGTGTGTTTTGGTCTGTCTGTTAAAAGAAGCTAGATCCAGGGGCGCCTGGGTGGCTCAGTTGGTTGAATGTCTGACTTTTGCTCAGGTCATGATCTCACAGTTCGTGGGTTCGAGGCCCATGTTGGGCTCTGTACTGACAGCTTGCTCACAGCCTGGAGCTCACTTCAGCTTCTGTGTCTCCTTCTCTCTCTGCCCCTCCCCTGCTTGCACTCTGTCTCTCTCTGTCTTTCAAAAATAAATAAATGCTAAAAAAAATTTTTTTAAAGAAGCTAAATCCAGAAAATAAAAAAGTAAAATTAAAAATTAAAAAAAATATATATATATATATATTAAAAAATAGGTGGCTCAGTTGGTTGAGTGTCTGACTCTTGACTTCAGCTCAGGTTACCATCTCATGGTTCATGAGTTCAAGTCCTGCATCTGGGTCTGTGCTGACAGTGTGGAGCCTGTTTAGGATGCTCTCTCTTCCTCTCTCTCTGCCCCTCCCCTGCTTGCTCTCTCTCTCTCAAAATAAATAAACTTTAAGTTTAAAAGCAAACTTTTAGTTTAATAGTTTAGTTTAAAAGTTTAAAAATAAGAGAAACAATAAAACTCTATTTTAAAAAAAAGAAGGAAAGCTAGATCCTAGATGTGTTTTGGTCTGCTTGTTAAAAGAGGATAGATCGGGGCGCCTGGGTGGCGCAGTCGGTTAGCGTCCGACTTCGGCCAGGTCACGATCTCACGGTCCGTGGGTTCGGGCCCCGCGTCGGGCTCTGGGCTGATGGCTCAGAGCCTGGAGCCTGTTTCCGATTCTGCGTCTCCCTCTCTCTCTGCCCCTCCCCCGTTCATGCTCTGTCTCGCTCTGTCCCAAAAATAAATAAAAAACGTTGAAAAAAAAAATTTAAAAGATCCAAAAAATAAAATAAATTACAAAATAAGAAATAGAAAAATTAAAAGTATATATATGTATAGGTATATATGTACATATATACATATGTATATATGTACATATATGTACACATATATGTAATGTATATATACGTCACATATATGTACGTGCATGTACATATGTGTATGTATATACATATGTGTATATGTATGTATGTACATACACACATGTACATATTTACATATGTATATATGTATATGTATATATATATATATGGGGGCACTTGGGTGGCTCTGTTGGTTAAGTATCTGACTTCAGCTCAGGTCATGATCTCATGGTTCATGAGTTCAAGCCCCATAACAGGCTCCCTGCTGACAGCACAGAGCCTACTTCAGATCCTCTGTCTCCCTCTCTCTCTTTCTCTGCCCCTCCCCCACTTGCTCTCTCCCTCCCAAAAATAAATAAACATTAAAAAAATTTTAACGATGAAATAAAAATGAAAAGGAAGCTAGATCCATCCAATTTCAGCTCAGGTCATGATCTCATAGTTCGTGAGTTTGAGCCCCACATCAGGCTCTGTGCTGACAGTTCAGAGCCTGGAGACTGAGCCAGATTCTTTGTCTTTCTCTCTCTCTGCTCCTCCCCTGCTCACGCTCTGTCTCTCTCTCTCAAAAAAATAAACATTAAAAAGAAAAATTTTTTAAAAAGGAAGCTAGATCCTATTTCCCCTAGAAATGAAGCTTTGCAACACTCTATGATCAGTAGACTTGGGGCCCTGGAGCGGTTTGTGCTGGTTTTCTGGGGTGAGGCCTGTTGTGCACATTCTCAGGTGGACTTGCCCTAGTGGAGATGAGCCTGCAGTGTGCAGGGAGGAGGGGCTTGGTGTAAGCAGCTCCAGCCTCCACTAGGTGGCACTGTTTTGCTCTCTGAAGTCAGTCAGTGCTGATGGGTGAGGTGAAAATGGTGTGGCTCCACTTGCTCATCCCCAGAGCTGAGAGCTCAAACTGGCCACCCTTCAGGAAGCCCTCACAGAAGAGCAAACAATCACTTCTGTGCCCCTGGCCTTCATCAGATCCTTCCTTCATCCTGCCTACCTCTGAGCTGTCTGCCTGCCAGGCAGCACAGCACTCCTAGGCTTTATCTCAGGTGATGGCTGGGTTCTAAAACTCCAGATTTTAGAGATCCCCACAGTGCAGTCCCACACCAATCCCCTGAGGGAGGGTCTTGCTGTGCTGGGGCCATCCACCAGTTCATCCCAGAAATCGGCTGCACACATGCGAGTTTAAGGCAAAGCACAGAAGAAAGCCAGCACCAAGGCTCACTGCCCTCAGCCAGCGCCCCCATTCCTATGCTACCATACAGGGCAGCTCAAAGGTACCAGCTCGATCCCTTGCCCCCAGAGAGGTCATGCCATCTCTCCCGAATGCACTCCAAGCGGGGGAATGCCTCTTCCTGTGCAACCAAGGGGATCCTCAGACCACGCTGCCCACTCAGGGTTTCTGCCCTCCTCCACCAGGGCACTGCCAAGCCCACCGGGCACAACACTGGTGATGGTGCAAACTTTCACAACTTCAGACTCTGTGCTCTGCTGTGGTTTTTTTTTTAATGTTTGTTTGTTTGTTTGTTTGTTTAGAGAGAATGTCAGCAGGGGAGGGGCAGAGAGACAGGGAGAGAGAGAGAATCCCAAACAGGCTCTGCACTGTCAGTGCAGAGTGCAAAGTGGGGCTCGATTCTGACTAGGCTACTAGATAGATTTTCCTCTGCAGACTTTCTGTCTATATCACCTGGGAAAATATTTGGAAAAAAATGACCCTAAAGCTAGAGTCGTGGAGCCACCTGGGCCCTGGTTTGTTACACATTTGAGGAATTCAAGGGGATAACAACACACCTGTCCCTCACAGTCCACCCTCAACCTCCCCTAACTGGTCCCTTGAACCTAGCCTGCTCCTTTCCTGGTTCTTTTGGCATCTTGAGAACTGGGATGTGTTTGGAGCTTTGTGACTTGGTGTCCCTAAGACCCACATGCCAGATTCAAGCCAGGGGTACCAGTGATTTTATCAGTAGGAAGCTAGAAGAAGCTGGAAGAACCAATCTGCTAGTGTAGACTTCCTCCTCTCCCCCTAAATAAATTGTGCTCATGTTCATTTAGTCCTCATTGCCTAATGATTACAATTCATGCCTATCTGATTACAGTTTTGAAAAACTGGAAGGAATATACATTAAGCAAAAGGCCCTTTAAGAAAAGGGCCCAGAGGATGCCCCCTCTTGTCTGCTCTTCAGGGAGGCAGTGGGTGGAAGAAGATGTGGTGGGGAAGGCAGATCTCCTCAAGAGAGTGAAAAAAGTTACTGTACAGAGGAAACATGAGAAAACCAAGACAAAGTGGAGTTAGCATCCACAATAGAGATGCAGCAAGGCAGAAAAAGTAACCACACTCTGCAGGGCTCCTGAAAGGGGTCAAAGTGTCATGGGAACTGACCAGCACACAACTGCAGGGAGTCCACGGGGGAAGCCCTGAAGGGAACACCACAAAGGGGCAGCATTAACACTTCCTTGATGGCTACAGGAGGGCTGGGAAATGTCCTTTCCCAAACATTCTAAAGAAGAAAAACATGAATCTAAGTGAAGATGGCTTTAGGTGCTGTCCCTTAATCTTTTTTTTCTTTTGGTCCCTTATTCTTTTGCTTAGATTGTTGGAAGAGTTTAGAATTTTCCTTTTTGCTTTTCAATTCTTTCACTTTGGATTTGACATTAACCAAGCACCTAGTGTGTACCCCAGCTTGGTGCTGGGGACATAGAGGAGAGGAACCTCAAGGCTCTTAAAATCCAACAGGGGAGACAGACATGTAAAGGAATATGCATAATTACAGAAGTTTGTACATCCCAGAGAATGCTCACTTCTATGAGGGAAGGAGCGTGGATGGGAGGAGACAGAACTGTCCTTGGGAACAAGACAAGGTTGCACAGACAAGGCATGTCTAAGCAGAGTTTTGAAAGCTGAATTGGAATTTGTAAAGTGGAATTGGGAGGAAGGTGGAGAGGAGAACATGCCAAAGAAAACAGGTATAGAGGAATGGAACACGAAAAGGCTTCTATCACTAACATGACAGAGGATTTGAGCTAAGATATTTACCTTCCTGACTCTAAGTTCCACTTGAATTAAAAGAAATAGTGACACCTATGTAGCAAATTCAATTAGTGGATTATGAATCATTTTTCAAGAACACAATGATACCCTCACACCCAAAAGGTAAATGCTACCAAAACTCAGGTGAAATGCATTCTTGGAAAAGGCACTTAGAAAAGTTTATACCAATATTGATTCTGGTTTTGGTTACATGGAGTCCCATTCATTCTGACTTCTGACTTTCACACCCATCTGTAACTAGATTTTTTTTAAGTTTTATTAAAACTTTGTTTTAAATTTGAGAGAGAGCAAGAGAGAGAGCTTGAGTGGGGGAGGGGCAGAGAGAGAGGGAAAGAATCCCAGGCAGGCTCCGTGCTGTCAGTGCAGAGCCCAGTATGTGGCTTAATCCCACAAACTGTGACGTTATGACATGAGCCCAGATCAAGAGTCAGACACTTAACCAACTGAGCCACCCAGGTGCCCAGGTGCCCCCCATAAATAGTTTTTTTATAGAACCGGACAAGCAGAGCCAGGGGACTATATCAAAAGCACAATAGAAGAAAATGAGACAACCCAATAACCTGAGGGGGAAAAAAGTCATTCATGGACTCCTAATAGCCAACAGGCCAAATGACTATCAGGAAGAGAAAAGCAAACCTTCCAAAATTTCAAAATAATTCCTTGGTCATTTACATCCAGTATGAACCTAGACTTCAATGAGACATGTGATTTTACAACAAATGGGAACATCATCTGCATAACAGTATTTTGGTATTAAATTATTTAATATAACTATGAAATACATTCCTGCAAAAACCATCCCACATAGTATTGCTAGAATCCAGAAGCTAACATTGACCCAACCCTTCATGATGTCACTTCTTTGCTCAAAAGCTGTTTAACTATCCTCTGCTCAGTAAAAGGTGATGTTGAAATGTCCCTAACCTTATATTCAAGGACTTTCACAATTGGGATCCATCCTGCCCTGCCGCTTCCAGCCTTTTATAAAAAATTTATATGTAATTGACATTTAACGTTAGTTACTGCCAATCTTACTTACAATTTCTCTGCAGAAATGCACTTCTTTGGTAAAATTACTTTCTGTGTCCCCAATACATGCCATACCATGTGACTGCTGACACATATAATAATATGTTTTATATGAAATATAAATCAAACATATATATGTTTATATATAAAACATATATATAAACATATATAAACATATATATAAACATATATAAATAAAACACATATATATGTTTATATATAAAACATACATATATAAAACATATAGTAATATGTTTTATAATAATGATATTCTCTGGCTAAAATAAAAAACATAAGAAATAAGTGTTGGCGGGGCACCTGGGTGCCTCAGTCCCTTGAGCATCTGACTTTGGCTCAGGTCATGATCCCACAGTTCATGGGTTCAGGCCCTGCGTTGGGCTCTGTGCTGACAGCTCAGAGCCTAGAGCCTGCTTTGGATTCCATGTCTCCTTCTCTCTCTCTGCCCCTCCCCTGCTTGTGGTCTCCCACCCCCCCCCCCCGAAATAAATAAATAAATATTTTTTAAAAAGAAGAAATAAGTGTTGGCAAGGATGTGGAGAAAAGGAGCCCTCAAACACTGTTGATGGGAATGCAAATTGGTGCATCCACTGCAGAAAAGAGTATGGAGGTTCCTCAAAAAATTAAAAACAGGATTACCATATGACCCACTAATTCTACTACAGGGTATCTACCCAAAGAATATGAAAACACTAATTTGAAAAGATACATGCACCCCTATGTTTATTGCAGCATTGCTTATAATAGCCAAATTATGGAAGCAACCCAAGTGTCCATAGATAGATGAATGGATTAAGAAGAGGTCACACACACACACACACACACACACACAGGAATATTACTCAGCCATAAAAAGGAAGGAAATCTTGTCATTTGCAATAACATGGATGGATCTAGAGGGCATAATGTTAAGTGAAATAAGTCAGAGAAAGACAAATACTATATGATTTCACTAATATGTGGAATTTAAGAAACAAACAAGTGAACAAATAAAAGAAGAGACAAACAGGAAAACAGACTATTAACTACAGAGAATAAACTAACAGTTACCAGAGGAGAGGTAAGTGAGGGCATGGGTGAAATAGGTAGAGAATTAAGAACACACTTACCGTGATGAGAACTAAGTAATGTATAGAGTTGTTGAATCACTATATTGTATACCTGAAACTAATATAATACTGTATGTTAATTATACTGGAAAAAATAAAAGAATGATATTCTCACTTTCCCACTCTCATACCTGACTAGGCCACTAGATGTATTATCCTTTACAGACCCCTAGAAGAAGTTATCTTTTTTTATGTTAATACAAATAATGTTTTTTTAAGTTTATTCATTTATTTTGAGAGAGAGAGAGAGAGAGAGAAGGGGAGGGGAAGGGAGGAGCAGAGAGGGAGAGTGGGAGAGAGGAAGAGAGAGAGAATCTGTGTTGTCAACGCAGAGCCTGACATGGGGCTCAAACCCACGAACTGTGAGATCATGACCTGAAGTCAGACACTTAACCAACTGAGCCACGTAGATGCTCCAAAATAATGTTTGTTTGTTTTTTTAAGGCAGTGCAAGTTTCTCAACATTATTTAGGAAATGTCAGTAATTACAATGGTTTGGTATTGTGTACTGAAGATCATAGTAAGAATATGTACACTGAGTCATATCCACTTACACTCTACCCTTTAAAGTGTATTTTGTGAACTGAGAACAAACTGAGGGTTGATGGGGGGTGGGAGGGAGGGGAGGGTGGGTGATGGGAATTGAGGAGGGCACCTTTTGGGATGAGCACTGGGTGTTGTATGGAAACCAATTTGACAATAAATTTCATATATTGAAAAAAAATAAAGTGTATTTTTTGGGATTTAGATTATCTTTAAACTGACTACACAATATAATAAACTATTAAATTGAGTGCCAATGTTTAAGAAATGAGCACTGTACTTGAGGTAGAAAAGCACTTGAATCTGTGATGAGAGTTTTTTTTAATTACTAAAAAATATTTTTTTAGAGAGAGAGAGTGCAAGTGGGAGAGAGTGGCAGAGGGAGAGAGATACTCTTTTTTTTAATGCTTATTTTTTAGAGAGAGAGAGTGCAAGTGGGGGAGAGTGGCAGAGGGAGAGAGAGAGAGATACTCTTTTTTAATGCTTATTTTTGAGGGAGAGAGAGAGAGAGAGACAGAGTGCAAGTGGGGGGAGGGGCAAAGAGAGAGATGGAGACACAGAATCTGAAGCAGGCTCCAGGCTCTGAACTGTCAGCACAGAGCCCAATGCGGGGTCAAACTCACGAGCCGTGAGATCATGACCCGAGCTGAAGTCAGACACTTAACCGACTGAGCTACCCAGGTGTCCTGAGAGAGAGATAATCTTAAGCAGGCTCCACTTGGAACCCAGTGTGGGGCTTGATCCTACAACCCTGGGATCATGACCTGAGCCAAAATCAAAATTGGACACTCAACTAACTGAGCTACCCAGGAACCCCGAGCTTATTTTTTATTGTAGTTTCACGCACCTTGTTGAATTCAACAAGTTCAACCTTGTGGTTGAATTCATTTCATCACATTGTTTAGTTATGGGGAATTTTGCACTTGTTGTGCACAAAGCAGAAAGTCCCTTTATAAAGCTTGAACAAAGGTTCATTCATTCATTCCTTTTGCAAGTTTCACAGCACTCTCAGTGTGCCAGGCACTATGCTAGGTGCTAGGTATACACAGATTAAGAAGTGATCATGTCCTAAAGGAGATCCCCAACATTAGCTGGGGAGATAGAGCTAAGGCTTGTGACAGAGCTATGCTCAAGGGATTCTGTATCAATGATCCAATGGCACCATAATGCTGAGTAACAACCAACCATAAAACTTGAGCAATATAGGACAATAACTGTTTATTTCTCATACATCTGGGGTGGTTGCCTAAGCAGTTCTGCTGATCTTGGTTGGGCACCCTGGAGTGCATGGCTGCTGTTGGCTGATCTAGGATGCTCTCATCAGAATGATTCATCTCTGCTTCATGTGTCTCTCATTATCCAACTTGCATGTTCTAATGGCTTAGACACAAGAAGAAGTGCAAGCCCAACTACACAAGTGATTTTTTAATTTCTGCTTAAAAACCTCCCATTAGTCAAAGCAAGTTGCATGGGTGAGACTAGAATCAGAGTTATATGACACAGGGCATGGATACAGACAGGAGAACTGGGGTCAGTACTGCAATCTATTACAGGCTCTGAACACATGGACTAGGGACATCTAACAGCCTAAAGAGATAGGAATGGTTTCCCTCAGAAGGGATAGTGACTTGAGTTGAATCTTTTTTTTTTTTAATTTTTTTAATGTTTAGTTTTGAGAAAGAGAGAGAGAGACAGAGTGTGAGTGGGGTAGGGGCAGAGAGAAAGGGAGACACAGAACTCAAAGTGGGCTCCAGGCTCCATGCTGTCAGCACAGAACCCAACGCGGGGCTCAGCCTGAACTCAGAAACTGTAAGATCATGACCCAAGCCGAAGTTGGACGCTTAACCAACTGAGCCACCCAGGTGCCCCTTGAGTTGAATCTTGAAAGAGAATGGAAGTTAGCTAGATTATACAGAAGGGACGGTATGTTTAGCAGAGCAACCCACACGAGCTAAGAACTTCAGAGATTATTAAGTACTTCTACATGTTTGCTCCATAGGATGTATATACCCTTTATCTCTTTTCCTCATTTCCTATTTGGAATTTAGATGTGAGTCCTAGATGTATAGCAGCCTTCTTTTTAGCATGACACAATAATCATCAGATTGAAGGTCTACAGAAAGATCGCACCTAACAGCATCACTGAGCCACTGAAATGGCCTTGTCAATGGGTCAGCACCCAAGAACTCCTGCAAAATACCCTGGAGAACTACCCTGCTGCTTAGTGCTGCAAGCACCATTATGTCCCTTTCTTCCTTCAATGAAAACTCCAGTTCCTTCAGTCAAGCTGACTCCGGATGCTTTGCATCAATTGCAAAAGTGGTGACACTATTTCTCTCCAGGATGAAGTTTCTAAATTTCTGGAGTTTCAAGTGCTCTGGAAAAGACAGAACCCTTATCCTGGCCTCCACATCATCACTGCCAAACATCAACAGGTGCACCTTGGACTCTCATGGCAGGTCCTTCCTCAGTATTCAGTTTAACCACCACTGTCCTCCTTGAGACCACTGTTACCTGTTATCATGATTCCCTTTATCAGGGTTTAGGCCAGTCACGCAAGGAGCCCAGGATCCTAGGTTGTTCCTTATCCCTTGCATTTCATCCCCAATGGCCTTGTACATCTGAACCCATTTCCCAGATCCCCCACCTCCTGAAACCCTCAGCAATTCATTGTCAGAAGTGGCAAAATCCCTCTTTTTTCAAGGTCTCTGAATTTTTTCTCCACTTTTTTGCTCTAAAGGGACACTGCTTCCTCTGCTTCTCAAGCTATGGCTCTTTTTCTCCCACCTCCCACAGTGGAATAATTGGTGTCCTTCATTATTCTTTAATATTCCTCATTGCTGCTTCCAGACTGTTCTGCTTCCCCCCTTCCTAGCAACTGACCAGCTTTGATTCTGACATTAACCAGGCTATGCTACCCTCATTGCAGCCATATGGCCACTCTCACTTTTTGACTCAGCTCCCACACAATCTCAACATCCTTAAAGACGATCCTTCTAAAATACTAACTTCTGGGATACCTGGGTGGCTCAGTCAGTTAAGCATCTGGCTCTTGACTTCAGCTCAGGTCATGATCTCATGGTTCGTGAGTTCAAGCCCCGCATCAGTCTCTGTGCTGACAGTGTAGAGCCTACTTGGGATGCTCTCTCTCTTCCCCACCTCCATTCATGCTCTCTTTCTCAAAATAAATAAATACACTTTAAAAATAAATAAATAAAATACTAACTTCCCAAATCCTTGACCTCCTCTGGTCAAAAAAGCCTGTCGTCCTCCTTAGCTCAGTTATTCCCCTCAAGCCCTTGTTTCACCTCTTATCCTGCTTAGATTCCATGGCCCTTTATTACAATCACTCTTTTGAATTCACCCTTGGTTCCCTTTCCCCCTCTCATTTCGTTACACTCTTCTGACAGCACACAAGCCTTAATTAAATCTAACTCTCCACTTATGTCTACACAAGTGCAACAGCTGAACATGGCTGGGACATTCACACACCTATGCTACTGCTCCCACTTTAAGTTCATGACCACGCACCTCACAAAGGCCATCAATCCTACTTACATTACCCCAGCATACCCATCCTCATAAAGGGCCATTCCATACCTTCTCTCTCTTCAAAATTTCTACAACTTTTTCCCTATCTTCAGATTCAGATGTCAACCTTGTTAACTAGTTCACTGAGAAAATAAAAACGGTAAGAAGAAAATCGTCACAAACTCCCAGAACATCATTTCCCTACCTACCTGCATCTGGGCTCAAATAGTCTACATCCCTCCTATTAATAATGATGAACTCTATGTGCTTCTAACTTGGGACAACTCTCCACTTGTGTCCACCTTATTCCATCACTCTAACCATTCTCCTCTCTGTCCTGGACCATTTCCACCAGTAAGTAAACAAGCTGTAATTACTCCCATCTTAAAATTAAAAAAACCAACAAACTGTCTTTTGACCTCACTTCCAACTACTGTCCCATTTCTCATCTCCATCAGACAGTGATAGCTGGTTATCTTCCCTACTTCCAATTCCTTTCCTCCCAACAGATTTTCAAGCTTATGACTCTGTAGAATGTCTTCCTGTCAACGTCATTAATAACATCTTGCTATATCCAGTTGTAAATAACCAGTCTCTATATTTCTTAATCTTTCTGAAGGTTTTATCACAACTGATTACTCCTTTCTCCTTGAAATACTTTTTCCTCCTGGCTTCCAGGACACCACATCCCCTTGTTTTCCTCCTAATTTGCTAGTGACTGCTTCTCTGGTTTCCTTTGTTCTCTTCTCTATCTCCCACTCTTCCAGATGTTCTCCTCCAGTCTCTTGGCTCTACATACCATCTCTATCTTGATGACTCTCAAATGTGTGTCTGCAGACTGGACCTCTCCTTTGAACTCCAGGCTGTATATTCACCTGCCTACTCCAACATTCCCACTTAGGTGCCCAACAGACATCTTGAAATTGACACATATCAAATAAAAACTCCTGATTTCCACCCCTAAACCTAATTCTTCCCGTTTTTGAAAATGGCAACCATATCCTTGAGTTGGCCCAGACTCCCTCTCTTACTCTTATCCCCAAATCTGATCCATCAGTGAATTATTTGACTACCTTTAAAATATATGTTTTAATAGATACTGTGGAATCCACTACCTTCACTGCTACTACCCTGATCCAGGCCACTGGTCTCTTGCCTAGCTTCCTAGCTGATCTCCCATCTTCTGCCCTTAACTGTTTATTCCCCTCACTGTATCCCAAATGATCCTTTTAGAATATAAGTCATTCCCAAATTCATACCCTCCAGTAGCTTCCCATTTCATCCCAAGTGGGAGTCAAACTCCCACTAATAAAGACAAACACTCAACTTCCTTGTTTACTCCCCTGTTACTCACTTTGATTAGTCACACTGTTTTCCTTGTGATTCCTAGCTTAGTACCATTGCACTTGCCTGTTTTCTTTGCTTGGAATGGTCTTTCCTGAAATATTTTGTTTGATTTTCCCCCTCACCTCCTTCAAGTCCTCGCCAAAATGTTACTTTCTCTGATCCCACAATTTAAAATTAGAATAACCCCCACCCCACCCGTGTCACAATCTCTCTCTTCTTTTCTTATTTTTCTTCATATCACTTACTGCAATCTGATAAACTACACATTTTATTTACATACTTGTCCCCATCCAGTAGAATGCAAGCTCCACAAAGGCAGGGATTTTTTTCTTTTGTTCACTGCTGCTTTTAGGGCCTACAGAAAATCCTGGTGTGTAATAAGCAACCAACAAATATTTTTGGAATTTATTGCATAGAGAAGATTATGATGGAGAGTAGAGAGACACCCACTCTTAAAAGGTGCTTAATGGCATGCCAAAAAATTTTCACCTTGTCTATAATGAGCTCCATTGCAGTTTTTCATCGGAGAAGTGACTGGGATTAGATCCATAAAATGAAAGCTCACTCTAGCTGTAGGGTGGAGGAGGTAGACTGGAGCGGGTAGGATTGGAGGTTGAGGGAAGAGTTGAAGGGCTTTTGGTGGAAATTCAGGCCAGAAAAATTGAGAGCCTGAGCAAATACAGTGTCTGTGGACAAAAAGAAAAGGGAAGCAAATGTGAGTTATATAGGGGTAGAACAGACAGACCTGGTGATCAGTGTGATACATGGGGTTGGAACCCACCAGAAAACACCTCTTTATTCTCCCCAGATTTCATCCCCAGAAACTCCTTGACTAGGTCATCATGGATCACCTATGTCAATCTGTGAAGATCTTTTGAAAGCCTGGAGGTAGAATTCTCAGATCATATTCTGGCCCAATTCCAGATAAGGCATGCACTGTTCAATAATGACAAACTCTTGAACCACCAACAGCATATAAAATTGAGCTTTATGAGGAACTCCTCTTTATTCCCCATTTTCTCACCCTCTCTGTCCTATTAAGGGGCCTCAAGAAAGTAAGCATCAACAAGAAACTTAACGCCATGTTTACCTTTTCCCTCATCCTGACCTACCCTAACCCAACTTGTTCTCCTACTATTGAAACGAATACTTTCAAACACAGAGATAAGGGCCAAGGGAATCCCCAGCCAGGTGTCCACCCCCAGGGCCCAGCTCACGGAAGCAGGTTCTACTGAAGGCATTGTCCATTTGATAATAGGATTTATAGCAATCAAAATTCCCTTCCTGGCACACTTTTTCAGAAGGTGTTGGTTCCCTAGGATGCTGAGGTCCAACCTCTGTAGCCTGCAGATGTTTAGCCAGCAGAAAGTTCTAGTCCTCCAGAATCTATTCTCTAAATCCAGCCAATACCCTCACCAGTCCTGATGCTAGGCTTTGGTAAGTAACATAGGGCTGATGACCAATGCAGGGAGTATAATGTCACTCAAGTTTCAGGTCTTGACATTCATATTGCAGACTGAGGCATACTGAGAAAAAGCACAGAATTCTGGAGCCCTCATGTGAAAATGCACTCAAGGAAAGCCTGCTATTCTTTTAACATGACAGTGAACAGGAAAGACATGTAGCCAAGTACAGCAGTGAAGAAACTCCAATCCTAGTACACAGGGAGTGATGGTCTGGGTAAAGATAGGGATGAACAGTATAACCAGTGGAAAGATTCTTCCTGACTTCTGAGAAAATCAGACTCTGGTTCAGTGGCTGACTCTTTACCATTTGAGTGGTTCCCCAGACTATAAAGATGGCAAAAGTCCAAGGGATGGAGGGATGGATGGACACAAAGCTCTGCTGAACAGAGGGCCATGGGAGACAACTCTCTTGAAATCATGCTTTGAGAAACACCTAAAGTACACACAACCTTTTGTCAGGATTCTTAAGGTAATTGGATATTGCAAGTTGATATAATTTTGTGTTTATATGATGATCAAATGTACATTTTTCTAGACAGATGGTATTTATCTTTCATCAGATTTTCTGACACTCAAAAAGAAAGAGAGTGAATCTATACAACCTTAACTGAATTTTCTTTTTTTTTTTTTTTAATTTTTTTTTTCAACATTTATTTATTTTTGGGACAGAGAGAGACAGAGCATGAACGGGGGAGGGGCAGAGAGAGAGGGAGACACAGAATCAGAAACAGGCTCCAGGCTCTGAGCCATCAGCCCAGAGCCTGACGCGGGGCTCGAACTCCCAGACCGCGAGATCGTGACCTGGCTGAAGTCGGACCCTCAACCGACTGCGCCACCTAGGCGCCCCTTAACTGAATTTTCTAATATGGTCCATTTGCCACATTTCAAGTGTTCCGCGGTCTCATGTGGTAGTGGCTGCTGTGTTAGTGCACACACATAACATTTCTTTGTCACAGAAAGTTCTATGGATGGTGCTGACTTACAGAAATGGTGTTTTTCCTCTATAAAAGTTCTGTAAGAAGGCTTGGATATCAGATACCCACATTCAAATTTCTTTTGGTGCTGTGGAACACTGTAGACTCTTAGAAGACGCATATCTGAACATGCTGACTACCACCAGATGCTAGTAACCAAAGGAGGCTTTTCTTTAGCTGGTTGGCATTCTACCAGCACAAATTCCTATCAAGAAAAAGATGGTGGGTGATATGAATTATTGAATGCCTTCATTATATTTGGGAAGGCTTCTGAAAAGCATGAAAAGAACAGCAGAAAAGGCTGGATTAAAATTATCAGGGTTCATCATTGACAAAGACCTACTTTCTCTCTTTTTTCCTTTTACATGAGGCTAGTAGAATCCCCCACAAGGTCTTCAAGGACTGAGGATTACATGGTGATATAGGGAATTTGGGCAGTTCTTTCCTCTTTATGAAGATTAAATTTCTATTCCTATAACTGTAGAAAGAGTTCTGCCCTGAATGAACTGTCAACTACTCTTAGGAGCACAGCAAAAGAGAATAGACTCAATAGTCCTGTCCATGATCATTCAGAGAGGCAGCATTGCCTGATGAGTAAGACTGGACTTTGATATCAGACCAGAGTTGAGATGTAGACTTTTCCCCTACAAACCATGCAATTGTGGATACACTGTTTAGCTTCTCCATGCCTCTATTCTGTCATCTGGAAAAACGGAACTTATCTCCCAAGGCCACAGCAAAGACAACAATACTATGATCCAAATAAGCATGAAGTGCAGGGTTTAGCTTGTAGCCAGCCCTGAACAAGCAGGAGCTTTTAGTCTCTTTCATAGTCTTCATGTTTCCTAATTCCTTACTGGGAATGCCCTCTGTTTTGGGTTTTGGATACCCTGGGTTTTTTTATTACTGTGAACACCTATTTTTCTTTTCTTTTCTTTTTTTTTTTTTTTTTTTTTTTTTGAGAGAGAGAGAGAGAGGGAGAGGGAGAAAACAAGTGCAGGAGGGGCAGAGGCAGAAGGGCACAGAGGATCCAAAGTGGGCTCTGTACTGACAGCAGAAAGGCCGACACGGGGCTCAAACTCACAAACTGTGAGATCATGACTTGATCCGGATGGAGTAAGACGCTTAACTAACTGAGCCAAGCAGACGCCCTGTGAATACCTATTTCTTAATGGCTGCTCCCAGCCGAGCCTTTCCAAAAATTCTTCCTGATTTATGAGTCACAAACTAAAGAGGCTAAGATCTGTGGTATTACATGTAAGGAAAGAGGTGGGGCAGCTACTTGTACTGAGAATTATGCCAGGTGTTTCATTAATTGTTAAGATCACCGTATCCATCACAGTGTTATATGTAATAGGGAAACTGGGAACAATCTAAATGCCTGACAGAGCACTGGAACATTGGCTTTGACAAATCATTTCAAAGTAATGTCTCCCATTAATATTTGTTTACATGCATAAATGATTATTACATTGTATGAGGTGGAAAAATCTGAGCCAAACACCCCTCTGTCCCAGCATCCCCTAGAGACACTTGTGTAAATGCATGCCAGGAGGCATGTTGAGAATATTCAGTTATATGGGAATGCAAGCTGGTGCAGCCACTCTGGAAAACAGTATGGAGGTTCCTCAAAAAACTAAAAATGGAACTACCCTACGACCCAGCAATTGCACTACTAGGCACTTATCCAAGGGATACAGGTGTGCTGTTTCGAAGGGACACATGCACCCCCATCTTTATAGCAGCACTATCCACAATAGCCAAAGTGTGGAAACAGCCCAAATGTCCATTGATGGATGAATGGATAAAGAAGATGTGGTGTATATATACAATGAAGTATTACTCGACAATCAAAAAGAATGAAATCCTGCCATTTGCAACTACGTGGGTGGAACTGGAGGGTATTATGCTAAGTGAAATTAGTCAGAGAAAGACAAAAATCATACGACTTCACTCATAGGAGGACTTTAAGAGACAAAACAGATGAACATTAAGGGAAGGGAAACAAAAATAATATAAAAACAGGGAGGGGGACAAAACAGGAGACTCATAAATATGGAGAACAAACTGAGGGTTACTGGAGGGGTTGTGGGAAGGGGGGATGGGCTAAATGGGTAAGGGGCACTAAGGAATCTACTCCTGAAATCACTGTTGCACTACATGCTAACTAATTTGGATGTAAATTTTAAAAAAATTTTAAATAAAATTTTAAAAATTAATTAATTAATTAACATTTTGTAATACCAAAAAAAAAAAGAAGAAGAAGAAGAAGAAGAAGAAATTCTATTTCCATAACAGTTACAGGATGATTCAAATTATCTAACTTATGCTGGATGAACTGTAGTACCTTATGCTTTTTAGGGAATAGTCCATTTTATGTAAGTTGTCAAATATATGTGTGAAGAGTTTTTCACAGTATTCTCTTTACCCTTTTAATGTCTTCAGGGTCTATAATCAAGTTCCCTGTTAAATTTTTGCTATTAGTAATTTGTGTTTTATCTCATCTTTGTCAACCTTGCAAGAAGTTTATCAAATATATTGATCTTTATGAAGAGAAAAAAAAAGAATATACAGTCATAGCTCCAAACTACAAACATTTCAGATGTCCATTAACAAGACCATGGACAAATAATGGTATATTCACACACAGAATGTTACAAGGATAATAAAAACAAATTTTTAAACTGTAACTCTATGAAACAACGTGACGAATTTTACAAGGATAATATGAAATGAAAACAGCTAAGTTCAAAACTGATTCTATTTACATAAAGGTCAAAACAGAGAAATTATAATTGTCTTGTTTAAGATGATAAAGTACAAGGAAAAGCAAGGAACCACTTACCATGGCAGTGATCACCTCTGAGTAACTAGGGTGGGGCGAGACTATGGGAGGCGGGGGACACTGAAACAGCTCTGACAAGGTCCTGGTTTTGTTTTGTTTTGAAGTGGTAGTTCCTATTTATATTACTTCTTAAATTGTACCTTCATGCCCTTATTATAATTTCATAATATAAAATGTTTTTCAATAAAGAAAAGGGAAACAAGCACAAATCTATACTTTCCAATGTGATCTCAATTATAGAGATTTCTGCATGCATGGGGGAGAAAAGATCAACAGTGGTTTTCTCTGGGCAGCAAAATGTAAAGGGATCTATATTGTTTTCCTTAGAGATTTCGTATTTTTCAAATTTTTAATAATGAACAGTACTACTTTTATAATAAGAATAGGGGCGACCGGGTCACTCAATATGTTAAGCATCTGACTTCCCCCTCGGGTCTTGATCTCATGGTTCATGGGTGTGAGACCCGCCTCTGGCTCTGTGCTGACAGAGCCTGGAGCCTGCTTCAGATTCTGTCTCCCTTTCTCTCTGCCCCTCCCCCGCTCACACTGTGTCTCTCCCGCTCTCTCAAAAATAAATAAACATTAAAAAAAAAAAAAAGAATAAAAAGCAAAACCACCAACTGCTCAGTTCTGGCTCTTCAATTTACATCTCAGCATGGGATCACTTTGAGAAAGAAAAATTTCTCTTCTCCTTTCCAGGTAGAAATTGGGAGAGAGGGAGAGTCACACAATTAAAATCCTACTACTACAGCGTTGGTCATCTGTGTCAATGACGAGGCCTTGGGTAGCTCACTCAATGGAAATCAGCAAAGATACTTCCTAGATGATCCTAGAACTCCTATAACTCCCTGCCTGTTCTTTCAAAGTCTAGAAAATGAGCCAGAAACTGAGCAAGAAGAGGTATTGGGATTAACTACCACTTTTTAACTCATCATTGTCATAACATTAATTAATGTTGCAGGCATTAATCCTACCCTAACGTTCACAAGAATTCAATAAAGTAGATACATATTTGACACTGATATTCTAGGGCTCAGAGGGGTGGAAGGACTTAGCCAGATGTCTGAATGCATTTCAGTGGCATTTTGGCCATGGTTTACATTTACTTGAGTTTTCTCATCTATTGTTTACACTCACAAAAATCATGTAAAATAGTTCAGAGTAGTTGTGTGATTTGCCCAAGGACACACAGCTATCAAGAAGCTATAATTTTTAATAACTTGTTTCTTTTTGTCTTGAGGGGGTAATATTTTTCCTGTACCCCAACTAAATGCCAATACATCTATGTTCTCCCATACTTTTAGTTATGACATCTAGGTAATTATGTAATTATAATCTCCTGTAAGAAGCAATGAAGATGTTGAACATGACACAGAGGCTGCAAAAATGTTATGTCCCTAAATCCAGTGGAGTGAGCAGGCAGGTACAATCCAGAAATAGCATTCAAGTTTTCTCCTCTTTTTTTTTTTTTTTTTTGCAACAGAGATGAGATTAAGGTATAAGAGTAAGGTTTAAGATCTTGTGGGTTAGTAATTGTCTGATTCCCCTATCGACCTCATCTCTCAGGTCTCCAGGGTTCGCTCTTCTTTTTCTACTTTGCCCTAAGGGAGTTAACCTTCGCAGCTGCCTTCAAGGACCCTACTTTCCGGCTCCCAGTCCTGAGGAGAACGCTTCCTCCTTGGCTTCTCCCGGCAAACCTCGAGCAGAATCTCCCAGCCCTTGAGTCTCCTCAGGGTTAAAGCTGCTAAATATCAGGGCTACCCAGAAGTGAGTGCTTTCTCAACACCGTCTTGGAAGGTGGGTCACTATTTTGGCAGAAGGGAGAGGGCAGTGGAATTTGTTCTCAGTAGGGACGGTTACGCAAAATGCAAGGAGGAAGAGGAAGCTGATAGGGGAATTGGTGAGTCAGAAGAGAAAAGGACGACTTGGCTAGCAGTGAGCCTCTCTAAAGCGGTGGAGAAGCCTAAGCCATTATCAAGGTAAGAAGAGAGTTTTCTCTGGATCACCTCCACAGCAGAGCCACTGTCCTGGGGCTCCTGGAGCGGAGTATCAGAAAACCTCCGACAGCTTTGCTGGGGATTTTAATGGCAATGGGAGAAGAGGGGGTTGTGGAGGGAGGCTAAATCAGAATCACCTGGAAAATCTCCTCGAAAAAGCACAAGTTGCTTGCCAGCACCTTCCTCAACCCCACGCAGCTCCATTCCTGAAAGGATCTGGAAAAGCCTAGAATGCCAGTAGGGTTGTCCTGATAGATGTTTTGTAGATGGTCCCCTAATGCATCTAACTTGTTCAGATCCTGGCTTCTGAGCTCAAGTTTCTATACATCCTGTGGCTTCTCTGATCAGGTGCTGGAGCGTGGCAGGCAGGACGTTCAGAGAGCTGTAGATTTTCTCTAGCTCAAGTGAGGTGTGATGTGATAATTGAAAGCTCTCAGACCTGAGACTCAAAAGACCTGGGGTCTGATTCAGGTAGAGCTATTTCCACCATGGAGTCAATCAATTAAAGTTCAGCTTACTTATTCTGAAAAATAGGTGTGTGGCTTATCACTGTCCTGTATATCTAGCTGGATTGTTGACAAATGGGGTTTCAAAGTTGTGGAGTGCTACTATTCAGATGTAAAATAGGATTAAGTTAGTAAGATTAAGTTATGAAGCCAGCACATCAGCCAGAGTAGAAGAGACTTGTGTCTTGTTTGGACTCAGACAAGTCTAGAACTTCTAGTTGGAATTGAAACACATTTATATGTGCCAAATAAAAATATCTTGCCCCATCTTCCTTACCCGGATCAATTAGGGCATCTCAAACAGGAAAAACTACTCTACAAATGTTCGTCATTCAGTCATCACTCAGTAGATGTTTCTTGAGTGCCTACTATGTCCGGACACTACTGTTGGCACTGGAGTCACAGCAATGGTGAGGACCCGGGTTCAGACCTCTTTGTACTTTAGTCTGGTTAGTGTTTGTTATTATAAGGTCACCTTGCCTAGGTGCTTACCTCCATGGTTTTCCTGGGTTTATGGCTATATGTGTGGATGCCACTTTCCCTAAGCCAGCTCTCATCTCTCGGTTTGTGAAAATATTTCATGCCATCTTTAATTTCGGGTTATGGGAGCATAATCTCACAGGGGAATCTAAGTTAGGAATGTGCCAATGGGTGGAATCCAGGGCTCTTAAATTGTCATCTGTTAATTTTTTCCTCAGAATTCTTCATTTTGTTTCTAAAAGGCTACACAGTACCCATTTGGGGGTTTATCCACTATTCGGCCCTCTGGAATCAGGCTGAGGTCATCCACCCTGGCGCCTCATGGTCCCTGAGCCTGACATGGGTGCTCCCTCTTGGGGGACAGTGATGGTAGGATGTGATGAGGGTTTTCTCCTTTTTTTCTTCTTTGCCTGAGCTAGTTAGACAAGAGAAGTAGTCTGAGTGGTCTCATGCCCTCCAATATAGTTTTTATTTCTTCTTAAAAAATTTTTTTTTGTGGGCGCAGCTGGGTGGCTCAGTTGATTGAGCATCCAACTTCTGCTCAGGTCATGATTTCACTGTTTGTAGGTTCAAGCCCCGCATCAGGCTCTGTGCTGACAGCTCAGAGCCTGGAGTCTGCTTCGGATTCTGTGTCTCCCTCTCTCTCTGCCCCTCCCATCCTTGCTCTCTCTCTCTCTCTCTCTCTCAATCAAAAATAAAATAAAACATTAAAAAAAATTTTTTTTAATTTTTTTAATGTTCATTTCTTTTTTTTTTTAATGTTTATTTATTTTTGAGACAGAGAAAGACAGAGTGTGAGCAGGGGAGGGGCAGAGAAAGAGGGAGACACAGAATCCAAAGCAGGTTCCAGGCTCTGAGCTGTCAGCACAGAGCCCGATGCAGGGCTTGAACCCACGGATTGTGAGATCACAACCTGAGCCGAAGTCGGATGCTTAACTGACTGAGCCACCCAGGTGCCCCATTAATGTTCATTTATTTTTGGTAAATTTGAGCAGGCCCTGTGCTGACAGCAGGGAGCCTGATGTGGGGCTCAAACACATGATCTGTGAGGTCATGATCTGAGCCAAAGTTGGAGGCTTAGCCACCCAGGCACCCCAGGTTTTATTCCTTATTAATAAATATTTTTAAAAAATAATGTTCATGGGGGCACCTGGGTGGCTCCAGCAGTTGGGTGTCTGACTCCCTCACGTCATGATCTTGTGATGATCTCGTGATTCGGTTCATGAGTTCAAGCCCCACATTGGGCTCTGAACTGTCAGCACCAAGTGTCTCCCTCTCTCTCTCTGCCCCTCCCCCACTCATGCTCTGACTCTCTCTCAAAAATAAATAAACTTTTATTTTTTATTTTTTTTAATATATGAAATTTATTGTCAAATTGGTTTCCATACAATGCCCAGCGCTCATCCCAAAAGGTGCCCTCCTCAATAGCCATCACCCACCCCTCCCTCCCTCCCACCTCCCATCAACCCTCAGTTCTCAGTTTTTAAGAGTCTCTTCTTATGCTTTGGCTCTCTGCCACTCTAACCTCTTTTTTTTTTTTTTTTTTTCCTTCCCCTCCCCCATGGGTTTCTGTTAAGTTTCTCAGGATCCACATAAGAGTGAAAACATATGGTATCTGTCTTTCTCTGAATAAATTTTTAAAAATTAAAAAAAAAACTAATGTTTATAATTTTTTTCTAGTTTTCATTAATACACATTCAGTGTAGAAACTACTTTTTTTTGGAGTAAGGTTAACTGTACCATATTATCAAACCTACGCCTCTGACTTTCTTAATATCTTGCTCCATGTAATTGAGGTAGTATTGGTTCTGTGCTCAATACTCAATGGAATCACCTACACTTTATTTTATTATTTTTTGTATTTCACCTAAATTTCAGTAACTGATACTAAAGAGACATCTGTGTGCATTTTAAAGGACAAGTTTCTTTCTCACAGTGAATCCCACTCAGTTATCTGCTCTCCAGCAATGACTATGCCTCACCCCATATACAACTATTATTTATTCAACAAGTGTTTAAAGAGCCTTAAGCAGTTATAAGTTTCATGTACCTGTAAATAAGATAAGACATACCATTTACCCTTAAGTTACAGCGGCCCAGTGGGAGAGACATTCACTTACAGTTATTTAAAGTGAGAGATGGAAGGTACTGGAAAGTTTGGGGAACAACTAAATCTCAGGAAGAAGGGCTTCTAAATAACAAGGCAACTTTGAAAGACCTGAAAGTAAAGTATGGAGCCTCATGTGCCAAAAAGGAGGGGACTGACGGGGGGTCAGAGATCAGATCATGAAGGACTCTGGGGTACAAGACTTGGGGATTTTGATTTATTCCTATATGTACTGGAAAGTTATTGAAGGATTTCAAGGAGAGGAGTGATAGATTTGTGCTTTAAAATGATAGTTTTTGGCAGCAGTGGATGATGGAGAATAGAAACAGAAGACAGAGGCTACTTACTATCAAAGACCAGGCTAGCGATGAGCAGACCTCAGATTCTGACAACAGCAAGGGTGGAATTTGAGAAACTGAACAGCCAGGAAAGAACACTTGGAAAGGTGGACTAGGGTCTCTGGAATGGAGAGATCTCATGCCATACACTTCTCACAAATGCCTACCAGCTCCAAGGACTACAGAAGACGTTGGTGCAGGACAGTGGGGGAGAGGCGGTGGTTAGATTAGAGATTGCCATAAAAAACTTGACTTGCCCTTTCTTCATGGAGCCATATCTGCTCACTTCTCCCAGGCCCTCAAGCCATCTCTACAGCTGATTACAGTCTCTGCAGAAATGAGCTTTGCCTACAGTATTCCCTGGCTGTCCTGGCTAGACCCAACACAGTGACAAGAGATGGGACTCACTCTATGAAAGCATATTTTCTTTCTGGCCAGGGTGAGTGCTCATGGTAAAAAAAAAAAAAAAAAAGGAGAGAACAGAATCAAAGGGTTTCCATGGGAATTCCTGAGAACCATGGATAACTAAAGCCTGGGGACAACTGGGGACAGAGTTAGAAGCCCTGGCTCCAGCTCTGAGAGAGAATGGGCATGAGGCCAGGAGCTACTGGCAGGCAAGGAGGACTCAGGGCCATTGATCCCACTCAGGATACTGAGTTGGCCCAAAGCCAGCATGGGGGAGAGAGAGTATTAACTTTGAAAAGTCTACATCCCTAATGCTTAGGAGATGCTAGCTTTTTCTTGAGTTGATTATAGGCCCTAGAGGCTCTGCATATAACTTTCTATCAGTTTCCTTATAAGTGTGCATGGGTCAAATTCTTCCCTTCTTTACTTTTTGTCTCTTTTGCTGTGCTGTTTCCTATCTTTTTTCCACTTTTCCTTCATACTCACATTACCTCTGGGAGAAGATATCTTGCTAACGTCATTTCCTCAGTCTTTCGGGGTGGGGGCAGATGGGGGCATTCTTGGCCATTATTAACAATAGCCTAGTTTTTAATCATTTCTTCTTGGGCTCAAGTTTAAAACATCTAAGCGTATATCTTAGCTGGTCCTGTTATAACCTTCAGGGCCAATAAAGGAATTACTGCTGATTGACATTTCCCTGGCATATAGCACGGTGATTTGGGCCATGAAGGAGACATGATCTTCACCGGATCCTTCTGGCACACAAGAAGGAAATATACTGTTGTAATGAATGGAAGAGAAGAGTTTCTGTGCCCCTGCCACACAAGGTTTGGCTTGGGTAAATACGCACTTCCCAGAAGGTTCAGGGGACTTCCAAGGGAAGCCCACGTGCTGGCAAAGCACGCTCCATCTCTTCAGGAAGCAAGTTATAAACTTCAAGAGTCACATTTGTGGCTGTCCAATTCCTCCTCTAAAATCTACCCTCTAGAATCTCTGCAGCTCTGGATATACAGGATGGTTTATGATCAGTATGAAGGCCATCTGGGTGACAGATATCAAAGCTATACACTTCCATATTTTTTGACTCCACAATCCCATTTCTGGGGATTTAGCTTACATACACATGTAATGATGTATGAACATAAAGGTCACTACTGAAGTTTTTGAAATGACAAAAAAAGCTGGGAACAATCCAAAAGCCTAACCGCAAGGAAACTAGTTAAATAAATCGTGGTACATGCATATAACAGAAATCTATGTAGTGGTAAAAAGGAATGAGGAAATACTTTATGTGCTACCATGGAAAGTTCAGCAAAACATAAAGTTTATAAAGCAAGGTGTGGAGGGACGCCTGGGTGGCTCAGTCAGTTAAGCATCCAATTTCGGCTCAGGTCACGATTTCACAGTTTGTGGATTTGAGCCTAGCTTCCGGCTCTGTGCTGATAGCTCAGGGCCTGGAGCCTGCTTTGGATTCTGTGTCTCCTTCCCTTGCTCTGTGCTCCTCCCCTGCTCATGCTCTGTTTTTCTCTGTCTCAAAAATGAATAAACGTTAAAAAAAATTTTTTTAAAGCAAGGTGTGTATAACTTGCTACTTTTTCTGTTATAAAGGGGAGGAGGGGAATTAAGACTACATATACATGTGCAAAGACAAAAAATGAACCCAGTTGCTACCTGGGGGCAAGTTGGGAAATCGGCAGATAGGGGACGTGTATTGGAAGTAGACTTTCACTGTATAGTAATGACAAAACACCAGCTGGTAGATTAATCCTAGCTGTGAGCAGGGGCGTTTGGGTGGCTCCATTAGTTGAGTGTCTGACTTCAGCTCAGGTCACGATCTCACAGTTTGTGAGTTTGAGCCCCATGTCAGGCTCTGTGCTGACAGCTCAGTATAATGAGTTACCATCTTAAGAATTCAAAAGAAACAATTGTAGATTTCTTTGCTGCCACTTGAAACTTTTGCAAAAGAAAGCTCCTGGATGGCTCTGTCCATTAAGCATCTGACTGTCAATTTTAAGTCAGGTCAAGATCTCAGGTCTTGGGGTGCCTGGGTGGCTCAGTCGGTTGAGTGTCCGACTTCGGTTCAGGTCATGATCTCATGGTTTGTGGGTTCAAGCCCCGTGTCGGGCTCTGTGTCGACAACTTGGAGCCTGATGCCTGCTTCGGATTCTGTGTCTCCCTCTCTCTCTGCCCCTCTGCTGCTCACGCTCTGTCTCTCTGTCTCTCTCTCAAATAAGTAAACATTAAAAAAAAATTTTTTTTTAAATCCTATCCATGAGCAGAGAAGAGGTTACTGATGCAGCAACTGGTAAAATTCTTAGGTGTTCTTTCCCCCAGGAAAATACTGTGACCCATTGTCAAGGTATGTCATTACCCCTGTTCACAAAGAGCTCTAGCTGTTTTCTAATTTATGACTATAGGCTTCATCCACGGACACAGATGCTTGTATTTCCCCTTGCTGTTAAAGACTTGGACTAGGACAGGCTCCGGCTGGCAAGTACCCGCCTTATTGCTTTCCTGCATGCGAATTGTAGGAAGCCTTCTTTTAAATTCTAAGTCTGTGGATTTAATGTCCATGATAATGATACTTCTTAAAACAGTTTGAACCATGTGATTATTGCTTATTAAAAACTTTTTTAAAATTAGGGATAAGACCTGTCACCAGGAAACCAGCAAACCCTAAATCCATCTCCAATTACTGTTTAGAAATACATTTTCTTTGTTAAAACTGGAAGGCAGAATATCTTAGGTATGTAGTGATATGTAAATTAGCACCTTGTGGGTACCTGGCTGGCTCAGTCTGTGGAGTAAGCAACTCTTGACCTCAGGGTTGTGAGTTTGAGTCCCACATTGGGTATAGAGATTACTTAAAAATATAATCTTTGGGGTGCCTGGGTAGCTCAGTCAGTTGGGTGTCTAACTCTTGATTTTGGCTCAGGTTGTTATCTCACAGTTTATGGGCTCAAGCCCTGGGTTGGGCTCTGTGCTGACAGTGAGGAGCCTGCTTGGGATTCTATCTCTCTCTGCCCCTTCTCTGCTCACACTTGCTCTCTCTCTCTCAAAAATAAACATTAAACAAACAAACAAAATTTAATAAATAACCTTTAAAAAAATTAAAATTAAAATTAAAATTTAAAAAAAATTAGTACCTTGCTACTATTAATATTTTACACTATGTGAAATAGCTATTCTATCTCTCAATAGTTATTTATGCTAGGAAGTCACCCAAAATGATGATCCAGATTCATCTTAACCCATAACACTAACATATATATATGTTATATAAAAATAATATTATATATATTATTATATATAAAATTATAAAATATGTTATATAAAATATATAAACATATTTTATATGTTACATATAAATATATAAACATATGTTATATGTTATATAAAATTATAAAATGTATGTTATATAAAAATAAAAATATATATATAATTATACATAAGTATATATATAATTATATATAATATATATCACATATATTATATATTATATATTATATTATATATTATATATATTTTATATATATAGAATTTATATATTATATATGTATATATAAATATATATACAATTAAAAATTATATATATAAAATATATAAAATTATATATATATAATTTTTTTTTTTTTTTTTTTAGAGAGTGAGTGTGTGCACACAAGAGGGGCAGAGGTATCTTAAGTAGGCTCCACACTCAGCACAGAGCCTGACGTGGGGCTCATTCCCATGACCCTGGGATCATGACCTGAGCCAAAATCAAGAGTTGGGCGCTCAACCAGCTAAGCCACCCACCTGGGTACTCCCATGGTCTTTTCATACAAAGTGAGCCTTGATTATAAAGGGATTAAGTTGAGAGTTGCCACCAGTATATATGAGCCTTAGTGTGAATTACTAAGTGGAACTAATTTCTCTAGATATTTAACATCTAGCAGCTGGAAAATCATCCTGACATTCTTATTCTGTTGGACTAAGATACTTTACTGTCACCTACCAGAACATCGTTTTTTAAAGTTTACTTATTCATTTTGAGAGGCTGAGAGAGAACAGGGGAGGGGCAGAGAGAGAGAATCTCAAGCAGGCTCTGTGTTGTAAGTGCAGAGCCCGACAAGGGGCTCAATCCCACAAACTATGAGATCATGACCTGAGCCAAAATCAAGAGTAGGACACTTAACCGACTGAGCCACCCAGGTGTCCCTCAGAGTTTTAAAGATTTTTTTTATTTTTAAATAATTTTAAATAATAATTTTAAATAATAAATATCTTAAAGTTCTAATGAGATGGCATTCCCTAGGGTTGTACAGTATACAACCTGGAAATCTATACTGAGTAGCCCTGATTAGGTTGTGTCAAGCAGTTAAATATTCCCCCAAGCAGCAGCACAGTGGCTAACAGGTCATGGCTCTTAGGTTGGCTTGCCACAACTTCCACAGGGTTGGCTATTAAAGAGACAACACTTCGAGACATATAGATTCAGATGTAAGGTCAGCATTGGGTCACTTCCTTATGTCCGTAGTCCCACAGGATGAGACCAAGCCAGAGGGGATCAGATGACAGGTGCCATGGACACTTGGCTCTGCCACTGAGGAGACAACTCCAAGATCAAGCCAAACACTTTTATAGCCTGCAACCATATTGTTCAGGGGATTGAAAGTCCTGTGCTTGCTTGAGATGAAGGAAGGTAATGAGAAATGGCCTATGGCAACCTCCCTCAAGATAGGGGAGGTGGGTGAGGTAATTCTTCATAAGTCAGCTGATCTCCCTTAGTTTCAGAAGGACATTTAACCAAAACTTGGGTCAGACTATGGTTAAGCTTTACCTAAGTGGCCTGTGTATCACCAAGGTGCCAGGGTGGAGCTGTTCCTCTACGTTGATGAAATATGACTGAGCTCAGTCATTTTTGGTAGGTCACTGGAAAAGAAAGACCAGCAGGGAGGAAGTAAAGAGCCTAAGACAAATAGAACTTACTGACACACTAACTGCAAGGGACAGGGATTGATTCAGAGAAGGATCTGTGCAGTTGGTTGTTAGAAATTTCCAGCACTCTAGCTGCTCCTTGCTCAGGGTTAGGGAATAAAAGCAGATGGAAGGCAGACACCAAAACAGAAGCCTAACACAGCCCTTCTGCTTGTTCCTTAGGGTCCTCCACTTCAGCATGATGCTGCCAAAAAAAATGAGGCCACTGCTGTTCCTGGTTTCCCAGATGGCCATCTTTGCTCTATTATTCCATCTATACGGCCACAACTTCAACTCCCTGTCCACGAAGGAGGAGCCCAAGCCCATGCATGTGCTGGTCCTGTCTTCCTGGCGTTCTGGCTCCTCTTTTGTGGGACAGCTTTTTGGGCAGCACCCAGATGTCTTCTACCTGATGGAACCTGCCTGGCACATCTGGATGACCTTCACAGAGAGCACTGCCTGGAGGCTGCATATGGCGGCCAGGGATCTGATACGTGCCATTTTTCTGTGTGACATGAGTGTCTTTGATGCCTACATGAAACCTGGTCCTCGGAGACAGTCCAGTCTCTTCCAGTGGGAGGGCAGCCGGGCCCTGTGTTCCCCGCCTGCCTGCAATGTGTTCTCGCGGGATATGATCATACCTCAGGCTCACTGCAAACTTCTGTGCAGTAAACAGCCTTTTGAGGTGGTAGAGAAGGCCTGTCGCTCCTATAGCCACGTGGTGCTCAAGGAGGTGCGCTTCTTCAATCTGCAAGTGCTCTACCCACTGCTGAAAGACCCTTCCCTCAATCTGCACATCGTGCACCTGGTGCGGGACCCCCGGGCAGTGTTCCGTTCTCGAGAACACACCACAGAGGAACTCATGACTGACAGCCGCATTGTGATGGGGCAGCAGGGGGAGAAACTCAAGAAGGAGGACCAGCCCTACTATGTGATGCAGGTCATCTGCCAAAGCCAGATGGAGATCTACAAGGCTGTGCAGTCCTTGCCCACAGCTCTGAGGCAACGCTACTTGCTCATACGCTATGAGGACCTGGTCCGGGACCCCCTTGGCCATACTGACCAAATGTATAAATTTGTGGGGTTGAAATTCTTGCCCCAGCTCCAGACCTGGGTGTACAATAGCACTCGAGGCAAGGGCATGGGTAATCATGCCTTCCACACTAATGCCAGGAATGCCCTCAACGTCTCTCAGGCCTGGCGCTGGACCTTGCCTTATGCAAAGGTTTCTCGACTTCAAAAAGTCTGCAATGATACCATGACTTTGCTGGGCTACCACCTTGTCAGATCTGAGCAAGAGCAGAGAAACCTGTCACTGGATCTTCTGTCTACCTAGACCCCCTCCAAGTAAGTCTGCCAAGAGGGTTGAGGAGACTCTGTCCCCACTTGGCACCAGCCTCAGCCACATTAACTGAAGTCTTCTGAGCCTTAATTACATTTCTATCAGTGTACATGTGAGCATGGGTTGTGTCCACACATGTTCAAGCTAGGAGATCTCTGTCTCTACTCATGCCAAGAAGAGATTCAGGAACCTATATGAGCAGCACATTACACTGCTGAAAAAGAAGTATCACCTTTCTTCTCTTCTTGGCCCTCCTATCTGTGTATACCTCAAAGACTTTGGGGCCTGGGGCCCTATTTGACACCACACAGTATCAGTGGAGTAAATCCATAAACTTCTCTGTCCCCAGCGGGACAGGAAAACCAGTGAAATGGGTCTTCTGCCAAAGAGCCCACCAGAATATTCCACAGGGATATGAACTCTGAGCCCATGGAGCTTCTGGTGGATTCAAAAAGGGAACAGAGAACAGGGTTGGATGCTTACTGGTGAGCCTGGCCATCACAGCTATCAGTTGTCACAAATACAAAGATCTCTGCACAACAAACAGAGTGAGCTCTTAAACTCATGGTGTGGCTGGGCCCCCCGTGGACATCATTTTCCCTCAGTGTTTTCCTATCACCTAGAAGATTTTGACTTGTGAAGCCGCCATCTGTTAACACTAAAATTCCAAATAGGATTCTGGTTGGAGTTTCCCCTTTTATGCTTTGTACTTACTTAGTAATAAACACTAATTCTTATAGAATCCTAACCTGATAGCATAAACATCTTTATAGATTTTTAAAAATACTCTTTCTATTATCTATTACCCACACATTAAAAAAAATGCTAAGATAGTGTTCGGTGTCAGATGATAAACTGAGTCTAAACTGATCAATACTGACCATCACATTATGTTCTTACGAATCTGTTGCTGGGGCACCTGGGTGGCTCAGTCAGTTGATCATCCATCTCTTGATTTCAGTTCAGGTCATGATCTCATGGTTTGTGCGATCGAGCCCTGTGTCAAGATTCCCCTATTTGGGATTCTCTCTCTCCCTCTCTCTCTGCCCTTCTTCTCAAACACACACTCTCTCTCAAAATAAATAAGATAGACTTAAAAAAAAAAAAAAGAATCTGTAGAAAGTAGACAATCAGCAACTAAGCCAGACTCTCATTCTTGTGCAGGGTGTGAGTTGCAATAATATTGTATATATCACTCAAGGGTCTGGGCAAAGGGCTTTCTTCCTTCCTTCCTTCCTTCCTTCCTTCCTTCCTTCCTCCCTTCCTTCCTTCCTTCCTTCCTTCCTTCCTTCCTTCCTTCCTTCCTTCCTTTTTATTTTTTGAGAGAGAGAATGAGAGAGGGAAGCGGGGCTCATCCAAAGCAGGGCTTGAGCTCACCCAAACAAAGGGTTCTTTAATGTGATCCTCAGCCAGATGACCTCAGGTCTAGGATAGCTGGCGCTTTTCACCTCTTCCTGGTCACCTGTCCACATAACAGAGGTTGTTTCTCCCAGTCTTTCCAGCACCCCCTGGTCTAGTTATGCATCAGAATCTACTGTTAGACATTCATTTTGCTATGCCTCACCTGAGATCTGCTGGAATTGGAATCTGTCACAGTGGAGGCTGGGCTTCTGTATGTTGATCAAGGAACCCTGATGATTCTTTCATGGCCAGCCTGGCAAGACCACACCCTGCACGGAGCAGCAGCACTGTTTGCCTTCCTGCTCCAAGACAGATGTCTTTTCAGCATATGCCAAGTATCCATGTTGCATACTTTTGACATTGGTACTGTCCTCAAGTTGGAAGGAATAGGAAAAAGGTCTGTATCTGTCTGGAACTCCAGGGATCTCGGAGTCCTGACTTGTTTAAATTTCACCTTGGCCAAATCCAAAAGATACCATCATTTCATCTTTCCTTTTTTCCCCACTCCCCCTTTGGACATGGTCCTCACTCCATAAAGTATGCCCGATGTCAGATGGAAATTCTCACACTTGATTCTGCCGAGAAGCTCTCAGGCTGTGGTAGCACTGGTGACATGGGAGTAGCTACCCTTGCCAGCTGGATCTGGCAAAGTTCAATGACATGTGGCTCTAATGGAGTGAATTTATTCTAACATCCAAACCTAACCCACTCTAGACACTCCTTAAGAGCCTAGGATCTCCAAGCAAATGCTACTTGCCTCTACAAACCTTCCAAAACTGTGAAAGAGTGAAATTTCTCTAGCATTGGAAATAAGTCCAGAGCAGTAGGTTATGGTGCAAACAGAGTGAAGATCATTGGCGGGGAGCAGGGGAAGACAGCAATAGACTCAACCACCTCTGGTTTCCCCTTTGAAATTCCAGCCTCCACCTGAATTGTCTTAAAGTTAACAACTTCCTTAGGAACCACTTCTGTGGGATGCTGGAGTACAGAGCTGATTGCTTTTTCCTTCTCCCAAGGAATCGTTATGTTCTCATGAGTGCATGGGCTCCAGAACCATGCTGCCTGGGTAACCCTACCAGCTGGGTGACCATTAACATCTCCATGCCTCAGTTCCCTCAACTGTAGGGTAGGTGGAATAATGGTGGCAGTGACTTCTGGCAACCCTTGGGAGGGCTGATGAGTTAATATATGAAACACGCTTAGCAAGCATCTGTCATGTAAGCAAGCACTCACTAAGGGGTAGTTGTGAATATCTTGATAACGACACTGGTTTTAGCCTTCTCAAGGACTATCTTCCATCATTTCTGGTAACATCCTTATTAAGGTGATGCTCAACAGCAGATCCAGAGCCCTTTATGGCGTTTCTGATCATAATGATACAATTAGATTTATAACTCTCTGATAGTCTAGTTTATGTATATCAGTTGTTTTCAACCCAAGGCAATTTTTTTTCCCAGGGGACATTGGGTGATTTCTAGAGACATTTTTGGTTGTCAGAACCGGTGGGGTGGGGTGTTACTGGCATCTAGTGGGGAGTGGCCAGGATGCTACTAAACATCCTAGCGTATACAGGAGAGCCCCCACTCCCACCCCCAACAAAAAATTCTCTGGTCCAAAATGTCAGTAGTACAGGTGTTGAGAAACCTTATTCTACATTCATCAGATGGTGAATATATACAGTATGAAGAGCCAATGACTCAAACAGATTTCTCTTCTATCCTCACTCGGTCACATTCAGTCTTGATCAAATAGTACACCCCCAGGCCAAGTGTCCTGACTGGGCAGATGTCGCAACCAGGGCTCTCCTGGCACTCACTCAAATCATCTTAAAGGGAGTAAGTAGTGCAAGAGACATTATAAAAATACAGAACAGCATCACAGGTGTCTGACGAGAGGAAGTGAGCACAGGCAGGCTTCCTGAGACCAGTCATGCACTGACCAGTCTATGCCTTAACTGGTCTTGACTTCTATCCACTCTAATTCAGTCAGCTGTGGCTAGAAGAGAAGACTTCAAAGAGGCAAAACAGTCATTTAGGTCCTCGAGGAGGATGGGCAGGACAAAGGAAGCAAGGAGCAGACACTGCACTTTGACAAACGAGCTGTCTAAAATGTCTGGGAACAGAAGAATCACTCATGAATGTCAAAAAGTTCCACAGGCACTATGGTAGTTAAACCATGGTCCCCCAACCTTTTCCCCATTATCACCTCCCACTGTTGGCAAGCCTATGGCAGACATTTTTGTTCTAATCGTCCTCTACCATGAATGTCAATACTACAAATTTACTGCATATTTTTATGTAGTTTTTATGGCCCTCCAAATGGTCACAAATCACTGTAATACCTACATATTTTGCCCCCCACAAACCACGTTTTAACCCATTGGTGGCAATGGCAGCTCCACTGAGAATGCATGATCTAGACCACTGTTCCAGACACTTAGCTCCATTCCCAGCTACTATTTTCCTCACCATGTCTTCTCATTTGTCATCCCCCCAAACCATGTTCCTGGCTCTCACCAGTAAGACTTGTACCTTGCTCAACCATAATTAAATGTGATTATACAAAATAACACATATGAGAGCAACTTATAAACTGTCAGGACATATAAAAATGTTGTCTAGTAGTAGTAGTTTACTAATAATACAAGTAACTCATTGCCCCCCTCCCACCAGGACTCATTCTAACCGTTGGCCTTGGCCCTGTTTGCCTTGTCACATTTCAAGGTGGTTTCTTATGGTCCTGGTAGAATAATAAGGAAGTTAGTTTTTTAAGTTTATGACAAGAATTGAGAACATGTGGAACAAAGGCATTTGGTTGCTATTTGTAAAGAATGAGGTATGTAAGGAAGTAAGCTATTATTCCACCCAAATCAAACAGGCTTAAATGGCTAACAACAGTGTAAACAAACACATTGGATGAAAGGAATAAAGGCTCCTGTACTTTCAGGTAGGGTAAGGTGAACAGAGGGGACTCCTGATTACCTGATCCATCATAAACCAAACTACGAGACCTTAAGAGATACACACATACACAGAGCATTCTAGAAGCAAATAAGCTTGAAAAAGTTGACAATATGAAATTTAACCAGATTTTTAAATGCAAGACCCTTAGAACTTCAAATATGTTCATGGGCGTATTAAGAATAAAAAAGAGTAGATAGTGATTCTCCCAAACTTCTTTGAACAAGGAAGTTTTTTTCCTCGATATACCTATTAACATCTGTCAGGAGACTGTTTCAAGAAAGGCCAGTCTGAAAAATACTGAGTTGTCTTCAGCAATCCCAATCCTGGAGAGCCCCAACATGCTGGGTTCTCTTTGCTTCCTCCCAACCCCCAGTGGGCAAGTGCTAAATGGAGGACATCACATAAGGGCAGTTAATTCACTGGGGTTTTATGTTTGCCCACATTAATTTATGATCACTTCAACACTCACCTGCAACCCTTTCCCCCTCAGTACAAGAACTTTCCCCCATGGTCTTCTGGCTTCATACCTTTCCCTTCTTCCCAGAGAAGAGAAAAGCCATCTGATAATGGACTTCTCAAATCTTCACTACAAACATCTAAGGTTCCCATAACATTCTGTCTTCCTTCTTTAAAGTTTTTTTTTTTTTTTGAGAGAGAGAGAGAGAGAGAGAGAGAGAGAGAGAGAGAGAGAGAGAGACAGCATGAATGGGAGAGGGGCAGAGAAGAGAGAGGGAGAGAGACAATCCCAAGCAGGTTTCGCGCAGCCACTGCAGAGCCTGACATAGGGCTTGGACCCATGAAGCCACAGAAACATGACCTGAGTCGGATGCTTAACTGACTGAGCCACCCAGACGCCCCTTCTGTCTTCCTTCTTCTATTGTGTTACCAGATAGAGGTTGTTCTGTCTCCTGTTGAGTCAGCCTCCTAGTGGCCAGCCTCCCCACTATCAGAGCTTTGGATTCTATCCCCTTACCTTTTCAAGAACTGTATACTTTTAGTATTGGCTCTCTCTAAACTTCTCTTCGATTGAATCCTTCTCTTTGGCTTTTTAACTTACTTAGTATACTCCCATCTTGAAAAAACTCTCCCTTGTTCCCATATCATTATCCAACTACAGATCTTCCACTTAAAATGGGGTTAAATCCACCCCAGGTCAAAAATACTGGAAGTCAAAAATGCATTTAATACCCTTAATGAACTGAACACCATACCTTGGCCCAGCCTACCTTAAATAATCTCAGAACACTTACATTAACCTACAGCTGGGCAAAATTATCTCCCACAAAACCTATATTGTAATAAAGTGCTAAATATCTCATGTAGTTCATTGAATACTGTATTGAAAGCAAGAAACACAGTGACTGTATGGGTAGAGATGGTTGTAAGTGTATCAGTTTTTTACCCTTGTGATGGTGTGGCTGACCAGGAGCTGTGGCTCACTGCCCCTATCCAGCATCATGACAGAACTGGACCACATATTATTAGCCTGGGATAAGATAAAAATTCAAACTGATGTTTGGTTTCCACTAAATGCATACTGTTTTAGCACCATTATAAAGTCAAAAACTCCTTAGTCACACCATTGGAAGTCAGGGACCATATGTATTAGCCACTGCACAGCCAAACTGCACAGCCAAACTGCTCTAAAGAATAGTCTATATTCATTAGCTTTGTTTTTCTCACCTTCTACTTCCTCCTCCACCCACTTCAATCTGGGATTTGCCCCCTTCTCTAAACCGCTCTAGTTAGCAATAAAATTTAAGTTCCGTGTTACTCTTTTACTCAATGGACATTTCCAATTCTCATTTCAGCAACAAATTTGATGGAGAACTTCCTTGTTCTTGAGACACTGTACCCTAGTTTCCCTCCTCTTTCCCTGGCCAATTCTCAATTTTTTGTAGAATTATTCTCTTCTACCTAACTATTCAATGTTGGAGTTACTTAAGGCACAGCATAGATCCTCTTCTTTTCCCACTCTATGCTTTCTCTCTAGACTATCTCATCCATGCCCATTGGTTCTTAAAAACCACCTACATATAGATGATCCACAAATATGTATATTTGATGTATATTTTCTCTGAGCTCCAGATTTGTAAATCCAGTCACCTATCCAGGTCCCTTAAACATCTCAAAAGATACCTCAGACTGAAACATGTCTAAACATCACATTCACAATTTTCCCCTCCTCAACCCTAGACCACACCAAAGATCTTCATCCCTCCAGGGTCTTTTCCCCTCTTTTTCAGCCTGTTGCCAAATCAAAAACTGTACTTTGCCTTGACTTCTTCCACCAATCAATCCCCACTTTTCAGCCTGTTGCCAAATCATAAAACTGGACTTTGCTCTTGACTTCTTCCACTAATCGATCCCCAACAACTGTTGATTCTACCCCATCAACATTTCTTAAGTTCTTTCATTTCTCTTTCCTTGCTCCTCCAAACATCCCCCGTTTTGTTCATGCCACCACTGTCTCCTTCCTGAACCAGTGACTGGTCTTCCTGCCTCCAAGCTTCCCACTTCCAATACAGTCCAGGGGTGCCTGGGTGGCTCGGTCGTTGGGCATCCGACTTTGGCTCAGGTCATGATCTCACAGTTGATGGGTTCAAGCCCTGTGTCAGGGTCTGTGCTGACAGCTCAGAGCCTGGAACCTGCTTTGGATTGTGTGTCTCCTCTCTCTCTGCCCCTCATCTGCTCACGCTTTGTCTCTGTCTCTAAAAGTTAAATAAAAATGTTTAAAAATTTTTTTAAAAAATACAATCTACACTGTATTGAAAATTCAGAAAGTCCAAATTTTTAATATAGTTTAGATAGCCTTTTGTGATCTGGTTCTTGCATCCCTCTCTTGCCATTCCCTCTTGACTGTGCTTTCCTACCATCTCTAATTTGTAGTTCTACCAGTGTGCCACATATATGTCTAGATCTTAGATTATGCTATTTCTCCCACCTACAGTGTGCTATTCTCCCACGTCCAGCTTCTCTGGCTCATTTTTTTTTTTTTTAATTCCTTCTCAACTAAAACATTTCCTCTGGGAGTTTTTCCCAGCTTGACCCTTAGGCCTCTGTTGAGTGCCACTTGTACAAGCTTTCTACTCACAGAATTTATTACAATATAGTAAAACCATCCAATTTATGTGTTTTTGGAACTCTCTGAAGGTGGAAACTATCTTGTTTATTGTGTTATAATCAATGTGTCACACAGTTCCTGGCACATGGTAGGCTCTCATTAAATGTTTAATAAGTGAGCTTATCTGTATTATATGTAAAGGACTCATTTTCTATGTAATACTTAGAAAAAAAAGCTGGTCACAGAACCTTCTATTCTGAGAAATATATAGTGACATGTTTAGAGATTCAGATAAGAAAGCACCAACATTTAAAAGTTTCCTGTTTGAAAGAAATAAGGGAAGTTGAATCTCAAGGCCAACAGCTCAGAAGTGCTGGGTCAAGTGGAGTGGCAGATAGGACGTGGGGGATAAAGCAGATATTCAGAAATTAAATTGACTTCTCTGGAGCTAATGGGTGGCTCAGTCAGTTATGCCTCCAGCTTTGGCTCAGGTCATGATCTCAAGGTTCATGAGTTCAAGCCCCATGTCACGCTCTGTGCTGACAGCTCAGAGCCCAGAGCCTGCTTCAGATTCTGCATCTCCCTCTCTCTATGCCCCAACCCTGCTTGTACTCTGTGTCTCTCTCTCAAAAAATGAATGAATGTCAAAAAAATTTTTAAAAAGGAAAAAGAAATTAAATTGACTTCTAATATTACTGTAGCAAGAGGAGTTTCAAATTATGCTGGTTTCTGAAGAGTCGCATGTGTTCACAGGGTGTAGCATATTATCTAATCAAGTGGCACCTGGAAGCACTTGGCAAAATCTTGCTTACTGATTGCTTTCCAACTGGCTTTTAGCCAAATATCCAAGCAGAAATATTTTTATTTTTTTAATTTTTTTTTAACATTTATTCATTTTTGAGAGACAGAGAGAGACAGAGCATGAGCAGGGAAGGGGCAGAGAGAGAGGGAGACACAGAATCCAAAGCAGGCTCCAGGCTCTGAGCTGTCTGCACAGAGCCCGACGCAGGGCTTGAACTCATGAACTGCGAGATCATGACCTGAGCCGAAGTCGGATGCTCAACCGACTGAGCCACCCAGGCACCCCCAAGCAGAAAATTTTATAAACCTTTAGCTAGGTGGAATAATTATAAAAGAAGACTAACATTACTAAAATCAAAAATGAAAGTGGAGATATTACTACTGACTTTATAAAAATAAAAAAGATTATAAAGGAGTGCTATGAACAACCATATGCCAACAAATTAGATAACAGACAAAATGAACAAAGTCCTAGAAAGACACAAACTACCAAAACTAACTCAAAAAGAAATAAAAACTCTGAAAGACCTATAACAAGTAAAGAGATTGAATCAGTAATTTGAAACTTCCCACAAAGAAAATCCCAAACCCAAATGGCTTTACTGATAGATTCCAACAACCATTTAAAGAATTAATTTGAATCCTCTTGAACTCTTCCAAAATAAAGGAGGAAATACATGCCAACTTGTTGTATAAGGCCACTATTATTCTGAGACGAAACCCAGAAAAACATGTTATAAAAACCCCTACTTACCAATATCTCTTATAAATATAGATGCAAATCCTCAACAAATACTAGTATCAACTGAACCTCCACAACATGTAAGAAGGATTATACACCATGATTAAGTGGGAATTATCCCACTAATATAAGCTTGACTTTAAGAGTCTCATGCTCTACCAACTGAGCTAGCTGGGCAGTTTAAGCTTGACTTTACATCAGAAAATCAAGTAATGGGGGCACCCAAGTGGCTCAGTCAGATGAGTGTCCAACTTCAGCTCAGGTCATGATCTCATGATTCATGGGTTAGAGCCCTGCATCAGGCTCTATGCTGACATGACAGCTCAGAGCCTGGAGCCTGCTTTGGATTCTGTGTCTCCCTCTTTCTCTGCTCCTCCCCCACTCACTCTCTGTCTCCCTCTCTCTCTCAAAAATAAAAATAAACATTAAAAAAAGTTTAAAAAAGAAAATCAAGTAATGTAATACACCATATAAATAGAATAGAAAACAAAAATCATTTGATTATCTCAATAGATGCAAGAAAAAAGCACTTGACATGGGGCGCCTGGGTGGTGCAGTCGGTTAAGCGTCCGACTTCAGCCAGGTCACGATCTCGCGGTCCGTGAGTTCGAGCCCCGCGTCAGGCTCTGGGCTGATGGCTCAGAGCCTGGAGCCTGTTTCCGATTCTGTGTCTCCCTCTCTCTCTGACCCTCCCCCGTTCATGCTCTGTCTCTCTCTGTCCCAAAAATAAATAAACGTTGAAAAAAAAAAAAAGAAAAAAAGCACTTGACAAAATCCAAAAGCATTTAATGATTAAAAATACTCAATAAACTAAGAGTAGAAGGGAGCTTCCTCAAACTGAAAAAAAGGGCATCTATTAAAAACTCACAGATAGGGGCACCTGGGTGGCTCAGTCAGTTAAGCACCTGACTTCAGCTCATGTCATGATCTCACGGCTAGTGAGTTTGAGCCCCGCATCAGGCTTTGTGCTGACAGCTCAGAGTCTGGAACTTGCTTCTGATTCTTTGTTTCCCTCTCTCTCTCTGCCCCTCTCCTGTTCCCTCTCTGTCTCTGTCCCTCAAAAATAAATAAACATTAAGAAAAAAACCTCACAGATAACATCATACTTAATGGTAAAAGAACAAACCAGGAACTAGACAAAAATGTCTATTCTCACCTTTTTTATCCATCATGTATTGGAGGTGCTATGAAGGGCAACTGGGCAAGACATAAAAGGCATCCAGATTGAAAAGAAAGAAGTAAAATTATCTCTATTTTCAGATGGCATGATCTTACATATAGAAAATTCTGGGGTGTCTGGGTGGCTCAGTTGATTGGGCATCCAACTCTTGATTTCATCTCAGGTCATGATCTCAGAGTCTTGGTATTGAGCACACCTCTAAGTGTGGAGCCTGCTTAAGATTCTCTCTCTCTGTCTGCCCCTCTCCCCTACTTGCTCTCTAAATAAAATAAAATAAAATAAAATAAAATAAAATAAAATAACTAAGAAAAAGAAAATCTTAAGGAATCCATTAAAAATATTAGGAGTAATAAAGGAGTTTAGCAAGGTTGCAAGATACAAGATCAATAAACAAACACCAATTCTATTTCTATATACACAAAATGTATTATATATACACCAATTCTATTTAGTCTGTTTATTCTATCTTTACACCAATTCTATTTCTATATACTAGCAAACAATCCAAAATCTCATCTGGATTCTTTGCAGAAATTGACAAGCTGATCCTAAAATATTGTGGAAAAAAAGTCCCAATTTAAAAACTTACTACAAAGCAATAGTAATTAAGACAATATGGTCCTAGTATAAAGACAAATAGATCAATGAAATAGAGAGCCAAAAAATGAACCTTTGCATATATTGTCAAATAATCTTTGACAAGCATGCCAAGACCACTCAATGGGGAAAGAAAAGTCTTTTCAACAAATGGTGCTAGGACAATTAGATATCCATATGTAAAAGAAAGAAGTTGGACTCCTACCTCACACCATATACAAAAATTAACTCAAATGAATCATAGGCCTGTATGTAAGAGTTAAGACTATAAAACTTAGAAGAAAACATAAAAGTCAATCTTCATGATCTTTGGTTGGGCAATAGTTTCTTAGATATGACATCAAAAGCACCAGAAACTAAAGAAAAAGAGATGAGTTGGACTTAACCAAAATTAAAAACTTCTATATTCAGGGTACCTGGGTGGGTCAGTTGGTTGAGCGTCCAACTACAGCTCAGATCATGATCTCACGGTTCATGGGTCTGAGCCCCACATCAGGTTCTATGCTGACAGCTCAGAGCCTGAAGCTTGTTTCAGATTCTGTGTCTCCCTCTATCTCTGCCCCTCCCTTGCTCATGCTCTGTCTCTCTCTGTCTCAAAAATAAATAAACATTTAAAACAATTTTTTAAAGAACTTCTATGCTCAAAGGACACCATCAAGAAAATGAAAAGATAACCCACAGAATGGGACAAAACATCTGCAAATTATATATCTGAAAAGGAAATTGTATCCAGAATACACACTTCAACAATAAAAAGAAGAAGAATCCAATTTTAAAATGGGCAAAGGAGGAGAATAGACATTTCTCCAAAGAAGATATACAAATAGCCAATACGCACACGAAAAGATGTTTAAAATCATTAGTCACTAGGGAATTGCAAATCAAAACCACAATGAGATACCCACTATGATGGCTAAAGTCAAAAAGACATAATAAATGTTTTGCAGTTCCTCGAAAGGTTAAACAGAGTCACCATGTGACCTAGCAATTCCATTCATGGGTATATGCTCAAGGAAAATGAAAACACATACCCACATAAAAACTTGTACATGAATGTTTATAGCAACATTATTGATAATATCCAAAAAGTGGAAACAACCCAGATGTTCATCTGGGTTCACTAACCAATGAATGGATACATCTGGATACATCAACCAATGAATGGTAGTATATATACATATATATATATATATAGAGAGAGAGAGAGAGAGAGAGAGAGAGAGAGAGAGAATACATACATATATAGTGTAATGTTCTGCCATAAAAAAGAATGAAGTACGGATACAATACTACAGCATGGATGAGCCTTGAAAACATCATGCTAAAGACATCATGAAAAAAACAAAACACTAAAGACCATACATTGTATGATTCCATTTACATGAAATGTCCAGAACAGGCAAATTAATGCAGACAGAAAATAGATTAGGACTAGGATAGCCTAGGACTGGGGGTGAGAATGGGGTATGAAGGTAGAAAGTGAATATTAATGGGTATGGGATTTCTTTTGGGCGTGATAAAAAATGTTTGAAAATTGATGGTGGTAATGGTCACACAATTCTGTGAATATACTAAAAACCACAGAATTGTATACTTTAAATGGATGAATTGTATATGAATTACACAGGGGTTTCCCAGTCCACACAGTTCCTCTCCATTCATTCATTCCTATACACGCTCTTTCTATCAATTTTCTGGCCTTTGCACTTGTGGTTTCTACTTGGAACATTTTACCCCAAATTATCTGAAGCTGGTCTTCTCATTACTTAGTCTCAACATTATTTAGAATCCTCCTTAGACACATTTTCCCACAAGTCTCTCCCCCTTCAATTATTTCTTCTCTATTCTGTCAAGAGTTAAAAAAATAGTTAAAAATATTTAACTATAAAAAGAGTTAAAAAATAGTTAAAGTGACTCAGATATTTAGCCAATGTGTGTCAGGTAGCCCCTCAAAATGATGTTAACTCCCTGAGCTGAAGCAGGATTGGAATTCTTATATATAAGGCACAGAGAGGGGCATATGGTAATGATACTGCCCCAGGTGCCATTTTTCTTTATCGGTAACGGCTGCCATTTGCAGCTGGAATGAGTGGGTTATGTTGGGGTTTTCATGCCTCTTTCTCATGATTGTTGGTGCAATCTTACTTCGGTAGCTTTTGAAACAGTTCTTTTGAGAGCTATCTTTGTAAGCCCTGTGAGTCACCTCCTGCTAGTTAAGCTTCAGGGGAAGGGGAGGTAGAAAGGGGGAAAAAGAGGAAAGCAGAGGAGAGAGAGAAGAAAAGAAGGAAAGGAGGTAAAGATTAAACAAAGAAAACTGGGGTCTTTTTTCATTCTTTCACAATTCATTGTAACACTTCTCAGTACCTACAGGTGTCTTAGTTATTTGCATGTTTATTTTCTGTCTTCCTTCTTCGGGTAGGATGTTTCTGCCTTGTTTGTCTGCATAGCAGATGCTCAATAAATACCATATGGCTGACTGGCCAAATTCCACAACAACATGCTAAATCCAGGACGAAAGCATGAACAAACTGTTCTGACACTCTCTAACCACTCCTCTCATTTCTCCTCTCATTTCTAACTTCTAAGGCAGCTATGGGCCGAGTCTCCATCACCTGGGTGCTTTTCAAAGTTACAAATTCTTGGGCTGCACTTCCACAGACTGGTTCATCTGTGCTTTTAACTGCATATCTCTTGCCTAGAGAGACAAATATATGTACAAAAGGTGAGATCAAAATTTGTCTAACAGTCTTTCCAGTGCTTCCACTTGGGGATCTGTGTGTTAAGAAAAAGAAGAGAGGCTGAAAAAAATAAAACTGGGCAGTTCAGTCAGTTGAGTGCCTGACTCTTGGTTTTGGCTCACATCATGATCTTGTGGGTTCGTGGGTTTGAGCCATGCACTGGGCTCTGCGCTGGCAGTGTGAAGTCTGCTTGGGATTCTCTCTCTCTCTCCCTCTCTCTCTGCCCCTCCTCCACTCACAGTCTCTGTATCTGTCAAATAAATAAACTTAAAAAATAAAAGATGTAATTCCAAAGCTTTGAATATGGTTTCGTTCTTAAATGGCATTAACAGATTATTTTTAATTTTGTTAAATATTATAATGGTACCAGGGTTGTGTTGTATGTGTGTATAAATATATGTATGTATAAGTATACATACATATATACATAATCTCTATTAATGATGTAGCATGCTAAAGTACCTATGGATGAATTTATATATCTCGGATTTGCTTTAAAATGCACCAGCAAAGAAAAGGAGGAAACGAATTGGCAAATTGGTGGTAATTTTGGGAACAGGGTGATGAATACATTAAGATTCATTATACTACTCTCTCCACTTTTCTGTATGTTTTTTTTTTTTTTCTGAAATTTATCGACAAATTGGTTTCCATACAACACCCAGTGCTCATCCCAAAAGGTGCCCTCCTCAATACCCATCACCCACCCTCTCCTCCCTCCCACCCCCCATCAACCCTCAGTTTGTTCTCAGTTTTTAACAGTCTCTTATGCTTTGGCTCTCTCCCATTCTAACCTCTTTTTTTTTTTTTTTTCCTTCCCCTCCCCCATGGGTTCCTGTTAAGTTTCTCAGGATCCACATAAGAGTGAGACCATATGGTATCTGTCTTTCTCTGTATGGCTTATTTCACTTAGCATCACACTCTCCAGTTCCATCCACGTTGCTACAAAAGGCCATATTTCATTTTTTCTCATTGCCATGTAATATTCCATTGTGTATATAAACCACAATTTCTTTATCCATTCATCAGTTGATGGACATTTAGGCTCTTTCCATAATTTGGCTATTGTTGAGAGTGCTGCTATGAACATTGGGGTACAAGTGGCCCTATGCATCAGTGCTCCTGTATCCCTTGGATAAATTCCTAGCAGTGCTATTGCTGGGTCATAGGGTAGGTCTATTTTTAATTTTCTGAGGAACCTCCACACTGCTTTCCAGAGCGGCTGCACCACTTTGCATTCCCACCAACAGTGCAAGAGGGTTCCCGTTTCTCCACATCCTCTCCAGCATCTATCGTCTCCTGATTTGTTCATTTTGGCCACTCTGACTGGCGTGAGGTGATACCTGAGTGTGGTTTTGATTTGTATTTCCCTGATAAGGAGCGACGCTGAACATCTTTTCATGTGCCTGTTGGCCATCCGGATGTCTTCTTTAGAGAAGTGTCTATTCATGTTTTCTGCCCATTTCTTCACTGGGTTATTTGTTTTTCGGGTGTGGAGTTTGGTGAGCTCTTTATAGATTTTGGATACTAGCCCTTTGTCCGATATGTCATTTGCAAATATCTTTTCCCATTCCGTTGGTTGCCTTTTAGTTTTGTTGGTTGTTTCCTTTGCTGTGCAGAAGCTTTTTATCTTCATAAGGTCCCAATAATTCACTTTTGCTTTTAATTCCCTTGCCTTTGGGGATGTGTCGAGTAAGAGATTGCTACGGCTGAGGTCAGAGAGGTCTTTTCCTGCTTTCTCCTCTAAGGTTTTGATGGTTTCCTGTCTCACATTTAGGTCCTTTATCCATTTTGAGTTTATTTTTGTGAATGGTGTGAGAAAGTGGTCTAGTTTCAACCTTCTGCATGTTGCTGTCCAGTTCTCCCAGCACCATTTGTTAAAGAGGCTGTCTTTTTTCCATTGGATGTTCTTTCCTGCTTTGTCAAAGATGAGTTGGCCATACGTTTGTGGGTCTAGTTCTGGGGTTTCTATTCTATTCCATTGGTCTATGTGTCTGTTTTGGTGCCAATACCATGCTGTCTTGATGATGACAGCTTTGTAGTAGAGGCTAAAGTCTGGGATTGTGATGCCTCCTGCTTTGGTCTTCTTCTTCAAAATTCCTTTGGCTATTCGGGGCCTTTTGTGGTTCCATATGAATTTTAGGATTGCTTGTTCTAGTTTCGAGAAGAATGCTGGTGCAATTTTGATTGGGATTGCATTGAATGTGTAGATAGCTTTGGGTAGTATTGACATTTTGACAATATTTATTTTTCCAATCCATGAGCAGGGAATGTCTTTCCATTTCTTTAAATCTTCTTCAATTTCCTTCAGAAGCTTTCTATAGTTTTCAGCATACAGATCCTTTACATCTTTGGTTAGATTTATTCCTAGGTATTTTATGCTTCTTGGTGCAATTGTGAATGGGATCAGTTTCTTTATTTGTCTTTCTGTTGCTTCATTGTTAGTGTATAAGAATGCAACTGATTTCTGTACATTGATTTTGTATCCTGCAACTTTGCTGAATTCCTGTATCAGTTCTAGCAGACTTTTGGTGGAGTCTATCGGATTTTCCATGTATAATATCATGTCATCTGCAAAAAGCGAAAGCTTGACTTCATCTTTGCCAATTTTGATGCCTTTGATTTCCTTTTGTTGTCTGATTGCTGATGCTAGAACTTCCAGCACTATGTTAAACAGCAGCGGTGAGAGTGGGCATCCTTGTCGTGTTCCTGATCTCAGGGAAAAAGCTTTCAGTTTTTCCCCGTTGAGGATGATGTTAGCTGTGGGCTTTTCATAAATGGCTTTTATGATCTTTAAGTATGTTCCTTCTATCCCGCACTTTTCTGTATGTTTGAAAGTTTCATAATAAAATATTCTTTAAACAATAGTCTCAAATTAGTGATAACTACCAGTCCCACCAAGAGGCACTTGTGGTAGGAAAGTATAGTCGCAAATGTTGTCTATTTGCCCCAAAGTGAAAACTGAAGAGGAATGGGTAAGAAGTAAGGTTTATGGGCCAGACTCTCTGGGTACATTTCTTCATGGAATCCCCCCTTCACAACTCTGTTAGGTTAATGCCACCTTAACTGTGTGATTGAATTCAGCATCACTAATCATGGGACAAACTGGTATTGCATGCCTCCTGGTGGAGTGTATTAGGAAGTACCCATCATCACTGACATGGTCCTCTTGCCAAAAAAAAGAAAAAAAAAAAAAAAGTTTAACCAGAATCTAATCATGAGGCAACAATCAAGCACTGAACATGGATATTCTGCCAGACAATGGGCCTGGACTCTTCAAAACTGTCAACATCATAAAAGGCAAACTTTTAAAAAATTTTGAAGTTTATTTATTTTTTTTAGTAATCTCTACACTCAACGTGAGGCTCAAAACTTGGACCCTGAGATCAAGAGTCACATGCTCCTCTGACTGAGCCAGCCAAGCGTCCTAAAGACCAACATTTTTTTAAAGACAAGTGCACTGCTTTCAATTAAAGAAGACTAAAGAGATAGGACATCAAAATGAAATGGGTGAACTTTGATTGGATCCTACATTCAAAAAAGAAATGCTGAAAAAAGCCACGATGGGGAATATTAGATACTTTCAAAATGGAAAAAAAAAGACATTTTCAAAATGGACAATGTATTAGATAATATTTTTGAAAAAAATATTAATGTAGTGAGTGTGACCAAAAAAACCAGACCAAAACCAAAACAAACAAACAAAAACAAAAACAACAAAAAACCAACCAACCTTATGAAGTAAGGGGTAACCCTCTTTTAGAGACTGGGAACTAAGGTTCAGGGAAACAAAGGGACTTGCCCAAGAATCCACAGCTGGCAAATGGCAGAGACCAGACAGGCCCAGATCACCCTGCCTCCAGAGCATAAGGTCTTGGCTGGTGGGTCCTTCTTCCTCTGCAGCATCCCCCAAAGATTAAGACACAGGACTGTGATCTACAGTAACTCCAAGGGGATGGTCATACCTAAAGGTAGTAAAGAGGCACCATTCACTCTTGTCACAGCACCGGCAGTAACTCATTCATTCAGAATTTAATTGCTGTCTGAAGTGATAAGCAAAAACAGGTAGTCCCTAGACTCAGGTTGCTTACAGCCTAATGAAGGAGATGAAGGTTAATCAAATGTTGAAACCACTCAAGGGAATATATAATAACAAAAGGAGGTAAGAACAATGAGGAAAAGAAAACTGACCAAAGCTGAGGGTCAACAGAAGACTTCTATGAGTTGTACTTTGAAAAATGAATAGAGGTTAATGATACAGACAGAGGGAAGAGTGTGAACAAAAGGCCTATGGCAAGAGGGAGAAGGACTTTGCAGCAGGAAAGCCCCCAAAGCTAGCAGGTGCCTAGTGTAAGGTGAAAATGGAGGAAAGCAGACAGAGTCAGACAATGCAGGACCCTGAAGGCTATGCAAGCCCCCCCGCCTTTTTTGGTCACATTCACTACATTTAGTATTTTTTCAAATTATTGTCCATTGTCCATTTTGAAAGATTCTTTTTTATTAAAAGTTTCTAATTTTGTTGAATTTTGAAAGCAATGGAAAGTTACTATTTAGGCAGGTGACAAAATCTGACTTCAAATTTAAAAACAAACAAACAAAAGAAACACTTTAATTGCAATGTTGAGAGGACGGCTGGGCAGAATAGACGTCATTAAGAGACTGTAGTAGCCAGTGATAATTTGGATTAGAGTGAGCAGTCTATAGGGATGGAAGTGGTCAGATCTAAGGGGTACTGGGAGTAAATGGGCAAATGCAAGTGAAGGAGGTGTTGAAGATGACTCTTCGGTTTCTAGCTTGGGCAGCTGGAGATGCCATTTCCTGAGAGACGGAACAGTGAACAAAGGCCAGATTTGGAAGATATGAGTGATATGAAGAATTGGTGGTACTTTTTACACCTCCAAGTGGATGGTAGGAGGGAGTTGGATGTGCAAGTCAGAAGTTCAGAAGTCTAGACTAGGGATGTACATCAGGGAATCAATCATCAACTTATGGTTACTGAAATATGGATAAGATGGCCTCAGAAACGGAGGAGTTAGCAGATGAGAACCCCTGGGATTGGATGGTTCCTTTTTTTTTTTTTTTTTTGATCTTTTTTTTTTTTTAATGTTTATTTATTTATTTATTTATTTTAACGTTTATTTATTTTTGAGAGAGAGAGCATGAACGGGGGAGGGTCAGAGAGAGGGAGACACAGAATCTGAAACAGGCTCCAGGCTCTGAGCTGTCAGCACAGAGCCCGACGCGGGGCTCGAACTCACAGACTGCGAGATCATGACCTGAGCCGAAGCCGGCTGCTTAACCGACTGAGCCACCCAGGCGCCCCTAATGTTTATTTATTTTTAAGACACAGAGAGAGAGACAGAGTGCGAGCAGGGGAGGGGCAGAGAGAGAGAGAGAGAGAGAGAGAGAGAGAGAGAGATTCAGAACCCAAAGCAGGCCCCAGGCTCTGAGCTGTCAGCACAGAGCACAATGTGGGGTTAGAACGCACAGACTATGATATCATGACCTGAGCTGAAGTCGGACGCTTAGCCGACTGAGCTACCCGGGCACCCCATCAAGCTCCTTTTAATAGACATCTCTGCCATCTTCAGTTCAAGGCTTCTAGACAGACACTGGTCCAGTATTCATAAAAGGATTGCTGAAACAATGCTGAGGTCCTGTGAGGCTGGAGACCATGTACCAATGGCACCAATTTACCTTTTTATGTATGTAGGTATTTATTTATTTTTATTTTTATTTTATTTATTTTTATTTAATTTTTTTTTAATTTACATCCATGTTAGCTAGCATATACAAAGATTTCAGGAGTAGATTCCTTAATGCCCCTTACCCATTTAGCCCATCCCCCCTCCCACAACCCCCCCAGTAACCCTCTGTTTGTTCTCCATATTTAAGAGTCTCTTATGTTTTGTCTCTCCCTGTTTTTATATTATTTTGCTTCCCTTCCCTTATGTTCATCTGTTTGTCTCTTAAAGTCCTCATATGAGTGAATTCATATGATTTTTGTCTTTCTCTGACTGACTGATTTCACTTACCATAATACCCTCCAGTTCCATCCACATCGTTGCAAATGGCAACATTTCATTCTTTTTGATTGCCAAGTAATACTCCATTGTATATATACACCACATCTTCTCTATCCATTCATCCATCAATGGACATTTGGGCTCTTTCCATACTTTGGCTATTGTTGATAGTGCTGCTATAAACATTGGGGTACCTGTGTCCCTTCAAAACAGCATACCTGTACCCTTGGACAAATTCCTAGTAGTGCAATTGCTGGGTCGGAGGGTAGTTCTATTTTTAGTTTTTTGAGGAACCTCCACACTGTTTTCCAGAGTGGCTGCACCAGCTTGCATTCCCACACTAGAAATTTCTTATTCTTCCCAGTGTGGAAGCGCAACTGATGTTTTGCCCTGTTTCTATAATAAAATACCAAAATCAAGAAAAAACACTTTGTATCCTGAGATGAAACAACAATGATGAAGTCACCACAATCTAGTTCCAGTTCCTAACAAAATGTTTACTTTCATTTTTTTTAATGTTTGTTTGTTTATTTATTTTTTTTTAATTTTTTTTTCAACGTTTATTTATTTTTGGGACAGAGAGAGACAGAGCATGAACGGGGGAGGGGCAGAGAGAGAGGGAGACACAGAATCGGAAACAGGCTCCAGGCTCTGAGCCGTCGGCCCAGAGCCCGACGCGGGGCTCGAACTCACGGACCGCGAGATCGTGACCTGGCTGAAGTCGGACGCTTAACCGACTGCGCCATCCAGGCGCCCCAATGTTTGTTTCTTTATTGAGAGAGAGAGAGAGAGAGAGAGAGAGAGAGAATCCCAAGCAGGCTCTGCACTGCCAGAGCAGGGCCGGACACACGGCTCGATGTCACAAACGGAGAGATCATGCCCTGAACTGAGATCAAGAGTGAGACACTTAACCAACTGAGTCACCCAGGTGTCCCTCCACAACAACAAGAAAAATTTTAAAACTAAGTAATACCTAGTGTGGACTCCCTAATAAAAAATGGTGCTATACCTTTTAGAATGCTAATGTCTAAAATAATGTCACAATCTTTGTGGATATGGTTAACATGAGCAAAAGTTACTATTTCTCATCATGAACAGATAAATGAAGGTGGTAATTTCGTGGGCTTCTTACCTTTCTTAAAATTCCTTTAAATGCCAAACAAATATTTGAATTGATCTTCCTGAAATATGATTTCTTTGTACCTTTAAAAAAGGAAAACAGTGTATGGAAATACAATTCACATACTGTAAACTTCGACCCATTTAAGTGTAAAATTTAATGGTTTTTACTGTATTCAAAGTTATGCAACCATTAACACAATCAATTTGAGAACATTTTTATCCCCTCACCCAAAAAACCCTGTACCTGTAAGTATGCACTCTCTACCTTCCACCCCCCATATTACACCCTCACCCTCAACTCCACGCAACACTAATTTATTTTGTCTCTATGAGTTTGGCTATCCAGTACATTTGATATATATGGAATCACACAAAATATAGTCTTTTTCACTGGATTCTTTCACTTAGCACAGCATTTTCAAGGTTCATCCACAGTGTAGCATGCATCAGTACTTCATTCCTTTTTACTGCCAGGTAATATTCCATAGTATGCATAGATACATCACACTTTATTTGTCCATTCATCATCTGATGGATATGTGGGTTGTTGCCATCTTTTGGCTATTATGAATAATGCTGCTATGGACATTTTTTTTTTTTTTAATTTTGAGAGAGAGAGGGAGAGAGAGCATTCGAGCAGGGAAGGGCAGAGAGGGAGAGAGAGAGAATGCCAAGCAGGCTCCACACTGTCAGCACAGAGCCTGCTGCAGGGGTCCAACTCATAAACAGTGAGATCATGACCTGAGCTGAAACCGAGAGTCAGATGCTTAACCTACTGAGCCACCCAGGCGTCCCCCATCTTAACCATTTCTAAGTGTAAGTGTACAGTTCACAAATGTTCACTTTATTCACATTGTTGTAAAACAAATGACCAGAACTTTTTCGTTTTGCAAATATGAAACTCTATACCCACTAAACAATAAACCTTCTTCCCCCCCACACCCATGCCTGGTAACCACCATTCTACTTTCTGTTTCTATGAAAGTGACTACGTTAGATACCTCCTATACTTGGCATCATGATACATTTTTGTCATTTTGTTACTAGCTTATTTCACTTAACATAATATTCTCAAGGTTGATCAATGTTATAGCATTTCCTTTTTTGAGGCTGAATAGTATTCCACTGTATGTATACACCACACTTTGTTTAGCCATTCACCCATCAGTGAACATTTGGATTGCTTCCACCGCTCGACTCTTGTGAATAATGCTGCTATGAACATACATTTGCAGACCCTGCTTTCAATTCTTTGGGATATATACCCAGAAGTAGTACTGCTGGATCATATGGTAGTTCAATTTTTAGTCTTCTGAGGAACTGCTTTAATATTTTCCATGGTGGCTGTACCATCTTAAGTTCTCACCAACAGTGAACAACAGTTCCAATTTCTTCAAACCTTTCAACACTTCTCTTTTTTCTTTCTTTCTTTCCTCCCTTCCCTTCTCTTTCTTCCTTCCTTTTTTCCTCCTTCCTTCCTTTCTTCCTTCCCTTCTCCCTTCCTTCCTTCCTTCCTTCCATAGTAATCATCCTAATGGGCATGAGGTGATGTATCTCACTGTTGCTTTGTTTTGAATTTCTCTGATGATTGGTGAGCATCTTTTCACCTTTCATCTCCTTGGTTAGGTTTATTCCCAAGTATTTTATTCTTTTTGATACTATTGTAAATGAAATTAGTTTCTTTTTTTTAAAATTTTTTTTAATGTTTTATTTATTTTTGAGACAGGGAGAGACAGAGCATGAACAGGGGAGGGTCAGAGAGAGGGAGACACAGAATCTGAAACAGGCTCCAGGCTCCAAGCTGTCAGCACAGAGCCCGACACGGGGCTCGAACCCACGGACCGCGAGATCATGACCCGAGCCGAAGTCGGACGCTTAACCGACTGAGCCACCCAGGCGCCCCGAAATTAGTTTCTTAATGTCCTTTTTAGATTGTTGTTAGTGTATAGAAACACAACTGCTTTTTGTGGGTTGATTTGCTATGCAACTTTGCTGAATTCAGTTGTTGGTTCTAGTAGGTATAGGTATTTTTTTGTGTGATTTTGCTTTTTTAATATTTATTTTTTTGAAGTATAGTTGATATGTTTTAGTAGTTTTCTTATGGAATATTTAGGGTTTTCTACATATAAGATCATGTCATGTAATAATAGAGATAATTTTACTGCTTCCTTCCTAATTTAGATGCCTTTTATTTCTTTTTCTTGCCTATTTGCTTTGGCTAGGACTTCCAATATGATGTAAATAGAATTGGTGAGAGTAGGCATCCTTGGAAAAGCTTTCAGCCTTTTACCATTGAGTATGATGTTAGCTATGGGCTTTTCATAGATGGCCTTCATTAGTTTGATATCATTTCCTTCTATTTCTAGCTTGAGTGTTTTTGTCATGAAAGAGTATAGAATCTTGTCAAATGTTTTGTCTGCATCAATAGAAACAATTGTGTTGTTTTGCCCTTTATTAAATTTTTAATTTAAATTTTTTTTCGAGAGAGAGAGACAGAGCATGAATGGGGGAGGGACAGAGAAAGAGGGAGACACAGAATCTGAAGCAGGGTCCAGGTTCTGATCTGTCAACACAGAGCCCAACATGGATCTTGAACTCACAAACTGCGAGATCATGACCTGAGCTGAAGTCAGACATTTAACTGACCGAGCCACACAGGTGACCTATTTTTTTTTTAATTTTTTAACGTTTTTTATTTATTTTTGAGACAGAGAGAGACAGAGCATGAACGGGGGAGGAACAGAGAGAGAGGGAGACACAGAATCGGAAGCAGGCTCCAGGCTCTGAGCCATCAGCCCAGAGCCCGACGCGGGGCTCGAACTCACGGACCGCGAGATCGTGACCTGAGCTGAAGTCAGACGCTTAACCGACTGAGCCACCCAGGCGCCCCCCCCCCCTTTTTTTTTTTAGAGAGAGACAGTGTGCATGAGCCAGGAAGAGAGGCAGAGAGAATCTTAAGCAGGCTCCATGCTCAACATGGATCCTGACACAGGGCTCCATCCCACAACCCTGGGATCATGACATGAGCCAAAATCAAGAGTCTGACACTCAAGTGACTGAGCCACTCATGCACCCCTCATGATTTATCTTGTTGTGGTTGTGTATTACACTGATTGGTTTTCATATGTTGAACCATTCTTGAGTTCCAGGAATAAATCCTACTTGGTCATGGTGTATAATCCTTTTAATGTGCTGTTGAATTTGGACTAAGTTCAGGCTCATCTTCTCTGTATTGTTCCAATTTTAGTATACATGCTGCCAAAGCAAAAAACTCCTGTGGCTTTCTTTTTCAAATGGGGCATAAAGTGGGGCGCCTGAGTGGCTCAGTCACTTGAGCGTCTGACTCTTGATTTAGCCTCAGGTTATGATCTCACAATTGTGAGACTGAGCCCTGTATTGGGCTCCTCACTGAGAGAGGAGTCTGCCTGAGATTCTCTCTCTCTCTCTCTCCTTCTGCCCCCCTCCTTTGCTCCCACTCTCTCTTAAATAAATAAATAAATAAATAAGGCATAATGTACTTTGAATTACATAATGTACTTTGCATTTCAATTACCAAATGGGTCAATGTCTCAAAGAGCAAGAATTCTTTTCCATGCCTGAAACGCTGACAAAAATTAACACTTGCTAGTTCTTCTCCTTGTTTCCTTTGCAGAAGTGGCATCGCATCCTACATAATATACCTCAATTGTAACGTCAGAAAGTGACTGCCTCTTTGGAAGATGCTGTTTAACAATTTGACCCACAAAGAGCATCCAGATTTGTAGATTCTAGGACACCCTATGAAACTTGTTGGTCAACATACCCAAACTGTTTAAAACGAATGAGAGTATGAATTAGATGTACTGGGAACTCAGTTCTCCAATGGATTCAATAATTCGACTTTTAGGGTACTTAAAATACAGCCCCTCCTCAAAATAATAATAATATAACATTACGTAACATAAAATACAGCCCCTACTGTAGTAATGTGCGGAGTGTGCGGAACATAGCGGTGGATTCATTTATCCGGCTGAGTAGGGATCCAAACATATATGCCAGGTACCAGGGACTCTAAAGGACACAATTCTTTGGAGAAAAGTTCCAGGGACCACACTTTAGTTGTCAGTTGACAACAGCTACTGGGAATTTCTGCTTCTGTTTCACAACTCATCGGACTGGCTGGGGTTGGCCCAGAGCTGGGAAAAGAAATAAATGTACAGTTCACTTATTTAACAGGTATTTACAATACCTAGGGATGATGTGTCAGCTTCCGAGAAGCCTCCTGCCAGATGCGGCCCGGACAGGGGGTAAAGGGGGAAGAGAATCTCTCCACAGGGCGCGGGTCCGGGAAAGACGCGAAAGGAGGAAACAAAACCGAGGCCCGACGTTGGGAATAAAACCGGCACCTGAGGAAGGGATCCACCCTTGCCGACCTCTCAGGGATCTGGGCCTGCGCCCTGAGCGGCCCTTCGTGCCTCGCTCCGCCCCCCCCCGACGGCGCATGCGCCTGGAGCTAAGCGGCGCTCGCGCTCGCAACAGCACCTACGCAGCCTGGTGCTCCCCACTCCGTTCTCCTCCCCACTCCGTTCCTACCCAGCTGTCTGGGAGTTGTTGGCAACTAGGGACTGGGGTGGGACGTGGAGTGACTTCTGGTCTGTGGTACTGGCCAGTTACCCTATAGGCGGTGCTCTGGCCTAGAAAGAAAGGTGAAATCACAGACTTTCTAACGCATTCTCCTGCCACTGCCATCGCGAAGCATCTGGAAGCTGTCTGGGCGGGAGGGGGAGGGGGGGCGAGAATTTTAATCTTGTTTGGAAGCAACCAGGCACAGGGGTTCTTTTTATTTAGAAACACCCTGGAGGTAATGGACACCTCAGAAATATCATCCTTTCTTTGTCTTCCATAGGAAGCTGAATTATAAAGCTGCGTAATGGTTACTTTATGGGGCGCCTGGGTGGCGCAGTCAGTTGAGCGGCTGATGAGCCCAGCTCAGGTCATGATCTCACTGTTCTTGAGTTACAACCTCACGTTAGGCTGTGTGCGGTGCAGGCAGTGCGGAGCCTGCTTGAGATTCTCTCTCTCCCTCTCTCTTCCCCTCCCTTGCTCGCTCGCTCTCTCAAAATAAATAAACTTTAAAACTTAAAAAAATAGGGGCGCCTGGGTGGCGCAGTGGGTTAAGTAAGCATCCGACTTCAGCCAGGTCACGATCTCGTGGTCCGGGAGTCCGAGCCCCGCGTCAGGCTCTGGGCTGATGGCTCAGAGCCTGGAGCCTATTTCCGATTCTGTGTCTCCCTCTCTCTCTGCCCCTCCCCCATTCATGCTCTGTCTCTCTCTGTCCCAAAAATAAATAAACGTTGAAAAAAAAATTTTTTTTAAATAAAATAAAATTTAAAAAATAGTTACTTTGAAGAGAGGAAAGAAAAAAGGAAAACCTCACACACACACGTTTACAGGAATGTTTTTGTCTTTGCATCTTTTGAAATGTGTCCAGTCTGCGGTTTTTTTTTTTTTAATGCTTGAGTATGTCCTTGACTCCTCTATCAAAATGTAGACACGAAAGAAACTGGCAAGTTTAAGAAATCTGAGTAGAATTCAGTAAAGCTGGATAGAATTATATGTACGTGTTAAGATAAAACATCTTGTGTAAACCACCAAGTTTTCCTGAATATTTCTGGACAGATCTTCAGGGAATGGGGCAAAGGTGCTATAGGAAAAGAGGAACCGGACGCTTTCAGAAAATTATTGGCAGTGGTGGCCTACAGGAAACAAATCTTTATTATCTCTATTGTTGTATGTTCCTTTTGGATTTGCCAAAGAAAATTAAAAGGTAAATTTTAGCGTGAACTCGCTAAATGTGGGCATTTGATGTTTATTTTTGTAAAGGAAATTAAGTCAGTGTGATTGGCAGGGTTGAGACCTGAAGTTCCTCTTCCGGATAAGGAAAATTTCTCTTAGTAATCTGTAGACTGGTTATGGTATACTCCTGCCCCCAACCTTGCAAGATAACTTCAGGCTCCCTTCTGTAAGGGAAGTTTTGAGAAACCAAAATTAGTCTACTGTGCCTAAAAGGATTTGCAGACAAAAGGCGGATAATGAAAGATGTCTGACACCTCTCATGCCCTGGGTCACCTGAACCCATTCAGTTTCATTCACCAGTGAGTGGTTAGCGGATGTAGAGCATAGGAATTTGGGACCAGAGGTTGGAGTTCAAAAAGTTGAAAGTGTAAAGTCAAAGGCCAGAGGTTTATAATGTTGCTTCTTAGTTTGTCTTATTTATAAGTAGGAACCCAGAAATGAGCTCCCAAATAAAATATTTTAGGAATAGTGTTTCTTAAGTAACTCCAAATGTCAGTACACGGACAGGGAAATAAATGAAGTCTAGTGGGTAATGCATCAATCAGACTGAGCAATGAATAGGAATGAATAGCAATGAATAGGATAGGAATTCCCCACAGAGGAGAAAAACCACAGAAGAGCATACTTAGTAAAATTTATTTTTTTAAAAAAGAAGAAAAACAATAATTTATGCTCTTGGCAAAATAAAGGATCTTGTCAATATAAATGTTTCTTAGAAAACATATGAAAAGATAATATAATATACATATCAATAAATCATTATCAACCTTACAGCAAAAGCAATGATTCCATAACAATGATAAATGAGAATATTTCTGGCCCTTACACCACAGTATTTCTGGAAGGTCCGATGATTCCTCCTTTTTTTTTTTTTTTAAATACAGATGTGCCCTCATTTTAAGAAACCCTGATGCACACATATCTAAATTTAGAAAGTCCATTGATTACCTTTACAATCAACAATTCTGATTGATTGATTTATTGATTGATATAATCTCTGAACCCACTGTGGGGCTTGAACTCATGACCCCAAGATCAAGAGTCACATGCTCTACCAACTGAGCCAGACAGGCACCCCATACGATCAACAGTTCTTAAAAAAAAAATCAACGAAAATGTTTCTGTAAGGGATCTTTCAAATTAGCAAACTTTCCTAATGTGTTTAGAAAATAATTAACCAATATATGTGTCCCCAACTTCTTTCATTGTAGTTCTATTGCATAAAGCGAGGTATACCTGAAGTGAAGCAGTAACAGAATTAGGCCTCAGACCTGACTGGAGAGAGTGTATTCTTATTTATAGCATGAGGAAATGGTTGGGACACAAATTCTCTCAATCTTTTGTTTCTCTTATCACGAGCTTTTAATTTTCTTGTCTCTGGTGCTTTCTGGTAAATTTTGTTCACCAAGTACTCTCAATAAAAAAGGAGGAAGTCATATAGGAGGGGGCAGATTAATGAATGAGTGAGTCACTCCAGCAGAGCAGAGTGAGAGGACAATCTGGGGTTCAGAGTGTGTATGTGGACATAGCTGGGGGAAAGCAGGAGCGATTCTGAACGCTTGACATGCTTTTGAGGCCCCTCTCCCAGTAGGGGCACCTGATTCCCCTTGAGGAACAGCAAGGCCCAGTCCAGCCTTCCCCAGATGGGACACATACTCAAGAGAACGGACTTGGGCCTATTTGTCACACTCCTCCTGGCTCCCTTCAGTACAGTGATAGTGCAGCTCGCAGAACTCCTGGATCCGGCTACAGGCCTCCAGCATCATCACTGTGGGGACTGTGATCACCACTCGGAAGAAATTCGGGTACTCAAAGCACTGCAAAAATAAGAGCCTGTTATTCTCATAGCAATAGAATCTGGTACTAAACCACCCTACGATGGCCAGGGTCCTAATCAGCAAGAAGCAGTGATGTCATTTACTCAGAGCTATCAGTTGACTCAGTTCCACTGTGAAAGGTGAAATAAAATGGGGTCACTTATGTCAAGGGGTTTTAAAATGGACCCAGAAGGCCATTAAGGAGATGGATCTTATGCACCTCTTCACCCATGAAGCCATGAACTTTTGAACTGGGCCAATCCACCAATCTCACAAGGACTCAGCCAGAGTCTTGAGACTTGCTACAGTGAGACTTCGTTTAGTGATAGCCTTAGTAACCAATTACATTCAGCCAAGATTAGTTTTCTGCCACCAGTCAATCAAAATTCTTTATAAATAGCATATACAAGCATTCCTTTTTGTCTTTAAAAACACTTGATTTTTGTTCTGGGGGGTGGAAGGACACTATTTGGGTCACTGCCCAGATCTGTGTTCCCCAGATTGCAATTTTGAGACACCGAATAAATGTTTTTGTTTTATTTTAGCTCCGCTTCTTTTCTTGGTTGACACCATCATTGGGGTGCTAAGTCTAGAAACAATTCATCTTAAAAGGGACTTGTGGGACAAGCCTGTTTCCCCTCACTTAAAATGTTCAGCCACAACGTTTCTTCCCAGTATGGATGGGATAATGATGAGGGAGAAACAAATTTTAAATAGACGTCATGAAACATATCAGTTTGAATCTTATCAAATGAGAATACACTTTGTTGAGGGGAAAAAAAGGCAGGCTAAAGACCAACTCAACCCGAGGCTCTAGAAACTGTTGGGAATGTCCTGAGAGACATGAACACTCACCGTTGCTGGGAGGCAGTGGACTGACTGCTCAGCAACTAACCGCTCTGTGAACTCCACATCATTCTCAAATTCTGGGAAATGTTCCATCTCAATGCCAACCTATACCAATTACAGGGAGAGGCAAACTTATCAGGAGGGAAAACAGGCCAACTCCCCGTGCCAGAAACTAACATAGGGACTGCTCTAAAAAATATCTTGGAACTCTACTACTGATAACTAAGAGTTCTAACACTTAGGAGCCCATGGAATTTTTCATAGGAAACACAGGATGTCTTTATATTAATATTTTAGTTTATTGAAGCATTCCTTCCTGGATGTTGATAAGTGACAGCTGGAAATAGAATGTCACTGTTTCTCTAAAAAGGCAACATTAACATTGTGAGCCGGGCAATTGTTGATTGCATGGAACTATCCCACCAATTACAAGATACTTGTGTCTCCAGTCCACAAAATGCCAATGCCCCAAGTTATTCTGGAAACAGGGGCACCTGGGTGGCTCAGTCGGGCAAGTGTCAACTTTGGCTCAGGTCAAGATCTCAGAGTGACCTGAACAGACATTCAGAACAAGGCGATTCCTAAACTAACAGGCCCGGAGGCTTAGCTGGTTGTCTTTGTGAGTCCTGCAGACCAGCTTCTGCTTGCCTTATAGAAAATGCCTGCCACCTACATACTTACCATGAGGTACATGGCCCCAGAAGGGCGGACTGGCCGGAGTCCAGGGATGGCAGCTAGTGCGTCATAGCAAAGATCAACGTTGGACTACAAGAGGAGGCAGAAAGATGTCAAGAATCAAAATATAAGTGAAAGAAAAGCACGTCATTAAAAGTAGAGCCCACACTGGAGGCAGGGAACCTAAGTTTGCTCTGCTGGCATCAAGGGCACAGGAAGTAGGCGAGAAAAAAATCCTATCACTTTTGGCCAGGAGCAGAGTGAAGTGCCAGAAATGAGAGACATGGAAGGGTGGCTAGTTACACTGATGCCATCTCCTGATTTGGAGGCCCCATAATGGCACACTGCTCCAGAAACGAGGACATGTGATTCCTAACTCCACTGGCGGCATTTCCTCACTCCCAAAGTAAAAGGCTACGGGCTGCCCTTACCTTCAAGAAGCTCAGAGTGTTGTGGTAGAAGTCCTGAGGGGTGCGATGTAGGATGCTTTTCAGAGCTCCCTGGACAATGGTGCAGGGTCCCAGGATCCGCTGACTCAGTTTCACCAACCCATCTCGGATCTAAACGCCCCCAACCCGCAAACATATTATTTAGCCTTCCTTAAGCATTCCAGTTTTGGGGATTCTGGTTCTGGCCATTCTTTCCATCAAACCTGATGGAAAGTGATGGTGTGTGCCTATTGGCACTCTTAGATCAGACCACTGGGGTTTGTAGCCCAGCTCTGTCACGCACATGCTGCGTGACTCAGCAAATTGTACAATGTCTCAGTGCTTCAGTTTTCTCAACCGTAAAAAGGAGATAATACTATGGCCTCCTAGAGTTGTTGGGAGGATTACAGTAAAATAATGTGTATCAAGTGCTGGCATATTGTAAGCCTGCAAACAAAATCAGGTTATCATTATAGCTATTGTTTCCTTATTTGTGGTCCTAAAATTAGAAGCAATGGAACTTCTTCATAGAACCAGGTACAAGAAAACTGAGTTTTGGAGAGGAATCACTAAGTACCATCTTTACCCAGCATCTTTTGGCACCCAGAACTACAGGGCCAAGAAGAAAGAAGAAAAAACAACACTAAAACAACAAAAAAATCACCACCCAACCACTGTGCATGCAAATTAAATACACATATATATCCTAAATTAGACATACTGTATCACCTCATTACTCTTACCTCATTGCCAAAAATGTCTCTTCGGTCATGGATGAGGATCCAGCCCAACCTCCAGCCAGGAACCAGCCAGCGCTTGGCCAGCCCTCCACAGGACAGGATGGGGACGTTGCTGCTGAGGGTGGCCAGAGGCTCAAATTTGGAACCCGAAAACACCTGAGGAGAAGAGATCCTTGCAGTTGTCTTCTGGCTTATTTTCCTCCAAATCCCATGCCTTCCAGTCTTTACCTTGTATAACTAGGAACAGGGCCTTGGATTTATGGGCTCATCCTACCCTAAAGCATAACTGGGAGCCTAGGAGGCTTCAAAGGAGACTATACAGAGACATATAACCTGACATCTGGTCCGGATTAAAGGAAGCCTACGATGAGGATACTGATCCTGGCCCAGGAATATATACAACTCAACAAAGCTTGCTCTGGGGAATGAATGCTTGCTGGAATTAGACATTTAAAAATATAATAGGGGTCCACAACCCTTTACCTGAGATTCTTGGGCCCATATTTGTTGCAGAATGTAGGATTGTTTGGATTTTTGAGAAGTTTACCTGGATCATATATTATGTAACACCCCCAAGGCAGTGCGGGACGGCACTCCTAATCAAGCATATTAACATTTCTTTCCCTTTCCTTACATTCTTGACAAATATATATATACATATACAAGTGAGATACATAGAAAATCTACAAATATCTTTACATCAAGTCAAGCCAGGTTTTTCCACCAAAGGAATTTCAAAAATCTTCAGATTTTTATAGCTTTTTGGACTTCGGAAAACTGGCTAAGAGATTGTAGAATCTATATGTACTTTTAAGAGTGCAGGGATACTGATATGCTGTACTGAAATGATTAGGAATTACTTCTGGTGTTTTTGATGCCACCTCTAAAGGTCCCATGAAATAATTTGGAATTGAGATTATTGTAGTGATAGATCCTGCCCAAGACTTACCATGTCTCCATATATCTCATCAGCTAAGATGGGGACACACTGCCTTGCAGCCACTAAAAATAAGAAAAACAGGCTGAAATCATTTTTTTTTTTGTTGTTGTTGTTGTTGTTGTTGTTGTTAAGTAGGCTTCATGCCCAGTATGGAGCTCAATATGGGGCTTGAACCCACGACTCTGAGATCAAGACCTGAGCTGAGATCAAGAGTTGAATGCTTAACCAACTGAGCCATCCAGGGGCCCCCAGGCTGAAATCCTTTTTAATGTGAATTGCCTTAGCAATTAATATTCACCTGGACTTATTATATTTTGCATTTCATATTTATGTGTTTTGTTTTCCAATTTAAGAACTATAAATTCTTATACTCTTCCAGGATACAGAGGCTAAATATACCATTTAATTAACCAGATATTTCAAACCTGCTCTTCCACATATGGGAATAGTGAAGAGGCAAGTGCTGCCTTTTTCTCCTTCTTGTAGGTGAGGTCTACTGCTCCAGGGGCACACTATTCACTGGAGACCCCAGTAGAGCTCCCCCACCCCCATCCTCAGCTCGGAAAAAACCCTCTTCTCATTCCAGGAAAACAGCTCAAGGATCCTATCCCCATATCTTCTCCTGTCAAATGAAGTCTGATGGACTTACCAGCCAGAATTTTCTGGAGATGACTTTTACTGTACACTGATCCACAGGGGTTTGATGGATTATTAACAATGAGACAAGCTGTCTTTTCATCAATTAGAGATTCCAGTTGTTTCAAGTCAATTTCCCAAGACTTTTCTGGCTGGGGAGGAAGAAAGGGTGAGACTAAGATGGTTCTGAAAACTTGAGGGGGAATATTCACTTAACAGTATATTCTAAATAATAAAATGTGTTTGTGGCCTCCACCACCCACTTCCAAATCTTTCTGTGCTAAGACAATTGTCATATATTTTTACAAAGCCATAATTGAACACTGGGGTCTAAAATTAAAAAGTTGTTTACCAATAAATTGTAGAGTTTGACCTCTATTCCCATTGATTCAGCCAAAGTCCTATAAAGAGAGAAACCGGGTCTTGGAACTAGGATGTTTTGTCCTGGGTTGGCCAACACAGCTAAACAAAGTTCAATAGCCTGACTGCAGCCACTAGTCAGAATGACATCCTGTGAAGAAATAAAAGGTACATTTTGTTAGGGGTTCCAACAGCAGTGGGAGAAAAGACATTGTCAGATAGGTGAGTGGGGAGCAATAATAAACTTACTTTTACAAGCTCTAAGTAAAGTAGTAAGGACTGTACTAAGCCAAAATTGGGGGGAAATGCTTATATATGTCCATTTCTAAATGTTGAAAATATTGACCACTTAAAAGAAGTAAATCACTTTAACAAGTACATGTCAGCTATGACTCAGCAGACTTCCATGAGAGATCATTATGACCTTGGACTTTTTCACTTGGTTATTTGTTTACTTTTGACCAGAAATTTGAAGCCTGATTCTTCTCTGAAATACAGACTGAGGGCACCTCTTATGTTAAGAAATATCAACACACACAGTAGACGACAGAGGGAGAGTGGCATTTAAACTTGTGGCCCTGCCATCGATTGAATATTCCATAGTACCTCAATCTTCCCATCTGAGTGAGCTTTTTTTTTTAATGTTTATTCATTTTTGAGAGATAGAGACAGAGGGTGAACGGGAGAGGACAGAGAGAGAGAGAGAGAGAGAGAATCTGAAGTAGGCTTCAGGCTCTGAGTTGTCTTCACAGAACCTGACAAGGGGCTTGAACTCATGAACCATGAGATCACGACCTGAGCCAAAGTTGGACGCTTAACCAAATGAGCCACCCAGGAGCCCCCCCATCTGAGTGGGGAAGTGAATGATGGAAGCTACAAATTTAAGAAAGAAATTTAAGAAAGATCTTATTGGTAAAATAAAAAAATGTTACTTATTTGGTGTTATGAACTATTGTTTTTTAAAGTTCTTTTGCAGAGAATCAAATGTAGGGGAACCTCTGAATCCTTTGAGCCTCAAAACAGAACACCACATAAATTATATTCAACATTATCATCATACTGTAATGACATTAAATATACTCAGGGATTAAGTGGCCTCACTCTATGAGAAGTTCTCAAATTGCTAAAGGGAAATTCTTCACTCCTTTTGTTTCCCGAAACTGTTATTCCTTGTGGAACAGAGACAAGGAAAATGGTATAGTTTGCCCAGTATTACTTCAGAGCTGTTACCTTGGTTAAGCCCTACCTTAGCTTCCAGGGGTGCCTCAGGCCGGTGGTAATAAGAAGCAATATCCTCACGACTGGATAAGTAGCCTGAAAGAGCCGGAAGGAAGAAGCTGAAAGTTTGCATCTGGCAACTGACCACTATGCCCTAGAGTCAAAAGGACCTCAGGCTAAATCCTGCCCCTGCTTAGAGCACAAACTGTTCAGTTTAGCTCTCAGCCACTATAGATAAAGGAGTTATGTGTTACAATTTTATAATAATCTCACATGTGTAAATAATAACAAGGAGAACTTTCCAAAGTATAAAATACTCTGCACCATCTTGATTACTATGATTATGTTTTATTTTTCATAAAAAACAATATTTAGATTTTTCCTAAATCCCTTCCAGGACTATATATTTTGAAGACTTGTAATTAATGCATGTAATACATTGGGTGCCTTTTAAGTTTTTTACATTATATCATATACCTATTAGTGGTTTTGCACAAGTTTTTCTTTTAAATTCAATTCTTATACAATATTTCCAAATGTTGGCTTACAAGTTTGACGTAGGGACAGCATCATGCAAATTGCTTTGCGAAACTGCTTTTAAGAAGACTCCATTCAATTATAAAGATACAATATTTCATAATGTTCCACTTAACAGTTAGAGATAAATGTCTTGAAGTTACATAAATCAGCACTTCCTTAATTACTAATAAGGAAGAGAATTTTCCTAGATAAATGTTATGGCCTATATTTCCTTTGGCATGAAATGTTCATATCGTTTGAATATTTGTGAAGTTGAGAACTGGTTTTGGTTTTTCAGGTTGAATCTGTTCCCTAATACTTTGGGTATAAAAGTTATAAACTTGTTTTATAATCTAATTTTTGGTCTTCTTTTGTTGATTTTTGTTTTATGAAACTTTATAAAATATAAACAATCAACCTAAGAATTACATCCCTCAGGCTCTTTGAAGTGTTTTTAAAATTCTATTTTAGCACAAAACTGGATTTGCATTCTACATTAGAAATATGTCACTATATCTTGTCATTTGCAGCAACATGGATGGATCTAGGGGGTATCATGCCAGGTGAGAGAAGTTAGACTGAGAAAGACACATTCCATATGATTTCACTCATTGTGGAATCTAAAAAACCAGCAAACAAATGAACAAAGAAAAAAAGCAGAATCAGAACTATAAATACAGAGAACAAACTGATGCCTTCCACAGGGAAGGGGGTAGGAAGATGGGCAAAATGGGTGAAGGCGAGAGGAAGATACAGCTTCCAGTTATAGAATGAGTAGGTCATGAGAATAAAAGGCACAGCATAGGGAATACAGTCAATGGTACTGTACTAGTGTTGTATGGTGACAGATGGCAGCTACCCTTGGGGTGAGCAAACATAACGTACAGAGATGTTGAATCACTGTCTACACTTGAAACTAATGTAACATTGTGTGTCAACTATATTCAAATAAAACAATATAAATAAGTTTTAAAAAGGAAAATAATATGTTGCTAGGTACATATGGAGACTGGGGGTGTGTGTGTGCAACACTGAAATAAAGTCAAAGGGTCACTTATTTTATCAGACATTTAATGTGGAAATGGTTAGTAGATGGAGACAGTTAAACCTAAATAAGAATAGGGATGGGCAAAAAGGGGTAAAGGGGCCAACTGTATGGTGATGAGCAGTAACCAGACTTGTGGTGATCACTTTGCAGCGTATACAGTTGTATTATACAGCTGTACACCTGAAACTCCTACTGTAAAAACATCTCAATAAGAATAACTTCTTTCTGTCAGAAATAACCTTCTCTTCTTCAATGGAACAGCCCATTCTTTGTATTCTACTTCATTTTTATCTCTTTATTTAAACTGAAACAGCTATAAATGCATTTGAATGTGATCAGAACATTCAACCACACGGTGATATTTGACCATAGTTAAAATAAGGGTTGAATGTATAGAGAAAAAGAAATGAAGCCAAGAAGCTATCTACATAGTGCAAATAAGTAAATTAATGTAGGACCTAGAGGCTAAGTAAACAGGCACCTGCAAAATCCAAGGCCTTCATATGAAAATTAGCTATGTTGGTTGAGAAATAAGTACGTGAACAGAACAAAAGAGGCAGAGCCAGTGGGCCAGAGGAAGCCAGGAAAGGAGCTGAACCCTGCTAGCTGTGTTCAAGCATTCCGAGATCCTCGTCCCCAAATCCAAATGGCTATTTTATCTTAGCCTCTCCTTAGGATCTATGAATCAGGGAAGCAAAGAGAACTGCTGGAAACTTACTCCTAATAGAAGAGCACTAACAATTTGGACGCCACCAGACAGAGTCTCAGGAGAAGCTTACCAATGGAGGGGGCGTAGCCATTATACTTTCCCGAGTCTAGAGCATCTTTCATCGCTTGGGTGACTTCAGGGTCTGTAGGCAGGTTTCCAAACACAGTAGGGTCCCCTTTTCATGGAAGAGAAAAAAAGAGCCCCCAAGAGGTTACTCTTCCATGCCCAGTGCTCGGACTCCCTCTCTACTCCCATCTTCTCCAAGCAGTTGTGAGGATGGGGCTAACAGCGACGAGATCTGCCCCTCACCTGAGAGTCCCCAACTCACCAATTGACAGAGCAATCATGGTTTTGTTTGGATTAGGCTTCACCTTCATGCTGTCCACAATGGCCCGGATGGGATTGAAAGTTTTGTTGGACATGTCTGAGGGCCTCACGGACCATCTGGCCTTCCTGCCTTTCATTTTTCCTGGCACGGAGCTTCTCCCACCAAGGTTGACGTGCACATCCAGAACTGAGGGAAGGTTGCCGTTGCTGTTCATCTGAATCACATATGGGTCCATCACTAGTAAAGCCTATGGGGAAAAGGAGGTCCTTGTGACACTAAGAACAGAGCAGCATCTTGGCGGCCTATATTTGAACCTAAACGTAAGCGTGATTTCGTTAGATGTCTTTCCAAACTGCTTTGTTGGCCACATTTTTCATGCTTTGCGAATAAGGGGAGTTTTAAGACTTTTTGCTGAGATGGAAAATAAAGCAAGAACCCATTTTATAATGTTAGCAAAGACCATGCACTGAATACTTATCTATTGTGAGACTACATGCAACCATAATGTCATTGAAAGTTTAACTGCTCTCAATGAGACTGAGGGGAACTGACATGAAAATCATGAAACAAAGCATATATATGTGTTGCCTCTTTTCCATGCAAAGCCTATCCAAGTGTCTCCCTAATGCTTCAATAGACTGTCTTGCCCTCTGCAAGAACCAGGAAGGACCATTCCACACTGTCAGAAATTTAGTGTTACTATTTTGTCATTAGTAAAAATAAAGCCCTATCCCACGAGCACCTTAGTGTCCTGTAGAAAAAAGAAGTCAATACACCATAAAGAAGAAAGCACACAACCCAGTTACCACCACATTAGCTGAGGCTTGAGATTTTACCTTCCAACTACAGGAGAAACTGCCCTCCCAGTAGCCAAACCTGGAAGCTCTTAGTCCTTCTTTGACAGGTCACAGTGACAATGGCCTCAGATGCAATTCTTGACTCCTGAAATAGTTTGCACAAATGGGCGTTGGGCCTGGAACTTTCCTGCTATTGGCTAGGGTGAGAACTGGGTGGCCAGCCCTCCTTTCCCTCCCCTTCCTCACTTGCTGCTTCTCACCTCTAACTCTTCCTCCACCCCCCCACCCCCCTCCACCCCCCCACCATACCAGGAGTTTGTCCTCACTTCAAACCTCTAGAATTCTCTGTGTTAACTCTTTCTGGGCACTTTGTGAGACATTTGAGAGGACTGTCAGAGGGCTTGTGAGGATTACAGTTGGCAATTTTATTAAATCTCTTTTGATACAAATAACCTATTAAAATGTTAACAGTACAGACATGTGTAAAGTAAAAAGTGAAGAGTCCTTCCTTGCACCTTGCTATCTACACACTTCATTTTCACTACCCCCAGAGTCCATACACTCTCCCCAGGGGTAGGCAGTGTTACATAATGATTTGGCCATTTCTCTCCATTCACCAAGACAGATTAGTAGGTGGGTAGATAGAGGATAGATACATAGATGGATACAAGATAGATACATAGGTACATCATTTTATAGATTTTCAAAACACTGAAGGAATTAGTGAAGGAATTCACTATTCACTGAAGGAATAGTTGCACAATTTGTTCTGCAACATGTTTATTTACTTCCTGCATCCTGCACTCCTTTCCTTGTTCACAAGGTTCTTCTTCAGTCACAACAAATGGGCAGTTGAAACAAATTAAGTTTCACTCAACAAATACCTTAAAAGATAGTAGTAGCGTCTTCAAGGCAACTAAAACCTGTGGAACGTTATCCTGTACTGTGAATTCTCCTTCATTCACCTGCTAGGAAGTTGTAGGGAGAATAAGATGTCAGGTGAAGTCTAAACAAACAACCTTGCTAAGCAAGCACAGCAGAAACCTCAGCATTCGGGTGAGCCTATAAAAAAGACCATCCACTCAAGGGTTAAAAGAAGCCTCTGGGACTCCATCTGCTCAGATCCTATCTGTTTATTTATTGGAAGACAAAGAGTTGTTACATAAGTTCTTTCTTCTCCATTTACTTTTAGGTGATTGGAGTCTCCAGTGGGGGGTGAATTACCTTTTATTCTTCTGGACCTTTCATCTCTTAGTGCTTTGAAGAACTTATCTAACACATTCCCTTTCCCACCCCAGTGAAGCAAGTAAGTGTTCACCACCTCATCTTAGGGCGGAGCAGCAGAAGCACAAGGCAAGGGCAGGAAGCCAGCCAGGTTATAGCGAATTTCAAATTCGAAAGCTGGAAGCCCTGCACCCTGAGCTAGATATTCAGGGCTGCTCTGTTGCAAAATGCAAGTACACAGCCTTGTCTACAACATCCAAAGGCACAGAGAAGGAAGAAAGAGTTGCATCAGTTCTGCTATTTGGCACCCCATGGCAAAAGGCACATGGCTTCTTTGTTTTACTTAATGGTAGTTAAACATTGTATAGACGGATGTATACTTTTGCATAGCTGCCAACACAATGAGAACACGGTATTGTTTCCAAAGCACACAGATTTTGTCAAGAAAGAAGACCTTTCTTTCCTAAATGCTTTTATTCCATCACCACCCCCATTTGAAATATAATACATGTGTACTGGACAAAATCAGAACAAACTAAAAGCATTTATAATTCTACCACCACTCTAACACATTACCCTTATTTCTCCCCCACAACACAGATCTCTTGTTCTTTACATATATTTTTCAAATTGAGATAAAATTCACATAACAAAATATTCACACCTTCATCTTTTCAGAGTATAAGATTCACTGATTTTTAATACACTCACAATATTGTGCAACAATCACCACCATTTAATGCCAACACATTTTATTTTACTCTTACTGTTTTAGTAATTAAAATCCTCATATAGTAAATTGAAATACTGATGTTTGTAAACTAAACTCTGAACACCTTTTCCCACAACTCCACTCCATACAGATGGTTGCTTTAGCCATTTCTTGTATATCTTTTCAAGTGTTTTCTGTTTCTATACAACACTTAATACTTACATAGCTGGTTTTAAAGTTGTTTGAAAACATAGATACTACAAATTTGTTCTATATAGCTGCACTGTCCGTTATTACAGCCATTAGTCAAAAGCAGCTATTGAGTACATGAAATGTGGTTTGTCTAAAGTGAGATGTGGTGTTGGTGTAAAACACACATCAGGTTTTGAAGACTTATATGAAAATAATGTAAAATATCTCATCAATAATTTTATATTGATTACATGCTTAAATAATATTTTGGATATATTGGGTCAAATCACTAATTTCACCTACTTCTTTTACATTTTAAAATACTTCTACTAGAAAGTTTGCAATTCCTGTGTGCTTTGCATTTTGTTTCTATTGAATAATGCTGTTTTACAGCTTGCCTTTTAAAAAATCTTAACACATTGTCTTGATATCCTTTCCATTTTCATACATGGAGATCAATTTCATTCTTTTTAATGGCTATATACTGTCCATTTAACCATTCTATTCTTGTTGGACATAGGGAAGCTTCTATTTTTTTCTCTTACAAATAAAACATTGAACACACTCATTATTGATAATTGAAAATTATTTTATAAGTATCCTATAATTTGTAGGATATTTTCCTAGAGGTAGAATCACATTTCACATACCAAAAGACCTGCCAAATTGATCAACTGATAGACTATAGGAAGAAGAGACAATGCAATATGTCTTATTTTGACAACCTCTTGGAGTTCAGACTACCTATCACAACTACATATCCTGCTTAAGGGCTGACAAAGGGAATCAACTGAGTTTTACAGCAAGGGTTCTCTAGGTGATCAGAATCTCAGAGGTTAAGATTCTTTTTCTTTCCTTTTTTTTTTTTAAACTTTTTTTTTAACGTTTATTCATTTTTTGAGACAGAGAGAGACAGAGCATGAATGAGGGAAGGTCAGAGAGAGAGGGAGACACAGAATCCAAAACAGGCTCCAGGCTCTGAGCTGTCAGCACAGAGCCTGACACCGGGCTCGAACTCACAGACCGTGAGATCATGACCGGAGCTGAAGTCAGACGCCCAACCAACGGAGCCACCCAGGCACCCCTAAGATTCTTTTTCTTAATATTGGCCTTTGCAAGAGTCAAGCAAAGATGGGACTTTTTTAAAAGTTAGAAGCTGATTTCCGTCACTCAATGTTTACACTTTTTTTTTTTTTTTTTTTTGAGAGAGAGAGAGAGAGAGAGAGAGGGAGAGCGTGAGCAGGGGAGAGGCAGAGACCCAGAATCCAAAGCGGGCTCCAGGTTCTGCACTGTCAGCACAGAGCCCAACGTGGGGCTCGAACCCACGAACTGTGAGATCATGACCTGAGCTGAGGTCTGATGCTTAACCAACCAAGCCACACAGGCGTCCCTAGATTCAGACTTTTAAGGATCACAGCTACACATAAGACTCAGATTCAACTCCCCCTCCCACAACAGCCTGTGGACTTGGTGTCCTGTCCTCATCTGGAAGTTAACACAGGAGCCTTATATTATTCAGATAATCCCCTCGAGGGTAGGAGTAGTGTCAGCCCACCTATATCTCTGGTTTTCAGTTCCTTTTCATCGTTTGGCCCATTGGGCATTTCCTTTTGTATCTTTAGAGCTCAGTCAGGCGTTTTGCCTTATTTTATCCAACATTCCTAGATACGTACTTTTATTATTTTTTATTTTAAAAAATGTTTACGTGAGGGGCGCCTGGGTGGTTCAATCGGTTAAGTGTCCGACTTCGGCTCAGGTCATGATCTCATGGTTCATGAGTTTGGGCCCCGCATCAGGCTCTGTGCTGACAGCTGAGCCTGGAGCCTACTTCCGATTCTGTATCTCCCTCTCTCTCTGCCCTTCCCCCACACACACCCTGTCTCTCTCTGCCTCTCAAAACTAAAGAAAACTAGTAAAAAAAAAAATTTTAATGCTTCTTTGAGGGGGGTAGGGGCAGCAACAGAGCAGAGAGAGAATCCCAAGTAGGCTCCATGCTCAGCCCAGAGCCCAACATGCGGCTCAATCTCACCAACTGTGAGATCACAACCGGAGCTGAGTATTTTTAAATTGAACTGTAGTTGACACACAATGTTACTTTAGTTTCAGGTATACAACACAGTGATCGGACAAGTGTATGTTACACTGTACTATGTTACGCTATGTCACACAAGTGTAGCTACCATCTGTCACCGTACAATACTATTACAATATCACTGACTATATGTATTCTATGTTGTACCTTTAATCCCCATGACTTATTCATTCCATAACTGGAAGTCTTTACCTCCCACCCGCCTTCACTCATTTTGCCCATTTTCCTACTTTCTTCTCTTCTGGCAACCATCAGTTTTTTCTCTGTGTTTATACATCTGATTCTGATTTTTTTGTTTGTTCATTTGTTTGTTTCTTACATTCACATATAAGTGAAATAAATGGTATTTGTCTTTCTCAGTGTGACTTATTCACTTACAATAATACCCTCTAGGTCTACCCACGTTGCCCCAAATGGCAAAATCTCATTTTTTATGGCTAAGTAATATTCCACTGTGTATGCGTTGTGTGCGTGTATCATACTTTCTTTATCCATTTTTCTGTCAGTTGGACATGGGTGGCTTCCATATCCTGACTGTTGTAAATAACGATGCAATAAACATGGGTACATATCTTTTTGAATTAGTGTTTTCACTTTGGTGGGGGGGGGGGGTAAATACCCAGTAGTGGAATTACTGTATAATATTTCTAATTTTTTGAGAAATTTCCATACTGTTTTCCACAGGGGCCACACCAACTTATAGTCCCACCAACAGTGCATGGTGCATGCATATAAATTTCCTCCACATCCTTGCCAACACTTGTTATTTCTTGTGTTTTGGTTTTTTTATACTAGCCATTCTGACAAGTGTTAAGGTAATATCTCATTGTAGTTTTTGATTTGCATTTCCCTGATTAACGGTTGAACATCTTTTCATGTGCCTGTTGGCCATCCACATGTCTCTTTGGAAAAACGTCTATTGAGGTCATCTCCCCACTATTTTCCTTTTTTGTCTTGAGAGAGAGAGAGAGACAAAGTGTGAGTGTGGGAGGGGCAGAGAGAGAGAGAGAGAGAAAGAATCCCAAGCAGGCTTCCCATTGTCAGCACAGACCTGATGCAGGGCTTGACCTCATGAATCACGAGATCATGACTTAAGCCAAAGCCATATGCTTAACCAACTGAGCCACCCAGGTGCCCCCGCCCTTTTTTAGTTGGATGATTCGGGGGTTCTTTCGATATTGAGCTGTATAAGTTCTTTATATATTGTATATTAACCCCTTATCAGATGTATCATTTGCAAATATCTTCTCGCATTTAGTAGGTATGTTTTCATTTTCTTGATGGTTTCCTTCAATGTGCAAAACCTTTTTTTTTTCAGTGTAGTCCCAATAGTTTATTTTTGCTTTTGTTTCCCTTGCCTGAAAACTAGAAATATGTTTCTACAGCTGATGTCAAAGAGATTACTGCCTATGTATTCTTCTAGGAGTTTTATGGTTTGGGGTCTCACATTTAGGTCTCTAATCCATTTTTAGTTTATTTCTGTGTGTAATGTAAGAAAGTGGTCCAGTTTCATTCTTTTACATGTAGCTGTTCAGTTTCCCCAGCACCATTTATTAAAGAGCATGTCTTAGCCCTATTGCATATTCTTGCCTCCTTTGTCATAGATTAACCATATAAGTGGATTTATTTCTGGGCTCTCTACTCTGTTCTAGTGATCTATGTGTCTATTTCTGTGCCAGTATCATATTATTTTGATTATTATAGCTTTGTAGTATATCTTGAAATCTGAGATTGTGATACCTCCAGTTTTGTTCTTCTTTCTTAAGACTGCTTTGGTTATTCGGTCAGGGTCTTCTGTGGTTCCACACAAATTTTAGAATTATTTGTTCTAGTTCTGTGAAAAATACCATTGATATTTTGATAGAGTTTGAAATGAATTTATAAATTGCTTTGCGTAGTATGGACATTTTCATAATCTGAATTTTTCTAATCCATGAATATGGTATATCTTTTCATTTGTTTGTATCATTTCAATTTCTTTCATCAATGTTTTAGTTTCCAGAGTTTAGGTTTTTCATCTCCTTCGTTAGGTTAATCCTAAGTATTTTATTCTTTGTAAAATTGTAAATGGAATTGTTTTCTTCTCTTTCTGCTATTTCATTATTCAGGTATAGAAATGCAACAGATTTCTTAATATTTTTTATCTTACAACTTTACTGAATTTATTTATTGCTTCGATTAGCTTTTTGTGTATGTGGAATCTTCCAGATTTTCTATGTATAGTATCATGTCATCTGCAAATAGTGACAGTTTAACTTCTTCCTTACCCATTTGGATGCCTTTCATATCTTTTTCTTGTCTGATTGCTGTGGCTAGGACTTCAAGTACTGTGCTGAATAAAAGTAGTGAGAATGAACATCATTGTCTTGTTCCTGAGCTTATAGCAAAAGCTCTCAGTTTTTCACCATTGACAATGTTAGCTGTGGGCTTTCCACATATTGCCTTTATTATGCTGAGCAATGTTCCCTCTAAACCCACTTTGTTGAAAGTTTTTATCATGAATGAATGTTAAATTTTGTCAACTGCTTTTTCTGCTTCTATTGAGATGATCATTTTATTTTTATTCTTCATTTTGTTAATGTGGCTTATCACATTGATTTATGGATATTGAGCCATCCTTGCATCCCCAGAATAAATCCCACTTGATCATGGTGAATGATCTTTTTAATGTATTGTTGAATGTGGTTTACAATACTTTGTTGAGTATTTTTGCATCTATGCTCACCAGGGATATTGGCCTATAGGTTTTTTGTTTGTTTGTTTGTTTGTTTGTTTAGGGGTGTTTTTTGCAGTGTCTTTGTCTGGTTTTGGTATTAGAGTAATTCTGGCTTCACAGAATATATTTGGAAGCTTTCCTTCCACTCTATTTTTTGGAATAATTTGAGAAGAATAGGTATTAACTCTTCTTTAAATTTTTGTTAGAATGAATAGATGAAGGGATGGAAGGATGGCTGGATGGATGGATAGATAGATTCTGTTTGTGGGAGTTTTTTGATTATCAATTTAATTTCATTATGAGGAATGGTCTGTTCAGATTTTCTATTTCTTCCTGATTCAGTTTTGGAAAATTGTGTATTTCTAGGCATTTACTCATTTCTTCTAACTAATCCAATTTATTGGCATATAATTTTTCATAGTAGTCTCTTATAATACTTGGCATTTCTGTGGTATTGGTTATTAGTTCTCCTCTTTCATTTCAGATTCTCTTTATTTGTGTCCTCTCTTTTTTCCTTGGTGAGTCTGACTAAAGGTTTTTTATTCTTTTTGTAGCTTTTTTTAGGTGTAAGGTTAGATTGTTTATTTAAACTTTTGTTGTTGGGGCGCCTGGGTGGCGCAGTCGGTTGAGCGACCGGCTTCAGCCAGGTCACGATCTCGCGGCCCGTGAGTTCGAGCCCCGCGTCAGGCTCTGGGCTGATGGCTCAGAGCCTGGAGCCTGTTTCCGATTCTGTGTCTCCCTCTCTCTCTGCCCCTCCCCCGTTCATGCTCTGTCTCTCTCTGTCCCAAAAATAAATAAACGTTGAAAAAAAAAAAAAAATTTAAACTTTTGTTGTTGTTGTTGTTGTTCCTTGGGGTAAGCCTTTAGCTCTATAAATTTCCCTCTTAGAACTGTTTTCACTACATGCAAAGATGTTGGACCATTTTGTTTTCATTTTCAATTTTTTTAAATGTTTTATTTATTTTTGACAGAGAGAGAGAGAGAGAGAGACAGAGCATGAGTGGGGGAGGGGCAGAGAGAGAGGGAGACACAAAATCCGAAACAGGCTCCAGGCTCTGAGCTGTCAGCACAGAGCCCGACACAAGGTTCGAACTCACAGACTGTGAGATCATGACCTGAGCTGAAGTCGGACGTTCAACTGACTGAGCCACCCAGGCACCCCTTGTTTTCATTTTCATTTGTCTCCATGTATTTTTTAATTTACCCTTTGTTTTTTGTTTCTTTTTTTTTCTTGACTCACTGGCTGTTTAGGAGCATGTCATTTATTTTCCAAATATTTGTGTTTTTTCCAGTTCTTTTCTTGTAATTGATTTCTAGTATCATACCATGTGTCAGAAAAGATGCTTGCTCTGGTTTCAATCACCTTAAATTTATTGAGACTTGTTTTGTGGTCTTTTCATGTGATCTATTCTGAAGAATGTTTCATGTGTACTGGAAAAGAATGTATATTCTATTGTTTTTAGACGGAATGTTTTATCTATGTCTGTTAAGTCTATCTGGTCCAATATGTCATTCAAAAACATTGTTTATTGGTTTTTTGCTGGATGACCTACCCATTGATTTAAGTAGGGTTCTAGATTTGTTTTTAAATTGAAGTACAGTTGGCACACAATGTTATGTTAATTTTAGGTGTACAACATAGTGATTCCACAAGTCCTAGATATTTTTCTACCTGAAAATTCTCTAGGTCATTTTGACCTCAATATTGCCAGATATCAAAGTCTCTCTCCTTGTTTTTTTGAAATGTCACCTTCATCTTATACTAAATTCCTATATCTTTCTGAACCTTTTATGGAATATTCTATTCTAGAACAAACATTTTTAGAGTTCTTGATGAGCATTGCCAGCTTGCTTTCAGAAGGGCCAGTTTCCTTCCTATCAGTAATTGTTTGCAAACCCTGGGAATTATTTTCTAAAGAAATCTTTGCCAAATTGATTGTCAGGGGGAGGGGAATGGTATTAAGGTATTTCTGTTATTTCTGTCCCTTCTAACTTTGATAAGGGTGGTCACTTCTCATATATTTTTTTTAGCTCTTGGTGTTTTGTGAACTACCTGCTCACGTCCATCACATATCTTATAGGGGGACTCATCTTTTTCTTAGGTGAGACCTGGACCTAGGAAGTGACTTTGGGGCAATGAAACAGCTGCTCTGAGATCACCTGCCCAGTCTCCTCTGTCTCAACCCGGCTGGCTCAGGCTCAGGTTTACAGATCAAAGAACAGCCAGAAGCACAGGATTTTGGTGGGTGGTCCTGCAAATAATGCAGCTGACGCAGAATGTGCAGGGTTAAGGGGGTGTGAAGGGGGCAGGGGCTGCTGTATCAGGTCATCCACGTGGGCACACCCTCTTTAGTAGCTGACAACTGAACCCAGATCAGAAAGAAAAACAGCCAAAGCAAACAAGTTTTGGTAACATCCCTCTTCTGTAGCTCATGTTTTCTCTCAATAGAAACCTGAGGGGGAAAACAAATCAGAGCACCCAAGTCTACTTAGGAAACCTAACTGGGCAGTTAAGGTCCAATAAACTGTAGAAATACTCACAAAAAGCTACACCAACCAGCCATAGTGATTTTCATTTAAAAATCAAACAACTTTTACTCATTTTTTTCTTTTTCTTTATTATGTTGAGGGAGGGGGGGAGGGAGAGAGAGAGAGAGTGAGCCAGCGAGCCAGAGTGGGGCAGAAAGAGAGGGAGAGAAAATCCCAAGCAGGCTCCATGCTGTCAGAGCAGAGCCCGATGCAGGGCTCAAACTCACGAACTGGGAGTTCATAACCTGGGCTGAAACCAAGAGTCGGACACCTAACCAACTGAGCCACCCAGGCACCCTTCATTTTTTACTTAAGTATAAAACTTTGTGTTTGCCATAGAAAAGGCTTTTTTTTTTTAACTGTGGTAAAAAAAAATAATAATAATAATAACATTAAGTTTACCATCTTAATCATTTTCAAGTGTACAGCTTAGTATTAACTATATTCACACTGTTGTGCAACAGATGTCTAGAACTTTTTCATCTTGCAAAACTGAAACTCTATAACTCTGTAACAGTGTTTAACTGTCAAACACTAATTCTCTCCCCTCTCTTCAGCCTTTGGCAACCACCTTTCTACTTCTGACCTTTCCACTTTCTGACAGAAAAATATTTTTAAATAGTTTCACTACCCAGAGATAACTATTATCCATTTTATCCACATTTAACATTTTGAAATATATACATATTTTCTTGGTATACATCCAATAGGCTTCATGTAACAGAGTTTTGCATTCTGTGAGTCTCCCTTTACATGATATTGTGAACATTTTCCTAAGACTATAAAAAGTTTTGTAAACTTGCTTTATAATGATTGCCTAAAATCTCAGGCCCTTTATTTTTATACACCTTTTCCCATACCCTTCTTTTCTCTACCCATGCAGAGTGGCATAAACCTCATGCCGACTTGGCATCTGGCCCCTACCAACACTCTCCCTCAATTAACTCATCATCCTCACATCAGTCCTAGGAATAGGGCCTATTTTATCCCCACCTAACAGATAAAAACAAGGTCACACAGTAGCAAGTGGTGATTTGGACTTCCACTGTTGCCATGTGGCTCCAGACCTCACTACACAAGTCTGCCTCTCTTTAGATGACAAAGTGAGTTGAAAACTATAGTCCTTTCTTCCCTAAATAGAAAAAAATGAAAATAGAAAAAAAATGAAAATGAACAAAAACCCAGGGGGAGTTAATTTTAAGAAAATAATGGATTAACTATGTGGATTAAGCATTGACTATTCACTTACCTTTTAAATTTAAAAAATAAAATTTTTTAACATTAATTTATTTTTGAGAGACAGAGACGGAGTGTGAGCAAGGGAAGGGCAGAGAGAGAGAGGGAGACACAGAATCCGAAGCGGGCTCTGGGCTCCAAGCTGTCAGCACAGAGCCTGATGTGGGGCTCGAACCCACAAACTGTGAGATCATGACTTGAGCCCAAGTTGGACACTCAAAAGACTGAGCCACCCAGGCACCCCCAAATTTTTTTAAACATTTTATTTTCTGAGAAACAGAGAGAGACAAAGCACAAGCAGGGGAGGGGCAGAGAGAGAGGGAGACAGAATCCAAAGCAGGCTCCAGGCTCTGAGCTGTCAGCACAGAGCCCAATGCAGGGCTCAAATCCATGAACATGAAATCACGACCTGAGCCGAATTTGCATGTTCAACCGACTGTGCCACCCAGGCACCTCTCAACTACCTTAAAAATATTTTTTTAATGGAGCACCTGAGTGGCTCAGTCGGTTAAGCATCCAACTCTTGATTTTGGCTCAGGTCATGATCTCACAGTTCATGGGATCAAGCCCCACATCTGGCTCTGCACTGACAGCACAGAGCCTACTTGGGATTCTCTCTCTCCTCTCTCTCTCTTCCCCTCCTCTCTCTCTCTCTCAAAATAAATAAATAAATATTTAAAACCATTAATAATTTTTCTTTAAAAAAAATTTTTTTTTTGAGAGAGAAAGAGAGAGTGGGGTAGGGGCAGGAGAGAGAGAGAATCTTAAGCAGACTTCATGCCCAGAACAGAGCCCAACGTGGGGCTCGATCTCACAACCATGAGATCATTATCTGAACTGAAATCAAGAGTCAGACCTTTAATCAACTGAGCCACCCAGGCACCCCTCACTTACCTTTTATTGCTTATTTCCTTACTAGTTACTACGTATCTTTCCATCTTGAACCATTATCAATGATCACTCATCTACTGGGTAGAGAAGAGGCATATATTTTAATTCCTCTGAAGAAGTACAAGATGAAGAACATTCCTTCTACTTTTCCATGTCCTCTGTCAATCTGGCATGAAGCTTTATATGAGTCATGCTTGATACTTGCTCACCAGTTGGCAATGAATAGTTCATAAACCAGAGGGAAAGAAATGGTAAAAGGAATAGTAAAGGAGGGGAAAACCAAAGTCTCTGCATAGTTATGTAAGGTGGAGTGATGAATTTAGGAGGGATTAGGTAGCTATGCTGGACTTTGATAATTTATAATGCCACCTTACGTTTACAGAGAGAACTTTGGGTTTTGTTCCCACATTCATTGTCTCATGCAATATTTACCCCCAAATCCCCACAAACCTGTAAGCTAGACAGAAAGAAGGCGCCAAAAGAGAGGCAAACCTGGATGAGCTTTTAAAATTTTAATTAAACCTTTTATTTTAGTATAATTTTAGATGTACAGAAAGTTCTGAAAATAGTACAGAGAGTTCCCTATACCCTTCACCCAGTTTTCCCTATGTTTTAAAAAAGTCTATTTATTTTGAGACAGAGAGAATGAGCATGTGCAAGTGGGGGAGGGGCAGACAGAGAGGCAGAGAGAGAATCCCAAGCAGGTTCCCCACTGAAAGCGTGGATCCCAGCGTAGGGCTTAAACCTACAAACCATGTGATCATGACCTGAGCCAAAGTCAGACACTTAACTGACTGAGCCAGCCCAGGGCCCCAGTTTCCCCTATTTTTAACATCCTATGTTACCATGATACATTCTTAGTCACAAGTAAGAAATAAACATTTGTCCACTAAATTAACAAAACTCCATATTTTATTTGGATTTCACAAGTTTTCCCACTAATATCCTTTTTCTGTTCCAGGATCCCATCCAGGATACCACATTACATTAGTGGTCACGTCTCCTGAATCTAATCTACTCTGTGACAGTTTCTCAGACTTTCCTTATTTTTCATGAACTTGGCACATAGAACATTCCTCAGTTTGGGTCTGTCTGATATTTTTCTTATGATTAGAAGGGAAGACTAGTTGAGCTTTCAATGTTAAGGGCTTTAAAGGTTAAAAGGAAATAAAACTTTACTCTGTTTGCTGATTGAAATGCCTGTTGGCCATTTTTTTTTAATAGAGTGTAGCAAATAATATCCCATTTTGTTTTGTTCTTTGCGTAACCATTAAGCTATGCCCTATTAACCCAGTCACTTTTCTTTTATGAGAACTTGGTGTTCTTTCATTTGTGGGTGGCTAGAACCTCAATCACACTCCAATTCTTGGCATTCTTAGGAAGAATGTCATTTGTACTTACAGAGAGAGCCACTAAGCAAATAAGCCCAGATTCTTGGGAAATAATGTGTGTTCTTATCATTCTGATGTTCAGAATAATCTAGAGTTTAAGCCATGCTCCAATTCCTCAGCCTTTCTACAATTACTAAATTTTTGGGGGGGTAATACTACATTATTTGATGTGTTTTTAAAAGTTGAGATGTAATTCATATACTACAAAATTCAACCTTTCCAAGTGTACAATTCACTGGTTTTTAGTATATTCACTAGGTTGTACAATCATCAACACTATTTAATTCCAGAACATTGCCATCACTCCAAAAAGAAACCCCATACCAATTAGCAGTCTCTGCCCACTTCATCCCTCATATTGCTGCCCCTGCCTGACAACCAGTAATCTACTTTTATCTCTATGAATTTGCCTATTCTGGGTATTTCCTATAAATGGAATCATATAATATGTGGCCTTCAATATTAAATATTAATAATAATATGCTTATTTTTATGATACGAGTGACCACTTCTTGAGACTACCAAAAAAATAACACCTGTGTCTGATGTTCTTTTGAAATGAGTCTTCTGGATTGGAAAACAATTTTTTTATAAAACTACATGCACTTACCATACAACCCTAAGAAAAGACATTCAATGCCTAGGAAAAGAAAGAAAAACTTATATCCACATAAAAACCTGTATGTGAATGCTTATAGTGGCTTTATTCATAATTACCAAAAACTGTAAATAGCCTAAATGTCCTTCAATTAGGGAATGAATAAACAAATTGTGGGACATTCATTTAATGGAAGGGCTATTCAGCAATAAAAAGGAGGGAAATACCAATATACACATCAACATGAATCAATCTCAAATGCATTAGGCTAAGTGAAGGAAGCCAGACTCAAAAGGCTATATACAGTATGATTTCATTTACAGGATACTCTGGCAAAGGTAGAATTAAAAGGATAGAAAATAGATCGATGGTTTTCCAGAGGCTGGGAATAGGGGACAGAATGATTGCATGTGGGAATTTTGGAGGATGGAGGAACCCCTCTACATCTTGATTGTGGTGCTGGTTATGTGACTGCATGCATTTGACAAAGACTGCAGAACTCTACACAAAAAGAGTGAAATTTACTGTTTATGAGTTATACCTCACTTATTTAAAAATGGAAAAATAACAGGTTATCTCAAAAAACAAACAAAAAAACCCACAAAAAAACCCAGACCAAACCCAAAATACCTGTGCTGCGAAGGGTGCCACTGAATCTCAGTCCCACAGCTCATCTTTCAAAGTAATTTTGCAGAAACCGGTGGGATATCAACTGGAGAGTGGTTTTTGCTCCTTTCAGAAAGTGGAAGCATTTTTTGCAAACAAAACATATTTTTTGTACATTTTGGCTGCAGTATTGGTGGTAGAATATACTATAATATGGATCATCTCTACTCCTGTATTTATTTATTACTAGACCTCAATCACAGTCTTCTTTTTCACCTTCTACTTCTTTGCCTGTAGGATGTACTGTAGGTAGTCATGTATTTTGTATTAATATATTAGAAATTTATAAATCTGTGTACTTTTTACACCATTAGACACTTATAATCAAAACTTTCACTAGGGTATTGTATAAATTCAGTCTTACTAGAAAATAAACAAAAACAAAAACATATCCAGTATCAGAAGGACATGGGCTTAGAGTGGTTTTACCACTGAGAGTCTCCTGATTGGAGGGGCGCCTGGGTGGCTCCGTCAGTCATGATCTCATGGTTCTTGAGATCAAATCCCACATAGGGCTCTTCACTCACAGCCCAGAGCCTGCTTGGGATTCTTTCTCCCTCTCTCTCTGCCCCTCCCCCTCTTGCTCACGCTTTCTCTCTCTCTCAAAATAAATAAATAAACATTTAAAAAAAATGAGTCTCCTGATTGGAGACTCTCCTGATTGGAGACATTTGCAAGCAGCATGAAACAGACTTAGCCTTGTCCTCATTGCCATTGCACAGTAACCAGCAAACCTTAGCTGAATTGCTAGCCCCTGGAATCTATTCTCTGTGTCTCACAGCCAGAGAGATTTCAGACTTCACACTCCTCTTCCAAACATTTAGATGGCTTCTCATTGTACTTGGAAGAAAATCCCAACTTTTCATAAGACCCCACATGACCTGGCCCCCACCAAGCACTTCAACCTCATGTCCTACCACATGGCCCTCACTCTCCAAGCTTGGCCATACTGGCCTTTTGGGTCCCTGAACAAGCCAAACTCATCCCCACTTGAAGACCACTGACCCAGATAGATTTGGATCACAATTTCACCCCTTCCCAACTACATAAATTGGGAAAAATACTTAATCCTTGTTCATCAGTTTCCTCATTGGTAAAAATGAGAATAATAACAGTACCAATGTCATAGGGTTGTGGTGATATTTGGGAAATTAACACATATAAAGCACTTTAAACAAAGCTGGGCATGTTGTAAATGTTCAATAAATGCTACTAGGGTATTTAATAAATTTAGTCTTAGTAGAAAATAAACAAAACCAAAAACATATCCAACATCAGGAGGACATGGGTTTAGAGTGGTTTTACCAGTAAAAGTCTCCTGAATGGAGGGATGTCTGAGTGGTTCAGCTGGTTAAGCGTCCAACTATTGATTTTGACTCAGGTCATCTCACGGTTCATGGGTTTGAGCCCCACATCGTCTACGCTGACAGCACAGAGCTTGTCAATAAATGTTAGCTGTCATTATTTCTGGTTCTGGAAGCTCTCATCCTTTGTACCCTTTGTTCTTGTAATCCAGAATTGTTTGCATGCATGAGCATGTCTACTGGGTAAAATATCTTACAGAGAAACTGTGTCCAAACAAGTCAGTTATTCCTTGGTAAACAGAGTGGTTTCAAGTACACTAATAACATTTTTATTTGTTTGTTTGTTAAACTTTTTCCTTGGGGATAATATTAGATTTACAGAATAGTTGGTAAGATAGTAGAGAGATTTTCTATATACCGTTCACCCAGCTTCTACTAATGTTAATATCTTCCATAAACACAGTACAATTATCAAAACTAAGAAATTAATATTGGTTCACCACCTACCTATACTACAGATTTCATTTGTATTTCACCCCTTTCTCCACTAATGTCTTATTTCTGTTCAAAGATCCCATCTAGGATACCACATTGTATTTAGCACTAATAATGTTCTAAATTATTATTTTATTAAATACTGTGGCCTTTGACTTCTAAAATATGTGAATGTAAAGTTACAGAGGTATATTTAAATTGCAAAATTATACTATATTTAAGTTGCAAAACTTCCTTCTCTCTCTTCCTTCCTGCTTTATTTTTTTCCTTATCACTGATCACATCTAACGTGCTCTCACATTACATCCGATATGAGACGCCATTGACTGAAACATGTATCATCATTTTAGGTACAAAAGAAAAAATGCCAGCAATTACAATTGTAAAATGCTATCAGTTGTAAGATGTATACCAATTTCTGAGATATTAACACATGAAAAGTTATGTCTTAAAATCTATAAAATATGATATGCATTTTCCATGCTCTATTTATCATCTATTTGCTTCATCAGAATGTTGATTCCATGATAGCAGGATTTTTGTTCTATATTCAATGGATCCCTGGTGTCTAGCACACGGTGCCCCGAAAGTATTTGTTAAATGAACAAATGAATAATAATATAATTGCCAGACAATATTTATTCAGCACTTGTGCCAAGCACCATTCAAAGCTCTTTACTTGTATTAACTCTTCTGATTGTGTTGGATGTTTGATCAGAATGGGGATTTATCACAAATTAGCAACAGCTAATTTTCAATACTTTTTTTTTTAATTTTTTTTTCAACGTTTATTTATTTTTGGGACAGAGAGAGACAGAGCATGAACGGGGGAGGGGCAGAGAGAGAGGGAGACACAGAATGGGAAACAGGCTCCAGGCTCTGAGCCATCAGCCCAGAGCCGGACGCGGGGCTCGAACTCACGGACCGCGAGATCGTGACCCGGCTGAAGTCGGACGCTTAACCGACTGCGCCACCCAGGTGCCCCTTCAATACTTTTCAATACCTTGCTTAACCAGAATATAAAATTAAGCAACTGAAAGAAAAAGAGAGTGTCTAAGTATCTTCTTTGACAATGAACTGAAAATATAAAAATAAACATTTTATTCATCAACAAATATTAATTGAGACCTTCTCTAGTCTTGGCACTTGCAAGTTCTAAACACCTTACAAATGTTAATTCATCTAATTCTCACAACTACAACAGGAGGCAGGTGCTATTCTAAGCCCCGTTTCACAAATGAGGAAGCCCAGACACAGAAAAGTTAAGGAACTTGCCAAAGGTCACACAGTGACTAAATGGCAAAGCCAAAACTTAGGCCAAGGCAGCCTATTCTAGGATCAGAATTTTACCCACCAGCCTACACTGCCTCAGAGCCACTAAAACATCCTGTCCTGTGTTGACGGTACTTAAGTGACAGTTAAAAAAATCAATAAAGCAAAAAAAAAATCACTAAGTTTTGTGACCAAAGTGACTCCCCCAACTCCTGGTTAATTAGGCCATTTGGTTTTCTGGACAATTATCAAATGGCAAAAGGAAGGCAGAGCCAACCTGCTCAAAAGCTCTGGCTGGCTTTTGTTCTATTGACATTTGTTGAGTGCCCTTGAGATGACAAGCACTGTGTTAGGCACTGGGGACAGGTAGCTAAGAGAGGCTGGTAGACAGATAACTGCCACCATGGAAGCCTGTAGAAGATTCAGAATGCACCCAGTGGAACAGAGGGGACTTTGCTGACCCCTGAGTTGAAACGTGAAGGATTCCATTTGCCAAGTGCATGAGCAAAGGCAGGCTCTTCTCCCTACCTTGCAAACCTCCTGCCTTCTGGACCTGAGGCCGGGTGGATTCCTTCCCCTCTCTTTACAAAATTATTTTCAGTTCCCTAGAACATGACAGCAGCTCTAGTTCCCTATCTCTGCCAGAGCAAATATTGAGAAATGTCTGGCTCAGTGACTTCAGTGTTGCGCTCTATTGCGTGTGCCACAGGATGGATCTATTCCCTTGTCCCGACCTCGCAAATGAGAATCAGGTGGCCAAGGCTGAGAAAAGTCCTGGTAAACCAGAGTGGGGAATAACTAGGGGCTGTGGAGGAATGCAGAGAGTGAGGGAAGGACAGAAAAAGAGTGACCAGAGATTGATCCTGCAAAGTTTCCTGCACCCCCGGGCACGGGGAGTGCAGACATGGTGATATAATGTCAGCTGACATCAGATCAATAATCAATAATTCATAACTAGAAGGCAGGTGAATGTCAACTGTTCTGGGATCTCCCAGGAACCCCTGTCTCCTTTCTTAAAAAATAAATAAAATAATAGTTATAAGCACACACATAAACATACATCAGTGTTTTCTTAAGAGATTTTATATATGGTCAATCTATCAAAGTGACAAATAAATTTGCTTACAAGTTACTGATTTTTACTGCTCTATTGATTTTTTTAAATTACCATTAAGTTCCCACTTAGATGTCAATGAACCCTAACATGAAAATTATTAACTGCAATGCTTATGTGTCTTGTGAATACTTGATTGATCTGTTCCTGGCTTGTGCTTTGGCCAAAGTGTGGACTCTGGGAAAGTGTATATATCTTGATTTCTTTTCATGTTTATGCATTTCTGAGGGCAGAAACTTGTTCAAACTTGTTTTATATAGTGTTATACAGTGTTAGTTCCATGCACAAGGGAGCCCTTAATTCAATTTAATTAAGAAGTGGATGCTTATTTCTAAGAAGGGATTAATATATGAGCACATTTACACATATCAATTTTTTAAAAAAAATTTAACGTTTATTTTTTTTGAGGCAGAGACAGAGTGTGAGCAGGGGAGGGGCAGAAAGAGAGAGAGAGGGACACACAGAATCCCAAACAGGCTCCAGGCTCTGAGCTGTCAGCACGAGCCTGACACAGGGCTCAAACCCACGAACCGTGAGATCGTGACCGAGCCAAAGTTGGACGCTTAACCAACTGAGCCACCAAGACGCCACACCTACACATCTCAATTCTTAAAAATTCATAAAAGAAATATAATTTACAAGTGCCAAATAAATCAAACCAAAATATGCATCCTACCAAAAATGACAATTTGGGCAAACTCATATATTTTAGCTTGTCAATATTGAGTGACAGTTCTCACCTGGGGATATTGACTTGGGTCTGACGTAAGCAGGGTCAGAAGGAAATTCCAACAGAGTAGTAGAGCTTCAACCTCCAACTGTTCTTTTCCATGCACCTTTAAGTCATGTCTATCATGATTTTTCCCTCTCTTTAAAAAAATAGATTTTTTTTTCATGGTTGTGGTTTCCCTCTTGTGCAAAATATGGGAAGGTTCAAGTGTAAAGGTATATAAGAGAAAATAAAAATGGTAGCTAACACTTACTTAGAACTTATTATATGTCAGTCTGAATTCTAGGTGTTTTATATATATTAACTCATTTAATTCTTACAACAACCTTATGAGTTCAGTTCTGTTACTATGCTCACTTTCAATGGAGGAAAACTTTTTCATTTCATTGAAATGAAATTGAAGGAAACTTAGGTCCAGAAAGATTAAGTATCTTGCTCAAGTTCACAAATCTATCAGGTGGTGGATCTGGATTCAAACCCAGGTAGTCTGGCTCCCAGATTAATCTAAACCACTAATCAATGACCAGAAAGGACTACTTCAAGAATATGCCAGTCACCTTTATCTTTATCATGAGTGACTTTGAACTGGATGCCTAGTAAGTGGTACAATTATGAAAACTTCTTTTAAAAATTTTTTTAATGTTTATTTTTATTTTTGACAGAGAGAGAGAGAGAGAGAGACAGAGCATGAATGGGGGAGGGGCAGAGAGAGAGGGAGACACAGGATCCGAAGCAGGCTCCAGGCTCTGAGCTGTCAGCACAGAGCTCGACGCGGGGCTCACAGATGGCAAGATCATGACCTGAGCTGAAGTTGGACGCTCAACCAACTGAGCCACCCAGGTGCCCCAACTATGAAAACTTCTTGAACACCACAACAAGACTCCAGACTGAAAAGGAAAATTTTCGATGAAAATTCCAAAATATTGAAAACTTACTTTGGGGTGCTGGTTGGCTCAGTCAGTGGAGCGTGTGACTCTTGATCACGAAGTTGTGAGTTCAAGCCCCATGCTGGGTAGAGATTACTTAAAAATAAAAATATTTTTTTAAAAACTTACTTTAAGTTATCAGATGTGTTAGTGCGTATGTCATGTGCATTTTGGTAACATGATAGTTAAGAATGGAGACTCCCAAAAGCCTGGGGACCTCAGATGATACACAAGCTATTTCTCCAGCTTTTTCCAAGCATCTAGTACTTACAACTGCCTTCTCCATATTTGATACCTCAGATATAACTTAAACTTAATGTGTATCTATTATCCAGACCAATCAGCACTAATTGCTATAATGATCTCCAGTCTCAGTGGCTTAATATAATTAATGTTTATTTATCAATCACATAAAGTTCAAAGCAGGTGTTCATGGTTGGGATTTCTCATAGGAAGCTTTCTTTCAGGAGTGATACCAGGATCCAGGCTCATTCCATCCTGTGGTTCTGACATTTTTCACCACATAGCCTCAATGATGCCCTGGTTTGGGGGAAATGGAGGTAGAGACGACGGAGTGAATGTAGAAAAGGCAGAACCATTCTTAATGGTTTCAAACGGGAAGTGACACATATCATTTCCTTTTAAATTCTATTGGCAAGAGCGAATTGTATGGCCCCATATCTATTATACTGTCCCCTGAAACTTAGTTCTCCTTCAGGATTCACTTACTCAGTGGATAATATCCCCATTTAGGTTAGTTATCTATTATGCAAAACAAATTGCATCAGAAGTTAAAGGCTTAAAACAACAAAAAGTTATTTTCTCTCACAGTTTCTGCAGGTTAGGAATTCTACAGGTTAGGAATTCAGGAGGAGCTTAGTTTGGGGAGTATGCTCAGAGTCTCTCACAAAGTTTCAGTCAAGATGTATCTGGGACTACAGTCATCCACTTTGAAGGTGGTTCACTCACATGGCCGTTGACAGAAAGTTTTAATTTCTTGGGTGCTGGCTGAAGACGTGAGTCCTTTTCCAAGTAGACCTCTCCAGAGGGATGCTTGAGTGTCTTGACAATATGGTAGTTGGATTCTCCCAGAGTGAGTGAGTGGAGAGAACAGGGCAGAAGCCTGGTGTCTTTTTTGATCTAGCCTCAGAGGCCACCCTCTAGCATTTCTATGTTATCCTACCGGGTAGCTAGATTAGCCCTATTCAGTAGTTTTGTGCCTATTTCATTTTTCCTGCAGTACTAATGTGAATGGTATTATGTTTTTTAATTTCAAATTTCACTTGTTCATTGATGGTATATATATATATATATATATATATATATATATATATATATGTAGGAAAGTGGTTGATTATTATATCATAACCTTGTATTCTGTGACCTTGCCATAATTGCTTATTTGTTCTAGGAGCTTTTTGGGTTGAGTTTTTCTGGATTTTCTACATAAATGATCATGTCATCTGTTAGCAAAGACAGTTTTCCTTCTTTCTTCCAAATCTGTATACCTTTTATTTCCTTTCCTTGTCTTATTGCATTAGGTAGAATTCCAAGTATGATGTTTAAAAGCAGTGATGAGAGGAACATCCTTGCCTTGTTCCTACCCTTGTGAGAAAGCTTTTGAGTTCTCACCATTAAGTATGATATAAGCTGTACATTCTTTTATAGGTACTCTTCATCAAGTTGAGAAAGCTCCCCTCTTTTCCAGGTTTACTGAGAGGTTTTTGTTTGTTTGTTTTGTTTTAAATGGTTATTTATATTGAGAGAGAGAGAGTTAGAGAATGTGCATGAGCAGGAGAGTGGCAGAGAGAATCCCAAGCAGGTTCTGCGCTGGCAGGACAGAGCCCAAAGCAGGCTAGATTTAATGAACTGTGAGATCATGACCTGAGCTGAAATCAACAGTCAGAAATTTAATTAACTGAGACACCCAGGAGTCCCTACTGAGAGTTTCTATCATGAATAGATGCTCGAGTTTATCAAATGCTTTTTCTGTATCTATGGATATGATCATGTGCCTTCTCTTCATTAGTCAGTTGATGTGATTAATTAATTTTCAAATGTTGAATCAGCCTTGTGTATCTTAGATAAATCCCATTTGGTCATTGTGTATAGTTCTTTTTATACATTATTATATTCTATTTGCTAATATTTTGTTGAGAATTTTTACATTTGTATTAATGAGAAACATTGGTGTGTAGTTTATCAGGTTTGGGTATTGGGGTAATGCTGGACTCACAGAATGAATTAGGAACTATACCTCTGGTTCTATCTTCTGAAAGAGATTAGAGAGAATTGATATACTTTTCTTCCTTAAATGTTTGGTAGAATTCACCAGTGAACCCATCTGGGCCTGGTACTTTCTGTTTTGGAAGGGTATATATTGTTGAGTTGATTTCTTTAGTGGCTAAAGGTCCATTCAGATTATCTATCTCTTGTTGTGTGAATTTTGGCAGGTGTGTCTTTCACGGAATTGGTCCATTTCACTTAGGTTATCAAATCTGTGAGCAGAGAGTTGTTCATAATATCCCTTTAACATCTTTTTAACATCCATGGAATCTGCAATGATATCCTCTCTTCAATTCCTGATAATAGTAATTTGGGTCATCTCTCTTACTTTCTTATCATGCCTAGAGTTAAATCATCTGATTTATCTTTTCAAAGAATCATCTTTCAGTTTTGTGATTTTCTCTATTGATTTCCTGTTTCATATTTCATTGATTTCTACTCTAATTTTTTAAAGGTTATTTATTTACTTTGAGAGAGAGAGAGAGAGAGAATGGGGGGGGGGGAGGCAGAGGGAGTGGGAGAGAGAGAGAATCCCACACTGGCAGCTTGGAGCCTGACACAGGGCTCGATCTCACCAACTGTGAGATCATGACCTGAACCAAAATCAAAAGTTGGACGCTTAACCAACTGAGCCACCCAGGTGCCCCTCGAATTTTTATTTCTTTTCTTCTGCTTGCTTTAGATTTGCTCTTCCATTTCTACTTTTCTAGAGTGGAAGCTTAGATCATTGATTTTTAGATCAGTCTATATCAGTGAATGTTCCATGTAAGCACGAGAGGAATGTGCACTCTGCACACTGGATGAAGTAGTTTATAGATGTCCATTATATTCCTAATCTCTTTCTTTGTACATGAGCATAAATACAATCTGTGTGTGTGTGTGTGTATGTGTGTGTGTATGTGTGTACACAAACAATAGATATAATTTGTGTAAGGTCCCTTGAATATACAGATATAATTTCCATAGACATAATCTGATGGTGTACTCTATGCACCAAGTTTTTTATCACACATTTTCATATTTTACTTTACCCTGCACATTCATGACTTTAATAATTCAAACTATTGACATACTGGAATATGGAACATATCAGAAAACTTTACCTCTGCCTGAGCACTACCACTTTCCAAAATGAGGAAAAAGGAAGCTAGAATCACCAAAGAGACTCCAACCCCTATGGAGAACATTAATTTCCCAAGATTCAATGACATCTCAGTCATACTAGGGAGAGCATATTAGTTTACTAGGGCCGTGATACAAAGTACCAAAAACTACATGGCTTAAACAACAGAAATATATTGTCTCAGACTTCCAGAGGCCAGAAGTCTGAGATCAAGGTGTCCACAGGGTTGGAGGGAGGCCTGGGAGGGAGAATCTCTTCCATGCCTCTCCTCAGCTAAGGGTGGTTAACTGACAATCTTTGGCACTCCTTGACCCATAGAGGCATCCTCTTGCTCTCTGCCTTCATCTTAACACATCACTCTCGCTTTAAAAAAATTTTTTTTAACGTTTATTTATTTTTGAGACAGAGAGAGACAGAGCATGAACGGGGCAGGGTCAGAGAGAGGGAGACACAGAATCTGAAATGGGCTCCAGGCTCCGAGCTGTCAGCACAGAGCCCGACGCGGGGCTCGAACTCACGGACCGTGAGATCATGACCTGAGCCGAAGTCGGCCGCCCAACCGACTGAGCCACCCAGGTGCCCCATCACTCTCCCTTTTAATAAGAACATGCATCATACTGAATTAGAGGCCCACTCTACTTCAGCAACTAATTACATCTGCAATGACCTTATTTCCAAATAACATCACATTCTGTGATACTGGTGAGTTAGGGCTTTAATATATGAATTTAGAGGGAACAAAATTCAACCCAGAACAAGGAACAAACAGGAGCATGGGTATGACAAAATGGAAGGGCATCCCAGAATTTGGATTCCAGTCTTAACGTGTCAACAATTTGTTGGTGACCTTGAACAAACTGGGCAAACAAGGGAGATCCTATAAATGATACCATTTTCTGGTCTTGTTCTTGAAATAGTACTGTTGTGAGAAGACTGAAAACATAAAGTTTTATTTTTTAAATGTTTTATTTATTCATTTTGAGAGAGAGAGAGAGAGAGAGAGAGCAAACAGGGGAGGGGCAAAGACAGAGGGAGAGAAAGAATTGCAAGCAGGCTTCACGCTGTCGGCACAGAGCCCGATGTGGGGCTTGAACTCACAAACTGAGATCATAACCTGTACCGAAATCAAGAGTAGGGCGCTTAACTGACTGAGCCCCCACAGGCACCCCAAAACATAGAGGTTTAAATAAGATGTTGGATTTTAAGCAAGCCATCAACTCAAAAGAGAGACCTTTTGAGAGGAATGTGGTATGAAGAGGCCCGACACACAAGGGCAGGGTCCCTGGGACTGGTTTGCAACAAAAGCTGCCCTCACACACACAAGGTGCCACAGGACCACTGCCTTCGGGCCATGATCATTCCCAACTTTTCAGAGTTGCAACACCCAACATGTTACAGTTGTTTATTTGATTTTGTGACACTGCCCGTTATTCTCCACCTCCCTGCAGGTTCCCTCTCTCCCAGCCCCAGACAAAGGAACTGCCAAACATGGACTTACTTTTAAAAATTAATTAGGTCTTGAACATTTTGTCATACCCAAGATAACTCTATCCCCTTTGTCAAGAATATCAACAAAACAGATGGCCACTGGGCACAGAAATGGCTGGAGGAGATAATACTTAGGACTACCCAAAAGACCATTTTTAGGAAATTATAAATTAGTATTTTTTTAACATTTTTATTTATTTTTGAGAGACAGAGTGTGAGTGGGGGAGGGGCAGAGACAGTGGGAGACACAGAATCTGAAGTAGGCTCCAGGCTCTGAGCTGTCAGCACAGAGCCTGACACAGGGCTCAAACCCAACTGTGAGATCATGATCCAAGCCAAAGTCAGACGCTTAACCAACTGAGCCACCCAGGCACCCCTTTAAATTAGTATTTTTTAATACTACCTTATACTTACACTATTTTGAAGCACTTTCACAATAGCCAGCATATAAATTTGGATGTCAAAGTTACTGGAAAAAATATATAAAACATTAACATATTTGGAATAAGGTAGCTATGGATTTATGGATGATTTTTTATGGGTGACTTCAATTTTTTCTCTACATTTTTCTTTATTTTCAAATATTTCGACTATAGTAAGTGCTGTTACTAATGCAAAATAATAGGGGCACCTGGGTGGCTCAGTTGGTTGAGCATCTGACTTCGGCTCAGGTTATGATCTCACGGCTTGTGGGTTTGGCTTGTGGGTTCATGCCCTATGTGGGGCTCTGTGCTGATAGCTCAGAGCCTGAAGCCTAGCTTCAGATTTTGTGTCGCCGTCTGTCTCTGCCCCTTCCCTGCTCATGCTCTGTCTCTCTCTCTCTCTCTTTCTCTCAAAAAATAAACATTAAAAAAATTTTTAAATCTGAAATAATAATAATAATGACCTTAAAAGATGAAGTTTATTCCTCTAGTCAACACTTGTTTATTGAGCACTTACTATATGCCAGGCACTGTCACAGCAGTAAAAAAAAACAGCTCCTGTGGAGCTTCCGTTTGGATAAGGAGTGATATTATTGGGCACAGATTGCTTGTTCCTGCGTGTAAAAGTTTACTTTGAGCAGATTTTTGGGGGCAGGTGATACAAGGGGAGAGATTGCAGCCCTCTGAGGGTAACATGTGCCCACAAAGAAGGAAATGATGCTGAATGGAGAAGTGTGAAGGCAGTGAGCAACACTCTTTGTCTGTGTCCAGATTTCACTGGCAGCTAGCTCTTGAAGTCAGAGCTCCACCCTCCCTGGTCCCAGGCTGCCTCTTGTACTCAACTGCCTCCCGGGGGACATTGTGAAACCTGAGTTGGGAATCACCCACACCTGGGTGGTGCTGGTCAAGGTGGCGCTAAGAACAGGACAGGGCATTCTGCTGACGTCAGTATGCAGAAAGCTAACAGGGCCCATACTTATTAGTTGATGCAGGTGCTGTTCCTTGGCAGGGCAGTGGATTTTCTCTGAGTCACCTTTGAAGGCAACACGCTGCACATTTGGTGAGATGAATAGGCTGAAGGAACTTGTTTTTGGTTATTGCACACATATTACTGATGTCCTAAGATGTAGAGAAATGCTAGTTTTTGCTAGTGACTCGTGGACTTTTTCACTGAGCACTACAATGGAAACTGATGCTCGAAGGGCACTCCAAAATGCATGAAGCCCTATAGGGGCCCAGAATAGAGACAGATAATTACACAGGACTTTGATTTGCCATCACCATGTTTCAGACATGGACTATCAGAGTGGCCCTTTGAGAAAACAAAGTGGTAAGACACATCAAGACAAAAATATCCATATTCCCTGACCCCAGAAATCCCACCCCTGAGAATTCATCCTGAAAAAAATAATTTATTTCTGCATTAGCTGTGATACTGAAGCACTGAAAACATCCTAAGTGTCACTATTGGGGAACAGCTAAACAAAGTGTGATAACATCATTCATATAATGAGTATACATCATAGTAATTAGCATAATCACAATTGTAAAGATACATATTCCATCATAAGAAAGTGTATGTACTAGCTTGCTAGGGCTGCTACAACAAACTGCCACAAACCAGGTGGTTTACACAACAGAAATGTATTGTCTCACAGTTCTGGAAGCCAGAAGTCCAAGATCAAGGTGTTAGTAGGATTGGCTCCTTCTAAGGGCTGTGAGAGAAGAGTCTGCTCCAGGCCTCTCTCCTGGGCTTGTCAACGGCCATCCTCTCCCTGTCCCTTCACATTGTATTCCCTCTATGCATGTCTATCTCTGTCTTCAAGTTTCCCCTTTTTATAAGGACACCAGTCATATTGGATTAGGAACCCATCCTAATGACATCATTTAACTCGATTACCTCTATAAAGACAGTATCTCCAAATAAGGTCACAGTCTGAGGTACCAGAGGACTTCCATATATTCTTTTTTTTTTTGTCTTTTACAGAAAGACATAACAGTGTTTTATGACATAAGTATTTTACAAGATAACGCTGAAAGAAATAAAAACAGCAGCAAACTCTCATTTCGCACTTTCTACATATCAGATAGTGTTATAAACACTTTTAAATGTGTTAACTCATTCAATCCTCACAGCACCCCTATGAGGCATTAGTATCCTCGTGTTGCCAAGAAGGAAATTGAGGCATATCAAATTTAAGTTATTTTCTCAAGGTCATATAGCTAGTAAGTGGTGGAATCAGGCTTTGAACCCAGGAAATCTAGGCTTCACAGACCAAACATTTAACCTCCTCATCATACTGCAAAATTTCATGTGTTATGTTTACAACAGTATGAAAATATGCAAAATAAATTTTTTTTGCCAAGTTTTTTTATTTTTTTATTTTGAGAGAGAGAAAGAGAGAGAGAGAGAGAGAGAGAGAGAGAGAGAGAGAGAGAGAGAGCATGAGCAGGGAAGGGGAAGAGTTGCGTGGGGTTGGGGGGGAGGACAGAGGATCTGAAGCAGACTCCAAGCTGACAGCAGTAAGCCCCATGCAGGGCTAAAACTCACAAACCGTGAGATCATGACCTGAGTCAAGGTCAAATGCTTAACTTGACTGAGCCACCCAGACACCCTTGCAGACAAAGTCTTAATAGAATATGCAAAAATGAAAGCAGTTTATAATTAGGAGAGGTTACTTTTTATGTTACATTCCTGGTTTTTAATGTTTTTAAGTTATTTATTTATATGGGGAGAGGGAACACAAGCAGGGGAAGGGCAGAGAGGGAGAGAGAGAATCCCAAGAAGGCTCTGTGCCGACAGCTGACGGTCAGTGCAGGACTTGACCTCACAAACCGTGAGATCATAACCTGAGCTGAAATCAAGAGTGAATGCTCAACCTACTAAGCCACCCAGGTGCCCCGATGTTACATTACTTTTACAATTAATACATTCACATGCACTCATAGACTTTTTCTAAAAATGATGCTTTGAAAACGTTTCCACAATCTGAGAAATTTTTTTAATGATACCATACATCAAAAGATGAGTAATAATAAACATTTGGGATGGCTGGCCTCCACGGAGGGCCCCAGTTATCCTTGCCTTCTGATAGTCACGCCCTAATATGGTCCTTTCACGTGTAGTAAGGGTTGACTTGCATGACTAATGATTCCATGGAAGAGGTGACAGTATGTGACTTCTAAGGCAAAAAAAAAAAAAAAAAAAAAAAAAAGCAGGAGCACCTGGGTGGCTCCAACGGTTAAGTGTCTGACTTCGTCTCAGGTCACCATCTCACAGTCAATGAGTTCAGGACCTGTGCTGGGCTCTGTGTTGACAGTGCAGAGCCTGGAGCCTGCTTCAGATTCTGTGTCTCCCTCTCTCTCTGCCCCTCCCTCGCTGACACTCTATGTTTCTTAAAAATGAATAAATATTTAAAAATTTAAAAATTAAAAATTAAAAAAAAAAGCATTCACTGCAGCTTCCATTTTGGTCTCTTTGATCTCTTGCTCTGGGAGAAGCCAGCCTTATGCCTTGATACCCAGCAATCCTATGGACACCCCCTGTGAAGAGGAATCGAGGCCCCCTGAGAGTAGCTGCATTAACTTGTCCACCACGTGACTGGATGACCTTTGGAGCAGATCCTCTGGGCGCATTAAAACCTAGATGACTACAGTCCTAACCAAACTCTTGGCTACAGCCTCATGGGAGACCCACGAATGACCCAGTCAAAGCACTCCTGAAACTGACCCACAGTACAGTAAAGAGAAGAATGTCCCCCTCCGAGATGTCCACAGCCTACTCCCAGAGATTTCCACAGCCTACTCCCCGGAGACCGAATATGTCACCTCACATGGCCAAAGCAACTTATCAGATATGATTAAGAATCCTATAGCAGGGAAATTATCCTGGATTATCGGGGTGGGTCTAGTCCCTGGAGACTGAACTCTGACGTGCCAGGGATCTAAACCTTTTGCAACCTTTCAAAATGATAGCTACTGTAAGAGGGGTAATTCTTCTTTTTTTTTTTAAATTTTTTAAATGTTTTTATTTATTTTTGAGACAGAGAGAGACAAAGCATGAGCAGGGGAGGGGCAGAGAGAGAGGGAGACACACAATCCAAAGCAGGCTCCAGGTTCTGAGCTGTCGGCACAGAGCCCGACATGGGGCTCAAACTCATGGACTGTGACATCATGACCCGAGCTGAAGTCGGACGCTTAACCAACTGAGCCACCCAGGCACCCCTTTGTTTTTCTTTAAAAAAATTTTTTTAATGTTTTTTGTAAGAGGGGTAATTCTTAATTATGCAAGTGAATGGCTTATACTGAGAGTAGTCCCCCCAGCTCTGAGGACTGAGCCTGCCCTTGATAATTTTTCTTTCCTCTACAGAAATGTGGACGAGGTACAGAAATTATTTTTTGTTTTATTTTGTAGAGTATCAAAAATTATTCAACAGTTAGAAATGAGGCAAGAGATAACTTCATGTCTTCAATGCTATATGGAGTGCTGTGGAGCAGGCCCACACCAAATTACTGATTCTCTAGGGGGTAGTGTGCTTTTGTTTGACGTATCACTTGTCTTGATTCAGGGTCAGGTTCTGTAAAGCTGGATCCTCTTTTGGATTGGTCAATTGCAAGTGCTTTTTGGAAAGTAAAGATTGAAGTGACTTCCTGTCTAATAGAATAATTCAAAGCTTATAGCTTATGGTCCTTTAGGTAAGATGACCAACTGTTCCCATTTGCTTTGGGACTGAGGGACTTCCCAAGACAAAGAACTTTTAGTGATAAAAGCAGGAGTGTCCTGGGCAAACTGGGGCTGTTGCTCATTCAACTCATCCAACCAGTAAGACACTAGCCAGTTTGGGAGCTGACTTGACCATCTTCTTTTGGTGTGTTGTCTTGCATTGTCTAGAAATACTTTGGTCTCTCCCATAGGCCTTTGAACCAATTTTCTCATACTGCCATTCTGTCATTAGTAATAAACAATCTAAATAAATAAGTAAAGCTAAATAAATCATTGATACACACTTTATAATTGTGTAAGAGTCATTCTGTTTAACCATTTTAAATGAGCACTTTGATAAGAGAAGGGGTTTCTCTGGTGAGGAGAAGTAGAATGATACTCTGCCAGGACACCAGGCCCTGGGGATTCTACTGGAGCAGCTGTTTCTGTTTTTCATCCCTTCATTGATCCCCTCTCTTTTGAGTCTATAGATATGCTTAAGTCCCTTCTTTCCAGAAACGTAGCCTCCCCTTCCTCCCCGCAATGGTCCTGCCTCCTACCATTCTCACTCAAGAGTGTAGTCTGACTCCTTCCTGGCAAGAAGGAATCATCATCCTCTCATGACTCAGTTAAGGTCACCTTTACAGTCCAAATACAAGTGACAGTTTCCAATCTTGGACTTATATTCTCTGTAATAAAAATTTATAGCTACCAACACCTGACAATCATTGGGTATCCGATGTTCTTTGAGTGTTTGTTTTCATTGAGCATTTGATATTCTATTCCCCATGCTCTTGGCTACCTGGCCACTTAGAGATTACTACTTCCTGTTGATGGAACTAAATACTTTCTTGATATCACTCAAGTCCACATCTTTGCCATCCCCAATGCCAACGCCTCAACTTGGGCCAGCTCTCCCTGCAAGCTCGACCCTGAGCTCAAGAGTTGGACGCTTAACAGACTGAGCCACTCAGGTGCCCCTGAGAAGTTATTTCTGTCATTTTCCTGGTTAAAAGCCAGCCATCTCTGGTGGTTCTGCATGACCTGTAGTCATAAACCTAGCATGCATCCCAATAGACAAATACAGTTAACCCTTGAACAACATGAGTCTGAACTGCATGGGCCCACTTACATGTGGATGGTTTTCAATAAATATAGTACATCACTGTAAATGTATTTTCTCTTCCTAGTGATTTTAATAGCATTTTTCCCCTCTAGCCTACTTTATTGTAAAAATATAATATGTTACATGTATAACATACAAAACATGCATTAGTTGACTGTTATGTTACCGTTAAGTTTTGGGGGAGTCAAAAGTTACACGCAGATTTTTGACTGCACAGGGGCTTGGTGCCCCTAACCCTCGTGTCATTCAAGGGCCAAATGTATTTATTTATAAATTACATATGTGTACCATTGTATTCACATATTAGAAAATCAGGTACGGAAAAAGAAATTCATGGGGTACCTGGATGGCTTCGTCGGTTAAGTGACTCTTGATTTCAGCTCAGGTCATGATCTCACAGTTGTGAGATCGAGCCCTGTGTGGGGCTCTGTACTGACAGTGTGAAGCCTGCTTGGGATTCTCTCTCTCTCTTTCTCTCTCAAAATAAATAAATAAACTTAAAAATATATGTATCCCCTTAAAAAATAAATAAACGCAAAAAAGAAAGAAAGAAACAGAAATTCCCAACAAGATAGCAATTACAAATTAAAGCACTAATATTTTTTCCCTCCCCCAGTGGAGGTTGTGTGCCCTTGCTTGGAGTCCACAGACCTGCAGCAGGAAGTCCATGTCCATATGGCTGACTTTCTTTTTTCCTTTTTCTTTTAAAAAAATTTTTTTTTTGTTTTAATGTTTTATTTATCTCTGAGTGTGAGAGTGTGAGCAGGGGAGAGACCGAGAGAGAGGGGAACAGAAGATCTGAAGCGGGCTCTGCACTGAGAGCAACAAGCCCAATGTGGGGCTCAACCCCACAAACTGTGAGACCATGACCCGAGCCAATGTCAGACGCTCAACCAACTGAGATACAGAGGCACCCCTGACTTTCAAGTCTAGTCATGATCTGGCCCCTACCCATCTCTGTCTCCTTTCCCTTCACATCCTCCCTTGCTCCCAGGGCTGGCTCAAGTAGAAGGATTTGAACTTGAAGCTCCCCAAACCTGCCTTTCCATTGGCTGCCCCCTTTGTTTAGAATGCTGTCCCCTGCTTTTGCTCCCCAACTCCCAAGCCCCTTTGTCTTATATATTCCTTTTTTTTTTTAATTTTTTTTTTAACATTTATTTATTTTTGAGACAGAGAGAGACAGAGCATGAACGGGGGAGGGGCAGAGAGAGAGGGAGACACAGAATCGGAAGCAGGCTCCAGGCTCCAAGCCATCAGCCCAGAGCCTGACGCGGGGCTCGAACCCACGGACCGCGAGATCCTGACCTCAGCCGAAGTCGGACGCTCAACCGACTGAGCCACCCAGGCGCCCCATGTCTTATATATTCCTAAAAGCACTCTGTCCTCTGGGAAGCTGTTTTTTGGTTACTTCTGCCCCCTCCATACCCCGTGTACACCCATGTACATCTTTTTCTTTGCCCTGCCTCAAGACTGTCTTTAAAAGACAGTCTCGTTCACTTAGGAGTCAACAGTGCCTGATAAACAATAATGGTGACGGTAAGAACAGTGAATACTTTTATAGTATTAACTCTGCCAACCACTGCTTCAAGTGTTTTACACATATTTACTTGATTTAATCCTAGGAGATGGGTACAATTATCCTTATTCTGCAAACACGAACATCTGGGCAAAGAGAAGTTGAGAAACTTCCTAATGTCATTTATGTAGTATGCAAAGTTCAGGAAAGATTGAACTAAACTGAACTGTGTGCTTTTTCTATCACGCCTCTGATGAGAGAAATAGAGTCACCCAGGCCAGTTGGGCAAGGAAATGCTCAGGCTGAGGAAAGGGGAGTATGGCGAGGACACCCCAGCCTGAGCCTGCGCTGCCCCCTGCTGGCCAGCTCTGCCCTTGCTGCAGGCTAAACAAGGTCAGAAGTCCTCTCTGTCACCAGAGCTAGAGCCTGGAGTCTGGGGACCAGCACAGGATATTCCGAAAGAGAGAGGGAGCCAGGAGATACAGGGAATATGCAGGAATTTCCTCTTGATCCACACACCTGAAGGACTGTTTTTCTGATAGGGATGGCTGAATGAAACCACTCAGAGTTAAGAACACAAGTGGGAAAGTCAACCCTCCACTCCCAAGTGCCATAGAACATATCCCAAACCAACAGAAATGTTTATTTTTTAACAAAAAATTTAGGTGAGGATTTGGATTATTCTCACATTAGGCTCTCCCTTCAGGTGGAAAATTGAATGCTAATTTATATTAACAGATTGGTTCTCAAATGGGGTGCTTTGTGGAACTATTAAAAACTGCAGATGCCCAGGCTTCATTCCAAGCATGCTAAGTCATAACCAGCAGTGTAGGGGCACCTGGGGGGCTCTGTCAGCTAAGCGTCTGACTCCTGATTTTGGCTCAGGTCAGATCTCACTGTTTGTGAATTTGAGCCCCAAGTTGGGCTCTGTGCTGACAGCGCGGAGCCTGCTTGGGATTCTCTCTCTCCCTCTCTCTCTCTTTGTCCCTCCCTTGCTCTCTCTCCCTCTCCCAATAAATAAATAAACATGAAAAAAAAAAAGAACCAGCAGTGTGTACTATTTTTCCTCAGAGCTAGCTCTAAGACCATTTAGCATCCCACTTTTCCAGTTTAAGTAAAGGCAATGCCTTTCTATTTGTGCTTCAGCAGAAAACGGTGTTATTTTACAACTCTAAAATGTAGATAATCAATAGCAATGAAAAAAAGTAAAGTTTTACCTTTGGACATACAAATTCTATCTTGTCTGGTAGAGGTTCAACTGATTTTCCTTTTGCTCTTTGCAAACAGTTGGTTTTGCCTCCTTTGTACACCTGTTTCATGATTCCTGATCTATACTGGGTGTGTTCTTCAGATTTTCTTTTGAACCTGTGGTAACATCTGCCTGATTTCCCCCCATGACTACTGAGTTAAATAAAAGGTTTAGCATGTGTCCGTTTTATATCTGAATGAGAGTTGTGATCGTACCTTTTCAGGAAATTTCTCTTTAACACACCACTGGCGAGTACTTTCCTTTTCTATAGTCTTTGGCCATCTGCTACTGGAGCTCTTTGGTTTGGTTGAACATTCAACCTTCACAAGAGGGCTCCTGTCCTTGTAATCTTCTACTATATGCATAATGTCTGTCCACGAGTTCCTGGAAGAAGGTAAAAGAATCAAAAGATTTTATATTTATATTTTATTCACCAATATCTTGCAGGTGACAGTGGTTGTCAGCTGGGACTAACAGCCATAACACCCAAACGTGGCTTTTTCATGTAGCCTGAGATTCCTCACATTACTTGACTGGGTTCCAAGATGGAGCATTCTCAGAAACAGCCAGAAGGAAGCTGCACTGCCTTTTATGACAGGACTTAGAAGCCATTTCTATTCAGGGCCAGCTTCACAGAATGTGACCTGTGTAGTCACCCAGGGCTCCGTACTTAGAAGAGACCCACACTTGGTTTACCACTCTGTTGTCACCATCTTAAAATTCCCAATAATATTTAAACAAAGGGCCCCACATTTTTATTTTGCACTGGGCCCCACAAATTATGTAGCCAGCCCTGAATCTCTTTGTCCAGCAACCATAATGTCCTGCCCAGGCTCACAGGGTGGGGATTGAGACTCCCCATCTTGAGGGGGCAGTGCCAAAGTTTTAGAAGAGTAAGGGGGGCTGGAAATACTGGTGTGGTCTTTTTTAGAAAAGGCAATCTGCCACAGACAGTTTGTGGAGAAGTTAAGGCACATAACCCGGAGATCGGAAAGACCTTCCTCCGCGGCCTCCCACAAAGACATATCCGTGTCCTCCTTGTTCCACAAAGCATCCTAACGAGAATAAAAAGGCAAATGCATCTACCCACCTGTCTACTCAGCAAATCCTGACTGAGCACATAATGGGAAGCATTTGCAGATGACTCTTAGAGACCCTGCCCTTAGCGGACTTGGTGCTCGGAGTGATGGTGTCTGTGAAGGGAGAAGAGAAAGCAAAGGGTGAAGCACTATTTAAAAAGAGAAAACAGGGGCGCCTGGGTGGCTTGGTCGGTTAAGTGTCCGACTTCGGCTCAGGTCATGATCTCACGGTTGTGAGTTCGAGCCCTGCGTTGGGCTCTGTGCTGACAGCTCAGAGCCTGGAGCCTGTTTCAGATTCTGTGTCTCCCTCTCTCTCTCTGCCCCTCCCCTGTTCATACTCTGTCTCTCTCTGTCTCAAAAATAAATAAACGTTAAAAAAATTTAAAAAAAAATCAAAATAAAAAAATAAAAAGAGAAAACAAGCTTGGGGTGCCTGGGTGGCTCTGTAGGTTAAGCATCTGACTTCAGTTCAGGTCATGATCTCAAGGTTTGTAAGTTTGAGACACGTATCAGGCTCTCTGATGTCAGCACAGAGCTTGCCTCAGATCTTCTGTCTCCTTCTCCTCTTGCCCCTCCCCAGCTCATTCTCTGCCCAACCCCCCCCCCAAAATAAATAAAAACATTTTTAGAAAGGGAGAGAGAAAACAAGCCCCAAATGGTTTGCCCCACATAGCAGCAAACCAGTAAGTAGCCGATCAAAGTAAAGATACATGGGAATGCAAGCTGGTGCAGCCACTCTGGAAAACAGTATGGAGGTTCCTCAGAAAACTAAAAATAGAACTACCCTACGACCCAGCAATTGCACTACTAGGTATTTACCGAAGGGATAAGGTGTGCTGTTTTGAAGGGACACATGCACCCCCAGGTTTATAGCAGCACTATCAACAATAGCCAAAGTATGGAAAGAGCCCAAATGTCCATTGATGAATGAATGGATAAAGAAGATGCGGTATATATGTACAATGGAGTATTACTCGGCAATCAAAAAGAATGAAATCTTGCCATTTGCAACTATGTGGATGGAACTGGAGGGTATTATGCTAAGTGAAATTAGTCAGTCAGAGAAAGACAAAAATCATATGACTTCACTCATTTGAGGACTTTAAGAGACAAAACAGATGAACATAAGGGAAAGGAAACAAAAATAATATAAAAAAGGGAGAGGGACAAAACAGAAGAGACTCATGGAGAACAAACAGGGTTGCTGGAGGGGTTGTGGGAGGGGGGATGGGCTGAATGGGTAACAGGCACTAAGGAATCCACTCCTGAAATCACTGTTGCACTATATGCTAATTTGGATGTAAATTTTTAAAAATAAAAAATAAAATTAAAAAAATTGTTTTTAGAAATGTATCATATAGTCATTGTAGAGATTTGCAAAATTAAAAAAAAAGAATTAAGAAGAAAATTAAAACAGCCATAATTCCACCATCTAGAATAAATGATTTTAATATGCCACAAAATATAATATAAACATGTTAGCAAAGTGAAGATTACAATGGATACATAACTGTTATTTATGCTTTTACTACTACTGTTTGAAAATTATTATACATGTGAGTAGGGTATAAAATAAAATGATGGAAAACAATTGGGAATTACAAAAAAAAAAGTAAAGATACGAAACAAAACAAAAACAAAGGAAACAAAAAGGTGAGCTGGTGAGGGGGGTTGTTTATTCAAAAAGAGGGTTGCAGAGCCCCAGAGGGAAGGTCTGAGAGGCAGCACTTTGCCACTTGAACCATCCTGTGTCTGCCCGTTCACCAGACCTCCTGTATAGCCACAGTTGTGCCAGGCTCAGAACAGGGTATCATTCAAATAAGTATCTGTGGAAGGCCCTAGGATTAGGTCCACAGGGCTCCTGTGGGCTGCTGTGTGGCAGGTAGGCCTGTGATCTCACCCTCCTGGGTTTCCTACTACCTCACTCAGCACTTCTTAATCCTCTCAGTGTTGGCTCTAAATGTTAGATTTCCCAGGGACTCTGCCCAAGGCCTTCCTCTGCATTCTAACCCCTCTGTCCTCAGGTGAGTGCCTTTACTCCCACGGAGTGTCTCCACCCCACCCTCTCCCTGCTCCAGACTCATTCACCTATTCCTTCACAACTGAACACCTACACTTAGATGAATCACAGTCACCTCAAATTTTGCATGTCCAAAATGGAACTTTCCATTTTTCCCCATATCTTGTTCCCTCCAGTCTTCCCAATTCAGTAAATGACTGCCTCCACCGCCCAGTCACTTCTCACTTGCCTTCACTCCCCTACATCCAATCCATCCTGTAAGTTCTTCCTCCAAACCACAACCTGGATCTGAACATTTCTCACCAGCAACTGAGTCACTATCACCCATCAGATTGCTTTGGTACCTTCTTTTTCTTCTTCTTTCTTTAAAGTTTATTTTTTTATTGCGAGAGAGAGAGAGAGAGAGAGAGAGCAGGGGAGGGGCAGAGAGAGAGAGGGAGAGAGAAAGAATCCCAAGCAGGGTCCATGCTGTCAGCATGGAGCACAACATGGGGCTCCAACTCACAAACCTGAGAGACCATGACCTGAGCCAAAACCAAGAGTCGGATGTTTAAGTGACTGAGCCACCCAGGCGCCTCTGCTTTGCTGGCTTCCTAATTCATCTGATGCCTCTACCCTTGGCCTCCTGTCATCCACCCTCCACACAAAAGCCAGAGTAGTATTGTAAAACCATAAATCAGAACAAGTCGTTCTCTTGCTCAAAACTATTCAGTGTTTTCCCATTACTTTCAGAACAAAAATGCAGTCTTCACCATAAAGACCCTACATCACCTGCTCCACCTCTCAGCGTCATCCCATCCCCTCTCACTCCCCTCGCAGAAACCTTCTTCTCCAGCTCTCTGCATTACTCAGCTTCTCTTTCTGGAACGTTCTGTCAGCTATCCCCAAAGCTGCCTCCTCTCATCCAGGACTGAACTCAAAGGTCCCTTCTCAGACCTGCAGAAAGAAACCTGCCCTCCTCCTTGTTAAATTTTAGACATTGTCTTCTTTCTTCCTCTAGGGCCCTTTCTCTCTTTTCTCACACACGCCAGAAGGGAAGCGCCTGCAATGAGAGTTTACCATTGTATCTCCAAGGGCCTGCTAGAGTAGGTGCTCACATATATTTGTCTAAAGGATTCATTAACAGACGGCAATTTTATGTTTTTAAATATCCAAACTTGACAAAAGAAAAAGCTGCCTATTCCGTGTAGGTTAGTCATTTTAAGAAACATTCATAAGCCCAGGTCTATTGCAGTAGACGAACTGGCCACAAGCACCCCTGAACAACACAGTTGTAAGGACAGCAGAAGAGGGAGGAAGACAGAGAGGGCCAGTGGAAGGGAAGCCGGCTGGATGGCTGGGTGTTTGGAGGGCCAGAAAAATGGGTGAGCGAACGGATGGGCACGCTCCGGGAACGCACACCCACGGGGCTGAGAAAGTCGAGAACTCACTTCCCTTTGCCACCCACCTTTCGGGGTCACTGAGAGGATACGCCAAAGAAGACGAGGTGTGGTGGGCGGGAGGTCGTCAGCTTCGCTGCGCGCAGAGCAGCGAGCCACACCCCCAAGCCCTAGCCCAGCACGCGCTTCCCGCTTCTCGAGCGCCCAGCCGCGCCCCCTGCCGGCAGCGCGCTTAGGTGAGCGCTCCCCGAGCCCGCCGTGCCGCTAGTGCGCGTGCGCGCAGGTGAGCGTCCCGCCCCGCCCCCGGGCTTGGCCACCTGCCCGGGAAACTTGTGGATTGTTGCCCTCGGGTCGCTCCGGGGTGGGGACGCGGAACTGGGCCATGGAAGATACGTCGGGGGCTCGCGAGCCCCGCGCCCGACCGAGAGAGCGGGACCCAGATCGGCACTCCCGCCCGGACCGAGACCTCCACCCCGAGCGACAGCGGGACAGACACGGGAACCGGCGCAGGGAGAGAAACGGGGGCGAGCGCAGGGACGGGGACCGGGACAGGGGGAGGGACCGGGACCCCCGCCACGACAGACACAGGGTCGAAGACCTTCGCGCGGGTGAACAAAGAGTTTGGGAAAAGTCCCGCCAGAGCCGGACACGGGACGGACCCCGCAAGCCGACCTGGGACTCAGCCTCGCCCCCCTGGCCCGCGCCTTGGGAAACCACGGAGCCGTCGCTCCCGAGGAAGGAGCGCTTCGGGCACCGTGACCCGGCAAGGTGAGGTGGGGTTAAGAGGCGCCCTGAGACCTGGGTACCCAGGAGGCCTGGGTCTGCGGCCTGTCTGCGCTGCTCCCACGCCCCCGGCTTCGTGGCCTAAGAGGCCGGCTTAAAGAAAGACAGTGCCATTCCTCCCTTTTGCGCTCTTAGAGGTGACCTGGGAGGGAAAGAAAACCTTACGGTGCCCCCACTTCTTGGTCCGGACCTGATTAACAAAGTAGAAACCACTCCTGTTAGCAGCGGCAGGGCCAGGGACCAGGTAAGGAGGAAGAGAGGACTTCAGGACAGGAAAGGGAAGGGGTGGGAAGGAGACTAAGTAGGTGGTGTTAACTTGAGGCTCCTCCCACACGACTGCCCCTTGGGGCTTCAGACCCTGAGACCTTTGTCCTGTGTTCCCAAACCAGCCCACCTTCAAGTCCCAGTGCCAAGGGCTAATTAAAAGCCGCCCAGTGAAGGGTTAATAATTGAATCTGCAACTTCTTCTAGGGGTATATGCGTTTCAAAACAGACAGCTGGGAGAGGCTACCGGTTTAGCTAAAGAACTAAATCCACCTAAAACTCCCACCGAAGGGCAGAGATTTCCCTACCTTTGTCATTGAAGTCTTTCCGGGCAGCCTCTTCAAATCCCATGATTGTTTCAGATCCCACCCCGCTGAATGAACACAGTATGCCATCCTTGCCTGGTAGAACACAGAGAATTCCATTATGGGCCTTGTGAGCTGAAAGCCTCTTGCTGTTCTGCAGGACTTAGTACGCTGAGAGAGGGTAAGGATGGAAGGGAGGAGAGGAGGCAGTCCTAGACCCCACACCTCCTTCTAGGGCGTTGGTCTTTTTTCCCTCAAACATTCCATCCAACTCCACAAATATTACTGAATGCCCAGATTAGATTATGTGCCAGGCCAACAAGGAGAAAAGTACTAGAGTGATGGCTGCTTTCTGGTTGACACCTGCCCTCTTCTCTAAGGAGGAGTCAGGTTCCTCTCTGCTATAGGATTTGGAGGCTTAAGCTTGGCCTCCCTCCCTGTTGTGTCCACACAGCGGGGAAAGCTGTTATCTTGAGCTTATGTTACATTATCTAAAACCAACTAGCCGAACTATGAAAAAGGGTGTGCCCAGATATAGTCACAGGCACTAGTTATTGTTCATCCCTGACCAAAGCCAAATTGCTTTGGTAGCTCTTCAGAGCTACATTTTGGATTTCCTTCTAAGTCAGTGTCCCAGTCCTCCACCCCAGCCCCAAACGAGTGAAGGGAATACTTTTGTGTTTTTGGCTCACAGACAGTTGGTGGTTTGAAACCAAAGGACAATCTATTTCCACGTTTCCTCTACACAATAAGCTTTTATTTAATCAGCAGGATGTAGGAGCCAGAGCTCCATTACTTAATGGGTGAGATATCCTGGCAGTGTCCACTGTCTGGTAGGAGACAGACAAGTAAACGGGCTGGTTGCAGCACAGTGTGAAATGTGCCACTTCAGGGGAAGCCAATTTGAAGAGAACAGATCCCCTGCCTAATATCTGGAAGATTTCTTGGAGCACAATGCCCACAAAGCTGAGTTCTGGAAAAGGGGCAAGAATGGGAAGACTGGGAGAGGAAGATGAAAGGGGTTCCAAGCAGAGAAATAGCTTCCATAGTGACCTAGAGCATGGGAATGCTGTCATCTTTTTGGGGGGTGGGAGTGGGGGATTGGGGGTGGAGAAAGGAAGTTTATTATGGCTGGGTCTGTGAGTATGAGGCTGTGAGTGAAGAGAGAAGAGCAAGGGCTCTCCTGTGTTGTGCTAAAAGTTTGGACTTTATCCAAGGCCATAAGAGTTTAAGGATTTCAAACCCAAGAGATCCATGATGAGAACATTAGAAGGATCCCTGGAGCCGAGTAGGTTGAATGCAGACCCCACCATTGCTTCTCGGACAAAGCTCAGGATATGCTGGCTAAAGGGGGAAAGAAAAAAAGTGCCAGAACTAGCAGAGGAAGAGAGAGAGAGATGACTTCCAAAGTTGTCTGTACTACCCATAGGCCTAGAGAGTTATTGCAGACTAAGATCTTTCTAAAGTAACAAGAGAATGAAGAGAATGCCAGCCTGGGCATCAGAGTCTTGTGAATGCAAACTAATTTGTTTTTGTTTTTTTTAATGTTTATTTATTTTTGAGAGAGAGAGAGAGAAAGAGAGACAGAGTGTGAGGGACAGAGAGAGGGAGATACAGAATCCAAAGCAGGCTCCAGGCTCCGAGCTGTCAGCACAGATCCCGATGCAGGGCTTGAACTCACAAGCCATCAGATCATAACCTGAGCTGAAGTCAGATACTTTTTTAAAAAAAAATTTTTTTAATTAACATTTATTTGCATTTTGAGAGTCAGAGACAGAAAGAGCACTAGCAGGGGAGGTGCAGAGAGAGGGAGACAGAACTGGAAGCAGGCTCTAGGCTCTGAGCTGTCAGCACAGAACCCGATGTGGGGCTCGAACCCACAAACCGTGAGATCATGACCTGAGGTGAAGTCAGTCGCCCAACCGACTGAGCCACCCAGGCACCCCTGAAGTCAGATGCTTAACCAACTGAGCCACCCAGGCTCCTTGAATGCAAACTAGTTTTAAAGAAAGCCGTGTCTGTGATGACTGAAAACCTAGGCTCACAAAGGTGGCTCCTGGCTACCTAGTTAGCCGCAGGTGGACAGACTAGCATCAAATCAGTGTTCAGAATTGTAGAGATATGTGATGTGGTAGCTTAACAATGTTGGGTCAAGTATTTGGATACCCTGTGAGGCCACTAAACCAGGGAAATCTCTGGAATATGAAGTAGTACAGTAAATTTTGTTTCTGTTCTGCCCATCTCTTTAATGTCTGGGCCCAGCTCGAGATGTTCAGTGTTCTAATACTGAACAAGCTCTTGAATTTGAAGCCCCTAATGACCATGTATGTTTTTGGTTATAGTGAACTTACTTCAGGGAGATACCTGCCCTCGAACCCCAGGTCTGGACAAGAGGGAGTGGAATATTACCAGTCAGAGGCTGAAGGACTCCTGGAATGCCATAAATGCAAATACTTGTGCACTGGGAGAGGTGAGCCATTTTGACCATTTACTGTTTGCTGATGGTTCTCGAAGGGATCTGAGCTGGCGAAGCAAAAATTCAAGTAGATTTCCCTTTTGGGTCCCTAGCATTTTCATTTCCATAATTGCAATGAGGTTCTCATTCCCCCCACCCCGCCTTCCCCCCGCCTCCCCAAAAGAGTAGGAACGTCTGAAATGTACAGCTAGATTTCCGGTGCTTCTCTTCTGATGTGCCCTGGGGTCTGTCGAGGCAAGCAGCAATGCTGGCAGGTTTCAGGCCTCAGAGGTGGAAGAATGGCAGGCAGAACCAGCTATGAGCTGTCAGCTGTGGGAGGGCTGAGTTAGAACCACCTGGAGGGGGCAGCCTGGTAGCATTTCATGTTACAGTTAATATTTGTTGACTGAGATCCATAGTAAGAAATCTATTGTACATTAAGACCAAGTTCACACACAGATGTTGTGAAACCATACTTACCTTATTATATACCAAGAACATGGGTAATTTCTATTGTACTGGTTCTTTTTTTTTTTTTTTTAAGTTTACTTATTTTTGAGAGAGAGAGAAAGCATGAGTGAGGGTGGGGCAGAGAGAGAGAGAGAGAGAGAGAGAGAGAGAGACATAGAGTCCGAAGCAGGCTCCAGGCTCTGAGCTGTCAGCACCCAGCCCAATGCAGGGCTCAAACCCACAAACCACGGGATCATGACCTGAGCTAAAGTAGGACGCTTAACCGACTTTTCTAGCCACCCAGATGCCCCTGTTGTACTGTTTCATTGAGAACAAACAAAAAGAAAAAAAACACAGTTACTAGAACACACAGTTAGCAAAAACACTTAAATGATATCATGCATCAGCTCCAAATGTGGTTCCCAGAGTTCCCATCCAAACCTGAGTGTTTGGCCTTGCCAGCAATGAAGAAAATCTGGTTTGCCAGGGTGAGCCCAAATCACATGATTTGGTGAGAAGTTTTTCTAAGCCGCATATGACTAAGGGGGAAAACTTCTCAGCCTAAGGGTGAGAAATCAAGGAACTTGTCCCTGAAAATGTATTGTAGGATCATTCCAATGACGCACATGATTATGAGATTCTATGGAACTTTCGTGAAAAAGCTCTAGGCAATCCAGATACAAGAATCTGCACTCTAGTTCACATATACGGGCACAACCTCATTGCTTCTAATTCACTTAGTAACTCCAGAGGCTCAGAGAGGTATCTAAGCTCAGGTGTTAAGTGGAAGAGCTGGAATACAAACTTAGAGTAACTCCAAGACCTGAAGTGGTTTACTCACTTGACCTTTCTTTTTTTCTTGCTGATAAAAATAAGAGGAATAAGCCAGAGGCTGGTTAACAGGTTTCTCAGTAGAAGTATGTTTTCCTCTGTGATTATCTTACCAAGAGGAGAGGGCAGGACTTGAAGCTCCTGACCCAAATGCACCTTGATTTAGCTTTGTCTGCTCCTGGCTATTTGGCTTTGGGCCTAGAGGTTATTTCTGAGTCAAGATAGTGAAAGGATGGTTCACTAGTCCCAAGCTAACCATTGAAGGCTTATTAAGGATTCTGGATGTGCAGAAACCCACATCAGTACACAATACTTGGTGTTGTGTTGAAACAGCCATTAAACGTAGGAACTTGTCTCCAGCAGGAAATGCATGCCTGGATAAAGGCCACCTGAAGATTTTCAGCCCTGTCTTAGAGTAGATCTTTTGTGACTTCCTCTTTGGTGAAATCATGTCCTCTTCCAGCAAACTGGTGGAGAGGGGAGGAAGCTGTGTCCCTCTCTGACTTCCTAGGGAGACCGAGGAGTTGGGGCTGTGAGCCATGCTTTGGAAGAGTTCAGTGGAACAGTCAGGACACTGACACAAAGAGTGGGGTCCCACATTCACTTATGAGCAAGTCCCCTCAGATACTAAAATCTTCAGGGGCTGAGACTAAAGATGAGACAAAAAGCAGGTACAAATGTCCCCGTTTGTATCTCAGGTCACCAGTGCATGTGCATGTACAGGTTGTACTCATTTATTGTCTGGAGGGACGGGTGAGGAGTTGCAAGTTCCCTGGGTGCATTTCCTGCTCTCCTTCTTGGCTCCCTGATTTGTTTGGAGCAGTTTCGTTTTGCCTTTGCTCTTTCTCTCTCCCCTTCGACCAGTAGTGCTCAAATCATGACATTTGCATTCAGGTTAATTGCGCATCTCTCTCAGCCCTGCTTATTCTTTTCTGGTTCTGTAAAATTTAAAATAAGAATAAGGAAGGGTGCCTGGGTGGCTCAGTTGGTTGAGTGTTTGACTCTTGATTTTGGTTCAGGTCATGATTTTTGGGTCATGGGATCAAGCCCCTTCTCAGGCCCTGCACTAAGCATGGAGCCTGCTTAAGATTCTGTCTCTCTGGGGCACCTGGGTGGCTCAGTTGGTTAAACATCTGACTTCCTTTCCGCTCAGATCATGATCTCAGGGGTCATGTGTTCAGGCCCCACATCAGGCTTTGTGCTGATAGTTCAGAGCCTGCTTGGGATTCTCTCTTCCCTCTCTCTCTGCCCCTCCCCTGCTCATGCTCTCTCTCTCTCTCTCTCTTTCAAAATAAATAATTTTTAAAATATTTCATCATTTTTGAGAGAGTCAGAAAGAGAGTGTGAGCAGGGGAGGGTCAGAGAGAGAGGGAGACACAGAATCTGAAGCAGGCTCCAGGCTCTGAGCTGTCAGCACAGAGCCCGATGTAGGGCTTGAGCCCATGGACCACAATATCATGACCTGACCCAAAGTCGGACACCTAACCAACTGAGCTACCCACATGCCCCAAAATAAATTAAAAAAAAAAAAATTCTCTCCCTCTGCCCCTCTTCCCAGCCTGTGCTTGTTCTCTTTCTCTTTCTCAAAATAAAAATAAAAATAAAAAATAAAACCTATAAAATAGGAATAAGGGGCTTGTAGGGTCTCTGCTCTCCCCACACTGTATTAAGAAATATACATATTTGTTCCCATACAGCAAAGACATTGGGAAAACCCTAAATGTTCTTTACATTGGAATTATTTAAACTTGTGGTATTCTATACATCCTTTAAAAATATGAAGTATATTGATTTATATTTGCTGAGATGGAAAAAAATGTTCACACTATATTCTTAACTGAAAAAAATAGGTTAAATAATAGTAGAGTAGGTCCCCATTTTTCACCTAAAAGCAAATAAACAATAGAAAAATTATGCGTATATGACAGAAAAGTCCAGAAGAAAAAGTAATGGTCACAGTGGTTATTTTTTTAATTGGTTGGGATTTAGATACCTTTACATTATATGTTTCTGTCTATATTTTTTTTAACAGTAAGTATGTATTACTTTTATAATTAAAGAAATAATGCTATCTGCATTTGGGGGGGGGTGGAATTGAAGAGTGTTAAGATAATACTTGAGAGTGAATCATTCCAGTTACAGAACATGTAGATGTAACACAGCTTCATACAGCACACAGGCATCACCAGCTGGACCTAGGCACAAAATCTGGTTCTCTAAACCCCTGGGAGCTGCTGGGAGTCTACCCCGAGTCAGCTGACCTCTTGCAACCATTCAGGATATATAATTTCGGCTCAGAAGTGCCCAGCTTTATAGAATCCTGAGGAAAAGAAGCCACACACACACAGCGATATGATTCCATTTATATGAAATTCTAAAGGGATGCCTGAGTGACTCAATTGGTTGAGCGTCCAACTCTTGATTTTGGCTCAGGTCATGATCTCATGGTTTGTGGGACTGAGCCCCACGTAGCGCTCTGCACTGCCAGCGAACAGCCTGCTTGGGATTCTCTATCTCCCTCTCTCTGTCCCTTCCCCACTCATTCCCTCTCTTTATCTCAAATAAATAAACTTAAAAAAAACTTCTAGAAAGCTCAACCTACTCATTCCTAATGGCAGAGAGCAGATCACTGGTTGTCTGAGGAGGAGGGTGAAGGACTGACCACAAACAGTCTCTCGGGAACTTTCTGGGAAGATGAAAACATTCTGAATCTTGACTCAGATTGCATGGCATGTGTGTTTGTCAAAAGTCAACAAGCTGTACATTCAGTGTGGGTTATTTTCTTCCATGTCAGTTATATCTCAATGAAGTGGGTCTTAAGGAAAGCAGCCAACTTTGGCGGAAAAGCTGGAGCTCTTTCCTTGTTCAAGACAAAGAAACCAAGGGCCCTGAAGAGAATCTAGCCCTGAGAAAAAAACCACAGCCCAAATTTGCTTTTTAGGGAAACTAAAGAAAACAAAGTTAAACTTTAGAACATACTTACTGAGTTGAAATCTAAGAACAATGAAACCCATTACATTTCTTTAATTCAGGAAGCTTTGTGGGTTTAATTGACTTAATCTTTCCTGTTTCTAATATATGTGAACCACAGTTGACATTTTGATGTATAACTTCTATACTATTTTTTGACTTCATTGTATTTTTTTAAGCTCTGTGTTATTTCCTTCAAACTTGGAGAGGTTTCCTCTTTCAAACTGAAGAAAGCCACAAAACGTATCTAAAGAGAAGATAACTATTTTTTAGTCTTCTTGGCATGGATGGGCTGGGGCTGAGAATGTTCTTGCCTTCTATCAAGGATGCCTTTCTTTCTGGTTGGTAACTGGTCTGATTTCTCCCACCCTCTTCCTGCACCCCACGAGGGGCAAGCTGTTTTGAGAGTTACTCTTTCTAGCCTAGAGTACTTCCAGCATCATTTCCAGAGCCCACAGTTGCACGCTAGCATCTAATGCTCATCAGGTGGCTTTGGCTGATCGGGGCCTCCCCATGGTGGTGGTAGGGGGTGTGTGTGCGCGGAATAAAGAGACTGCTGTGGTGCTGGCTACTGCAGGGAAGATGAGCAGCAAGGTGGAAGTCTCCAAGTCTGAAACAGCACCTGTGAAAATGGTAACACGCCCTTCTTTTGCAGCCTGCTGTCAGATGCTGGAGGTTCTCCTGAACTTGTTGATCCTGGCCTGCAGTTCTGTGTCTTACAGTTCCACAGGGGGCTACACAGGCATCACCAGCCTGGGGGGCATTTACTACTACCAGTTTGGAGGGGCTTACAGTGGTTTCGATGGTGCTGATGGGGAGAAAGCGCAGCAGCTGGATGTCCAGTTCTACCAGCTGAAGCTGCCCACTGTCACTGTGGCCATGGCCTGTGGTGGAGCCCTCATGGCCTTCTGCTGTCTCCTGGTTGTTCTGGGTGTCCTACGGGTCCCATGGCACTGCCCCCTGTGGCTGGTGATCGAAGGCTTGCTGGACGTACTCATTGCTGGGGCCTACATCCCAGCTCTGTACTTCTATTTCCACCACCTCTCCGCTGCCTACGCCTCTCCAGTGTGCAAAGAGAGGGAGGTGCTGTACCAAAGCAAAGGCTACAGCGGCTTCGGCTGCAGTTTCCATGGGGGAGACATAGGAGTTGGAATCTTTGCTACGCTAGCCATTGGGGTCTTTGCTCTAGGGGCTGTGCTGGCCATCAGGGGTTACCGAAAGGTCAGGAAGCTGAAAGAGAAGCCTGCAGAGATGTTGGAGTTTTAGGCTTTGTAAAAAACCGTCCTGCCCAATATAAGTGATGGTAGTTACTCTGAACAACTGGAATACTGGAATACTTCACTGTGGGACTTGCCAGCCCTTGAAGACTGATGGGCCGACTTTGGTATCCTGCATGAAGCCCTGGGTTACACAGAGCAGTGTTCTCTGATGTACCACACTCGGGTTCTAGAGTTCTTTCTTGGTGAGCGATGACCCACAATTATTGAAACAGAACAAAACTGGAGGTCGGGACCCACAAGGAAGAGGCATGTGCTGTAGGACAAGGCACTTTTGATTAACTAGAGAGAGGTGACCAAGTGAATCTGAAGAACCTTATCTTTAAAGTCCCTGAAAAGCCATCTACCAGGAGACAAGCATTTCAGCCTGAACTTTTCTAAACACAACTGTTTTAAGCAGATGAGCCCCGAAGTTCTTCCACACTGAGATCTCCGATCCTACACGTCCTTAATGCTCTGGGTGCAGGGTGTAGTGATGGATGCTGTGGAGACACCGCCTGTAAAATTTAAGTTGGAGGTAGTCGTGGGCTGAACAAAGAGGAATACGATTAATTCAATGAGATGCAAAGAAGCTACTCCAACAAGCTGCTTAGAGTGGCCTTGAAAGCTCAATAAGTGTTTTGTACCTCTTGTAAATGTGCCATTGTATGAAGAATGCAACCCAACATCTGGGAGGCAGGAGCCATCCAGAATAAAAGAATGTAAAATCTTTCCCAACAGTAGAATGCCACTTTTGGCCAGACAATTTAATGGGTCCTATTACATGTTAAATTATGGCTTCTGGAACATTACAATATATTCTTGGTACAAATGAATATGTTCTTTGCATTACATGAGCCAAATAAAAATCCAAAGAAAAATTTTAACTTGGAGGTGATGTCTGCTTGAGATTCTCTCTCTCCCTCTCCCTCTGCCCTTCCCTGGCCCATGTACACACACTCTCTGTCTCAAAAACAAACAAACAAACAAACAAATTAAAAAGTGACTTCCATTTGGGTTTAGAAAGTGAAATATATGCTTGTATATGATTAGAAAATTTCTTGAAGAGGGGCACCTGGGTGGCTCACCCAGTTAAGTATCCCAAATTTGGCTCAGGTCATGATCTCATGATTTGTGGGTTCAAGCCCAGCGCTGGGCTCTGTGCCGACAGTAGTGAAGCCTGCTTCGGATTCTCTGTCTCCTTCTCTCTGTCTGCCTCTTCCCCACTCGTGTGTGCTCTCTCTGAAAAATAAAATAAACATTTAAAAAAAAAAGAAAATTTCTTCAAGAATGTACATAAGAAAGCTTTAGGAATATTTGCTTCTGGAGAGAAGGAGATTTTATTTTTTATTTTATGCCTGGCTTGACTGCACATGTTTCTGTTTTATTTAAGATAAATAAAAAAATTTGATTTGCTCTCCAGTTTTTTCACATTTACTATATATATATATATATATATATATATATATAATTTTTGTTTATTATTTTTAATTTACATCTAAGCATATAGTGCAACAATGATTTCAGGAGTAGATTCCTTAATGCCCCTTACCCTTTAGCCCATCCCCCCTCCCACCCCCCCCCCCCAGTAACCCTCTCTTTGTTCTCCGTATTTAAGAGTCTCTTATGTTTTGTTCCTCTCCCTGTTTTTGTATTATTTTTGCTTCCCTTCCCTTATGTTCACCTGTTCTGCATCTTAAAGTCCTCATATGAGTGAAATCCTTTATTTGTATTTCTCTAATTTCACTTAGCATAATACCCTCTAGTTCCATCCATGTAGTTGCAAATGGCAAGATTTCCTTCTTTTTGATTGCTGAGTAATACTCCATTGTGTACATATGCCACATCTTCGTTATCCATCCATCCATCGATGGACATTTGGGCTCTTTCCATACTTTGGCTATTGTCGATAGTGCTGCTATAAACGTTGGGGTGCATGTATCCCTTCGAAACAGCACTCCTGTATCCCGTGGATAAATGCCTAGTAGTGCAATTGCTGGGTCATAGGGTAGTTCTATTTTTAGTTTTTTGAGGAACCTCCATACTGTTTTCCAGAGTGGCTGCCCCAGCTTGCATTGCCACCAACAATGCAAAAGAGATCCTCTTTCTCTGCATCCTCGCCAACATCTGTTTGCCTGAGTTGTAAATGTTAGCCATTCTGACAGGTGTGAGGTAGTATCTCATCGTGGTTTTGATTTGTATTTCCCTGATGATGAGTGATGCTGAGCATTTTTTCATGTGTCGGTTGGCCAGAAATAGATGTATAATTAAGCAGAATATTACATGTTCAGCCACAAAACCAGCCTCACCCAGAAAGACCCCATTTATAACAAAAATCTCATGTCTGTTTCAGTCTCCACTTCCTTCTACAGAGCCTTCTGCTCTTTCTGGAGACTTGACCCATCCCACCATAGAGATAAACTCCTAGCTCTGGAAGTCAGCATTTTTTTTCCTCTTCTAATGGCTGTGAATCTTTCTGCACTAATAGCAAGGTTGGAAATAGGTGAGCCTGTTTGATATTAATAGCTAAGCCAGGCCAGGCCTGGCTGGTACTGTGATAATATTCAGTGGCTATATTCCTTCAACAGATCCCACATCACTGGACCCAGCAACAGACCATTATTCCTCTCAACTGTTGTAGCCCAGGGGCTTAGTTGGCAAGATCTAGATTTATTTCATGTCATCCTAGCAGATACCTGCTGTGTGGATCATGACTCTACTATTTGGGCAGAATCTGTCCCAGAAGGGACAGCTTTCCCCATCTGGCAGAAGGATGGTGTTCCTGCTTCCCTTCAGGGGGAGAGATGTTAACACACGTACACAAGGAAAGCCAAGGCAGAGAGAGGTGTTCTATGTAGAGGATAACTACTCCCCTTGAATTAGAATGATATTTGGGCCAATTCACTTGCTCTGCTAGAGGGAGCAAGTGGCCGGTAGTTTATGGTGCTTGGGTGGAGAGTGGGCAGTTCTGATTTGATGTTATCTTCAAATTTAAATAAGAGGAATGTAGCTCCTCAACCGTTAAAGCCTTTGGCTGCTGTGTCCCATGGACCTCCTAGGAATTTGTGTGGGCCTTGCAGGAGTTAGGATCAGCAAAGCCAGTTTGTTAGAGAAACTGGTATTTAGCTGCCCAGGTTTTTGTTTGTTTTGAGAGACAGAGAGAGCAAGCCAGGGAGGGGCAGAGAGAGAGAGAGAGGGAGACAGAGCAGGCATTGCACTGTCAGTGCAGAGCCTGATGCAGGGCTTGATCTCAAGAACCCTGAGATCATGACCTGAGCCAAAATCAAGAATCGGATAATGGGGTGCCTGAGTGGCTCAGTCGTTAAGAGTCTGACTCTTGGTTTCTGCTCAGACCATGATCTCACAGTTTGTGAGTTTGAGCCCCATGTCCGGCTCTGTGCTGACAGTGTGGAGCCTGCTTGGGATTCATTCTCTCTCTCTCTCTCTCTCTCTCTCTCTCTCTCTCTCTCTGTCTCTCTCAGAATAAATAAACTTTAAAGAGTCAGATGTTTAACTGACTGAGCCACCCAGGCATCTCTAGCTGCCCAGTTTTTATACACTGTGGTACTGTCTAATGTATTAGAGAGGTTTCCTGATTTCTGGGAAACCACACTTGTCCAATTTCTTAAGTCTCTCACTAAGCCCCTTCCAATACCATCCACTTGTGTAACATTTTATGATTTTCCAAGTATTTTCATGTACTTGCTTTCATCAAGTCTCACCCCACCCTGTGGGATAAGACAGGCAGGCAGTTCTCTTCATTCGTCAGATGAAGTGTGTGAGGCTTCGAGTCAGTGACTGGGGTAAGATCACCAGCAGTGAAGTGTGGGGACGTGAACCTGGTGTTCCCACTGGAGGGGTCATGTACTTTCCTCTTAGTTCTCATCTCTGAACCCTGGAGAATGACAGGAGACATTCTCCCACAAGTACACCTAAGCAGAGGCTATGGCCTCTGTCCATGATGAATGAAAGCTGACCCTGGACAAGAAGATATCAGTCTCCATTCGCCTGTTGATTCCTCCTGCCTTGCGGCATTTGTGAATTCCTTAAACTCAAAAGAAACCCCCAAGTGAACAGCCCATGTGTCCATCAGTTGAATAGACTGGGCCATCCACACAGTGACTTTGGAAGCTACTTAACAAAGTATGTGGACACTGTTGGAGCTGATCTGAAAACATCTCCAGGAATAGTTAAATGAACAAAACAAGACTCAGAGCAATGTGTGCGGAATGCTTCCTGGTGAAAAAAGCAGGGCAGGGGTGATGAAATGCTGATTTGAGTGTGCTTTTATTTGCATAAAGAACACTGGAAAATTACATCAGGAAATAATGAAAGTGGTTGGGGGTAGAGAGCAGGGTGGACAGGGACATGAGTGATTTTTTTCCCTCAGTTTATACCTTTTCATGTCATTTTTAGTTTAAAAAAACCTTGAAGATTTGAAATAATTATAGATTCGCAAAATGTTACAAAAGCAGTACAGAGAACTTGAATACCCTTAACCCAGTTTTCCACAATGGCCGCATCTTGCATAACCATAGTGTGATACTGTATCCGGGACATTGACAGTCTCTTGAGCGTATTTAGACTTCACCAGTTTTACAAGCACTCCCGTCTGTGTGGTTTTGTCATGTGTTACATTCATGTGGCCACCACTACCATCAACTACAGAACTGTTCCATCATCAGGCATCCCGAGGGCTTCCCCCCCTTATAGTCACAATGCAACCCCTCCCCACTCGTCCCCATCCCCTGACAACCATGGAACTGTGTGCTGTCTCCCTAATTTTGTCATTTTGAGACTGTTACATAAATGGAATCATACAGTGTGTGACCTTTGAGATTGGCTTTTTTCTCATCATAATTCCCTTGAGATCCACCCAAGTTGTTGCATGTGTCAACGGCTCCTTCTCTTTTAATTGCTGAGTGGTTTTCCACAGTATGGATGTACCTGATTAACCGCTCGCTACCGAGGGACATTTGGGTTTCTGACACTAGGCTATTACAAACAAAGCTACTGTGAGCTTTCGTGTCCACGGTTTTGTGTGGACTTTGAAGTTTTTGTTTCTTTTTTTAAAAAAAATTTTTTTTTCAACGTTTTATTTTATTTTTGGGACAGAGAGAGACAGAGCATGAACGGGGGAGGGGCAGAGAGAGAGGGAGACACAGAATCAGAAACAGGCTCCAGGCTCTGAGCCATCAGCCCAGAGCCCGACGCGGGGCTCGAACTCACGGACTGTGAGATCGTGACCTGGCTGAAGTCGGACGCTTAACCGACTGCGCCACCCAGGCCCCCCGAAGTTTTTGTTTCTTGAGGATGAGTGCTCCCAGAGTACAGTCGTAGGTTCACATGGTAAGTATGTTTAGTTTTTTAAGAAACTGACAAAATTTTTTTCCCAGAGTGGCATTTTGTTTTTCGAACATATGAGTATGAAAAAAACAAAAACCACAGATGTTAATGTTAAATCCGACCGTGTCCTTCAAATCAGGGCCCCAGTGGTACTTCTCTGATCTGACCTACAGTTTTCCTGGGTGTGAGTGACGTCAGTGTTAAATCCCGAATCTCTCTCCTCCTAGGTGTGGTACAGATAGTGGAGGTGATACTGAATGGAATGGTTCTCATGTGTATCGTGGCCTCCTACTTTGTCCTTGCTGGATTCAGTGCCAGCTTCACCAGTGGCGGCGGCTTTGGGAACAACTATTACTCACCCTTTGAGGGCACCGAGCTGGAGCAGGTTCGGCAGCTGGACCAGCAGTACACAGTCCTCCGGGCACCCCTGATATATGGCGGTGTGGCTGTTTCTCTGGGGCTGGGTGTCCTTACTATGGGCGTTTTACTCCAAGGAGCCAAAAGTCTAACCAAACTGTCGGCGAAGTGGCTCCTGCTGGAGGCCGCCTTCAGCCTCCTGGCGGCAGTGAGCTACAGCGTAGGCATTGGCACTTACCTCCACGTAGCCTTGCAGATCAATGCCACAGACACTTGCAGAGCCAGAGCGCGGCTCTATGCCCGCAAGGGTCTCACCTGGATGAACTGCCAGCTGGCAGGCACTGATGGAGCAGCAGCCACCTTTGCTTGTCTTCTGGTGGTTACGTACGGTGCCAGCGTAGTGCTGGCCCTGCGGAGCTACCGGGAACAGAAGCACTACAAAGACAGCCAAGCACAGAACAGAAATTACAATGACGCGCCTGAATATCTGTGGTCAGGAACGCTCTGAGACTTCTTCTGGAACCTAAATGGCAACCCACCTCCCTTGTTTCTCTCAAAAAGATGTGTCCCTTAAAGTGGCACATTACACAACTATGGTCTTCACATACTTGATTTTACAAATGTTCCCTCTGGTACCAGTGCAAAGCTAGATGATCATTTCATTTTTTTAATCAGTAAGTCTTTGTTAGCTGAGAGCTTGAAAAAGATGTCTCCACCTTTGCAACAAAGAGCAACATTGCAAGTCTGGGGATGCCTTTATGGTGTGGCTCTCTTACCAGATGGTAAGGTAATCATGATAATAGCTACATAGCCAGAAAAATTCTGAGAGATGAGAATTACACATCCGGGGTAGCAGGTCCAATGTTACAGTAGAAATATCTTCCTGTCATAACTACTTAAGGTCACCAAAAGAGACGTGCCATTGCCCCCCGTATTTGGTCCCAGGGGAATGATTTTAAAGCAGTTGGATGATTGAGTTCTAGATGAGTAATTACATTCTGATTCTCTTAGAAGGAAGCCACTCTGTTGTTACAGCAGTGTGCCCTGACTGCCTGGGTCCAACGGAGCGTTCCTCCCTTACAGATGAGAGCCAGGATTCCTGATGCATGAAGGGAGACGCTTTGAGAATGAATGTTCCTCCTCAGGATTCCTGCATTAGGGCTGAGAAAAAAGGGTTTTTCTGCCAGCGTCCAAGTTACTTTTTTGTTGCAAGCCATTCAATTGGATTTCACTTCCCTAAAATATCTTATAATTTTCTTAAATATGAGGCTTCCAGATAGAAACAAAATTCATAAACTTCTTAAATGTGTTATTCAACTGATATCAAAAATAAAATGTAGTGAATTTTATCAGACTAGAAAGGCTTACTGGAGGCTTCTTCATTTCTCCATTCCCTGACAGTCCCCTCTAGAGGAGCCCTTCAAAGGTAGATTGTAATCACTCAGGACCCTGGATTGTTTTCAGAATGTAATAGATCATTAACACTGAATATTAAAAATAAAGTTTTTCACTTATTTTAATCTAAAGTTTTATAGCTGTTCTTATACTTTACTAGTCTCAGATTTTCAGTTGTTAAATGCACCTAGAAATACATGCATTCTTATGACAGTTTTTTTCCCTAATTGCTCTCTTGCTTTTCAATAGCTAATTGTTTTTTTCTGTAATATCAGTTTTACTTTCGTATTATAAATGGGGTTAAACTATTAATAAGTTCAAATTCTTAGTACATTTCTAAGAACAATCTATTTCCACAATGCAATTTTGACATAAATCTCAGATTCTCTAATTTACAGTTAGTAAGAAATCAGCAAACATAAGCCTCTTTCAACAGATGTGAAAATGGCAATGAAAGAAAATTAAGTCAATGTCATTTTCCCCCTCTTTACCCCCCCAACTGCTCTCCTCCCTGGAACATATTACCTTTCCTCTCCTGTCCTTTCAACAGCTATTTCTGATAGAACCTATTGAAGGTGAAGGATCAAAACAAAACCTCATACAGAAATGAGAAAATATCTAATTATACTTCTACAAAAAGTAAAGCTTGGAGGAAAATAATCAACTGAAAATCTGCACTACTAGGTTAACATAAAAACATTGTGCCACAGAAAGCTGCTTCTTCCACTGTCACCCTTGGCCTCAAGGCGGTGGCCAGAGTCCCACAGCTTTTAACTGAGTGGTACACAGGAAGTTTAACAGCATCAAAAATCAAAGAACCCGTTCCTCACACACACCCCAGAAAAGCCTTCCTGCACTGCCCCCGGCCCCGCATTATCTCCCGAGAAATGTTCCTCTTACAGCTTTCCCCATGAAATGGGGACTCTGACCCATCTAGACCCCAGCACTGTGCCCAGGGCAGCTGCAATACTGCTCCTGAGATTCCCCTCCTTCTGAGGGATCGGAGTCCATCTGTCACTGTAAATCATAACCTTCCACGTGTGGAGTTTCATAATGTCCAAAGGCTTTAGCAAACCTCATCTTATTTTCTACTACTTGTCTGATAGGCAAATCAGGACTTACTGTTCACTTGCTACAGGTGAGATGAAGGTTCGAGGTTAAGTGGCTTACCTAACAGCTGACCTTTTGTTGAGTGCTCACAATATACCAGGCCCAGTACTGGGCTAAGGCAGCATTTGTTCACATGATCTCATTCAAGCTCACAACTAACTGATGGGAGAGATAGTATTATTTCCATTTAACAACTGAGGAAAACGGAGTCTTGGAAAGGCTATTTAACTTGCCTCAAGTCAAATTTTTTAAGTAGTAGACACAAAACTAACCCAATATGTTCAGAACATATTATGAGAGACTAAGGTACTCTTGTGGCCTTTGGTGTGCCAACAAATTAATATCACACAAAGCAGAGAAGGAAGATTTGACTTCTGCCACCCCGGAATAGGGAGCTGTGTGTCTCAAGAAACTCAGGCATTAAAGCATATACAGATGGTGCCCTTGGGCCCAGCACATTGAAGGTGTTCAATGAACAGGTAATGAGCCCAGGTTTTAAAGTATTCATTCGGCTAGATAAGGAGGAAACCTGCAAAATGATTTCAATTTGGCTGTTATTTGGAAAGGAACTTCATCTTGCCTGGAAGTCCAGATTATGGGAGACGAGCAGCGGGGGAAGGTGGGAGGACAATTTAGAGGCTGAACTGGATTGTAAGTATTTTGTGAGTCAAAACCACCACTATGTCTGAAGTTCTGACACCGAAACCATTACATTAGGACAAACACGTCAGACAGCTGGATTATCCAACTGGCTCTTCTGTGTTATCATCAGCTGTACGATTTAAGAACTGTAAATTACTTACAATTGAGTTACCTCTAGTCAGCTAACAATCTGCATGTGAACAAGGACTGTTTCCTGTCTTTGGGATTTCTTTAAACATATAAATCAAGTCAGAATAGGTTTCTTAATGTAAAAAACCTTTATTGCTATTTCAGCTTAAGAGGTGACCAAAAATATTCTTGCCTTAACTCACAGCTTCATAGAGTGCCATGGAATGTGGTTTCATTTGTTATCTTCCTCTAAAGCAAAAAAAAAAAAAAAAAAAAAGGCAAAAAAAATTGTTTAAGAAACTAATTCTACATACAAGTTAGAGAAAATTACAGTTTCATGCCAAAATAAAATATTTATAAAACAATAGGTATTCCATTTTAAAACGAAGCCATGAAAAAGATACTCCATTTTATTTTATTTATTATTGTTATTGTTATTTTTTACAAACAATAGATTTGCTGCAACATGCTCTGGCTCATATTATTGAATTAAAAAATTTAACACATTTCAAAAATATCAAAAATACACTATCATGAGTCTTAGGACTACAATACAACAATGATTGCACAAAACCATAAGATATGAACTCACTGTCCGGATGACATCAACTGGCAACAGTGAGAGAAAACCCTATAGCATCTGGGAGAAGTGCATGAAATTTAGAATACAAGGAGCTTATGTGTGATTGAATGATCATCAAATGAAGGAAACAGCAGGATTTACTGTAGCTGCTTTTCTCAATCTAGGAAGTGCTTACCCAACTATGGGGCAAAAGTCACTAACTGGAGAGAAAGATTAACTTGCCTCCGTGGTTGGGGGAGTCTGAAAAGACCCCACCCAGAGGGAAGTAAAAAGTGATGCAACACAGTTCTATAGTGATGCTGCAGACATCACTGAATGGCTTGGAGACTAATTATTTAATAATTGGTACATTTATCGATAACAGCCAAATGCTCCCTTATGGAGGTCTCTTCATTAATAATTATTGAGTAGATAGAGAAGGTGAGCCTGTGGCTTGCAAGTACCTGCTTTTGCTGAAGGTCTACAGGGAAAGAAGAGCATCGTTTGATATTCAGTAGACAAACCAAACCTAACTGGCTCCATCTCCCGGAAAATAGCACTCGCTACAAACAACTATATTAGCACCCAGTGATTACCAAGCTGCTTGTGTTGGCTCTTCTATACACCAAGGAAATGAATTCATCAACTTATTGCACACATACACTCTACAGTAGTATTATAATAAAGCCCTCGCTTGTATCAGGAGTGCCAATTCAATGACTCTATGGCAGACTCTTTATGACATACTAGCATTCAGATTTTCAAATATATTTCCAATCCATTTGGATAAAAAGAATACCGTGGCTGCCAAGACTCATGTGTTTTTCCTTCTTCCATGGGACTCCTGAACTGCTCCAGAAGCAGGAGTGATACCCTTTCACAACTTCTCTTAAAGTTCTCTATTAAATGGGAGATACACACAGAGACCTGAGAATCATGCAGAGGCCCGAATCTCTGGGCTAGAGATCAACCGTACTCTGCCCACCTGGAGAACACATCCTCTGGGTAAAGTCCTGGGAAGTAGATTACATTCACCTGGAGACAGATTACTGGATTTTACCACCTGACAACCTAATCAACTCACACGACTGTAAATGACCTCATAGGTCAAGAGTTCTGTATATTTTTGGTAACAGGCAATGGCCTTTTTACCCTCTATTTTAATACAGAGCAATTATAGAGGGAAATGAATGAAAGGCAGTTACAGGAAAGAGTAGTTAGTTTGGTACAGCCTATATTAAAGGTTTTCAATGCAACCTAATGTTTCCTGAAAATAAACCTACCACATAAAAGAACATTTGGAATTTTACAGTTCTTCTGATGAAAAAACAAATGCATTTACTTTTGGTGAAATCAATTCAGAATGGGGTGTTCCCGATAAGTAGGGTGGGAAACAAAGACAAGAAAAGGGTTCACAGAGATAAAGGACTATTTTTAAGAAACTATACTAAGAAAGTGGTATATTCCCAAAGTAACTTTCTTTTTTAGACAGCATCACTATTCTGTAACTCAAAAGTTGTGCTGTCTGGGTAAGAAGATGTTTTACATCACCCATCACTATTATCTTGAGCTTTTTCTTCATTTTCGTTTCTCCTTCATTTTTTCCCCCATTTTCCCATATAAAAATAGGGCAGCAACACACTCTTTGTTCCCTTTTCCAGCGGCACCTCAACTTTATAGGAACCATTATATGCCCCACTTCAAATCAAGACCTGAGATCTAAAACTTTTTAGTAGCTGACCAGTAGTTTGATACACATTTTCCTGGCAATGTGGGGACTCAAACTCAGATTTTTGAGGGGTTGAACTCTAGACGGCTACTTGGAGTGGTATGGAGTCCCCCAAGAATGTACCCCACTGATGCACACACAGCTCTGGGGCCTTGGAGAAGATGAGGATACATAACCATTTGTGGAAAGATCTGGTTTTCTACTATTGCTTTAACAAAAACTTCCAAAACACCCCAAAAGATATAGACACATCTATATATATATCTCAAATCTATCTTTAACATTTTGTTTCTCATAAAGCAAATTAATGGTCCCACACTATTTCTTTTTAATTGTGAAAGTATTCTAAAAAATTCAAAGCACATTCCCCATTGGATAAAATCAAGCAATGTCAAAATTTTGTAGGAGTAAGTAGGAATTAGTTTTCCTAAGTAAATCTTCTAGTGGAAAAGGCAACAGAACAGAAATAGGAAAGGAACTACATTTTGCTAGGGTTATGTGGAATGTGCAAAAAATACAGTAAACCAGGTTTTCTGTAAGCTTAGGATTTTCTCAATTAAGTCTTTCTTATATTAGTAATTGAGCCCAGTACTCTGAAACCATGTGAGGTGGATAAGCAGCGTTCAGAAGAGTACTGTTAAACATTAAAGAGGTGAGCTCAACTCATTTCCGACACTTTAGAAAACTGTCCCTCTACTCTAGATTAAGAGAAGGGGCGTGTCTAACCCATGAGCTCCATCCATCCATCTGTTCGCATTCAGCCTCAGTCTGTGCAGAGTCCCCTGCTACACGCAAGGTTACTTGGACGCCAACAGCATCAGCCTTGGCCCAACATATGAGAAGGCTGGTGGCCAACTCCATCACGTGTTGTGGGAAGAGGCCAATCCCCAAATACTTCTCTGGAGATCTGCTGGGCGATTCCTCGCAGGAGCGACATTTGTCAAGGAGTTATTCTCTTTTTTCTGATTTGGGGGAGGGGGGAAGTCGTTTTAGTCCTTTCTCCTTCCCCATCTTCGTCCCCAAGGATGCTACTCTCCCCAGTTGGACATCCAACAGTTCAATGATTTCCCAAGGCCCTTCCTAGTCCCCCTCACAGAATGTGCCAACGCCCGATGATCACTGTGTCTACAGACAGAGGTGCCGGGCTGCCTCTAAGAAGACTGGCTCGAGTGCAGATTCAAAAATAAAAAGTTCACAGTCAATGAAAAGTGCTCTCATTACATTACATACATAAATTATCTGTTTGATTGGTTCTACATTTCCAATAAACATCATTTCGAAAGGCTGTATTCTCGTAGAGAAGAATGAAAAGCCATGTGACTAGTCACATCACATCCCATCAGTTAGGTTGAGATATAAGGTGATTTCTCTGTCACAGAGATCCATCAGCAGCAATTAGTGAAGAGAATCAATCTTCAGTTATTTCCTCCACAGAAATAGCCCCTTTCCTGCCCAGGGAGGCAAATTCTCAAATGATCCTAGGAGAGAAAGGGTTAATGGCAGGTGGTAGGATTGATACAGAAGAACATCTGCTCTCTTCCCAGTGACTCTGGGAATTCCAATGCAGGTTAAATGTGAAACTTAACACTGATGGTGTTTACTAGCTTATCCGGAGCAAGACCCTGATAGCTCCCACCATTTTTGGCTCCAAGTTCTAACCCCCTAAGCTATGGTTTAGAAATGCAGAGGCAAAATGCCTCTGGAAGGATCTCTGCCCCGACACTACACAGCCTTCCCTGATACCACAGCTCCTGGGGGAGGATTACAGTGCTGTGTCAAACTCCTCCGGGAGCTCGGTCCGATCCTCTTCGCTGGGCTCAGGCTCCGGCCTGCCTTCCTGGTGCTGTTTCATCTGCTCCTTCACTTCTTCTTCCAGGTCACGAGGAACAACAAACTGATCCTCTGGCTCCAGCTGCGTCGGGGCAGCAAAATAGCCAGTCTTCTTCTTGGGTGCTTCTGTGGCCACCTCAATGAGGTTCAGGCTATCTTCTAGGGGCACAATAGAGCCGTTGGAGAGTTTCTTTCCATAGAGGCAGGAAGTAGAGGGGGACTTCTGCAACTCCATCTTGTCCTTGCTCACTGGCAGAAGTATGCCACTGTTCACACTGTTCTGTCTTCGGATCCCAAAAAATGATCCTCTAGCATGTTCTTCGGGACACGGGGTAGGAGAATTCTCTGTAAGAGTGGGGGAGTTCTCAAGATCCCTTCCCCTGCAGCAGTGGATATCTACTTCTACTTCTACCTTGCTGCCATTTGTTATGACTCCTTCCACAGGCTGGTCATCATCACTGTCCAGGCCATTGTCAGACTGGTTACTTGAGAAAGTCGCACAAGAAGGCTGGCGCTGAAAAACCCCAGAGGTGGGTGTTGGATGAAGGCTGCAGCGCCTTTCTGGCCTTGGAAGCAAGCCAGCATCCAGGCCAACAGTGTTGTGTTCATCAGAAGCAGTGGACCCCACCTCACTGCTCACCTCTGAAGTGGACATCTCGCTGCCAAACTCAGAGGCAATACCACTACTGGAGGAAGGAGTGGTTGGTTTGGGGGGGTCTTTGATAATGGTGGTTGAAGCAAACCCCACAGGACCTGGGAGGGTGAGCCCATTCATTTCACACGTGCACCCTTCCTCACCAATGTTCAAATAAACCACCATTGCCCCCACATTGTCCTGACAACCATAGCTCTGGGCTAATGTGCACAGCTTCTTGGCAGCTGCTAATGGGTCCTGCACGTGGCGTACTGCGTTGACAGCTTCTGTATATGACAAGTGTTCCCACAATGCTTTGTTTCCCAGAATCAGCAACTCATCTTGAATGGTAAGTGGAGTGGCAGATATGTGGGGCTTGGGGAGGATCCAAGGGTAGAGGTATGTACAGCCCAGCATCCGGGTACAGCAGGTTACCCCATTCACTTTGTTGTCCTGGAGACAAGCAGAATGCAAATTCTGAGAAACAAGCAATAATGACGTATAATTTTTTTATCTTTCTAGATCATAATGCCTAGGGCTATACAGTAAAAGAGAACGGACATATTGTACGGTTTTTCCGAGGATTTCTATAATTTAAATGGACTTACAAAAATAAATGTACAGAATTCTAAAAGGATAAAGTATCCTGTGGTCGTTATACCAAATAGTTCACAAGACTGAAGTTAAAACCAATTAAAATTAAGTGGCTAGAAGGCACCTCCATCTCAAAAGGTATTTGCTCTCAGGGCACCCGGGTGGTTCAGTCAGTTAAGCATCTGACTCTTGAGGTCATGATCTCACTGTTTGTGAAATCAATCCCTGAGTCAGGTTCTGTGCTGACAGTGTGGGAGCCTGCTTGGGATTCTCTCTCTTCTTCTCTCTCTACCCCTTCCACACTCTCTCAAAATAAATAAATAAACTTAGAAAAAAAAAAAAGAGAGATTTGCTCTCAATGAAGCACAGGCCTCGGCATGTCCTTAAATAGAGGATTATCTGTCAGAAAAACAAGAAGTAGACGGGCACCCGGGTGACTTGGTTAAGTTGCTGACTTCAGCTCAGGTCATGATCTCACAGTTTGTGAGTTTGAGCCCTATGTGGGACTCTGTGCTGACAGCTCAGAGACTAGAGCCTGCTTTAGATTCTGTGTCTCCCTCTCTCTCTGCTCCTCCCCTGCTCGCTCTCTCTCTCTCTCAAAAATAAACAAACATTAAAAAAGAAAAGAAAAGAAAAGAAAAACAATAAGTAGAACAGTCATTAATTCTCCATCACTAGTATTCTCACAGAGGCCAAAACTCAGGTGGGTCATTAAAAATGATTTCTCATTGGGGCACCTGGGTGGTTCAGTCAGTTAAGTGTCCAACTTCCGCTCAGGTCATGAGCTCATGGTTTGCGAGTTTGAGCCCCATGTCCGCCTCTGTGCTGAGAGCTCAGAGCCTGGAGCCTGCTTCAAATTCTGGGTCTCACTCTCTCTCCGCCCCTCCCTGCTCATGCTCTCTCTCTCAAAAATAAAAAATAAGCATTACAAAAAATTTTTTTTAATGATTTCTCATTAAAGGCACAGTTGGGACTGAAAAGATTAAGCAAGATATTAAATGGCTAAGAGAATCTTCGTAGCTAAAGCATTAAATAATCTCTAAAGCTATTTAGCTTAGAAAAGTAAAACCTGAATTCCATAGCATAATTTACCTACTGTAGGGATCGTGTGAAGAAAGAATAGCGGATCAAGTCACAACTGATAGAATTCTAAACATAGAGGAAAAGGAATAATCCTAGATGCAGGTGATTTCTTTTCAAGAGAAAAATCAGGGGTGCCTGGGTGGCTCAGTCGGAGCCTGCTTCAGATTCTGTGTCTCCCTGCCTCTCTGCCCCTGCACTGCTCTTACTCGGTCTTGGTCTCTCTCTCTCTAAAATAAACATTAAAAAAAAAAAAGATAAAAATCAAACAAAGCCTCTGAAGCCATCAATATATCTGTTTCACAGCTGCAGTGACTCTCTGGGTAACAATCCTGGCTCTCTCACTTACCAGAATTTGTCATAAACTCTATATTTTAATTTCCTCATCTGTAAAATGGAAATAAAAACACTTCTTTCATGGGGATTATTCTGAAAATTAAATAAAATAATAGGAGTAAAGTGCTTAGCAAATAATAAATGTCTGTGGTTAAACTAACATTTATAAGAATAATTCCTGCTTGCCTAGGACACCCCAAGAAAAATTACCTAAATTCTGAAAAAACAAATTAACCATAAAGTTATCTTTTGTTTGTTTTGACTGAAAGACCTTTCTAAGAGCAACGCCTCAGCTTTCCAGAATCTTCTTTGCATCAACCCACATTATAATGGTACTTTTTTTTTAGTTTTGTGTTTCTTGGGTGGAGTCAAATCTGCATAACCCATCCACAGAATTCTGACAGACAGCCCAGAAATGGGCCCACACAAATAAGGTCCCCTGATCTTTGCCAAAGGAGCAAAAGCAGTTTCTTAATGGAGAAAGGACACTCTGTTCAATGACTGCCGCAGAAACAACTGGACACTCACATGCAAAAAAGGGAAAAGGAATCTAGACCCAGAGTTTACATCTTTCACAGAAATTAATTAAAAACAGGTCACAGACCTAAATTAAAACATGAGACTTCTGGAAGATAACACAGAAGAAAATCTAGGTGACCTTGGGTTTGGTAATGAGTTTGTAAACACCAAAAAGCATGATCCATGAAAGAAAAAAACTGTAAGTGGGCCTTCTTTAAAAATAAAAGCTTCTGAGGGGGGCGCCTGGGTGGCGCAGTCGGTTAAGCGTCCGACTTCAGCCAGGTCACGATCTCGCGGTCCATGTGTTCGAGCCCCGCGTCAGGCTCTGGGCTGATGGCTCAGAGCCTGGAGCCTGTTTCCGATTCTGTGTCTCCCTCTCTCTCTGCCCCTCCCCCGTTCATGCTCTGTCTCTCTCTGTCCGAAAAATAAAAATAAAACGTAGAAAAATAAAAGCTTCTGTTTTGCAAATGGTACTGTTAAAAAAAAGAGAGACTCTAAGAAAATATTTGCAAAACAGATATTTGATAAGGACTTGTATCCAAAATATACAAAGAACTCTTTTTTTTTTTTTTTTTTAACGTTTTATTCATTTTTGAGACAGAGAGAGACAGAGCATGAACGGGGGAGGGGCAGAGAGAGAGGGAGACACAGAATCGGAAGCAGGCTCCAGGCTGAGCCATCAGCCCAGAGCCCGACGCGGGGCTCGAACTCACGGACTGCGAGATCGTGACCTGAGCCAAAGTCGGACGCCCAACCGACTGAGCCACCCAGGCGCCCCTACAAAGAACTCTTAAAACCCAACAATAAAGAAACAGACAATCAAAAATGGGCAAAGCATCTGAGAATTCTGCTTTGTAGTAATGTTCTGTTTACTGCTAAAGTCTCTTTGAAAGCAAAAATGTTACTCTACTAAAAAAGGAGAGAAGCTATAAAATAGCACAGATATTGATGCTTCATTACAAAAAAACAAACAAAAAAAACAAATTAAAAAAACCCACCAGAGCATACTAAGCCATACACAGTATACACAGGAAAAATATTTTGAAACTTTGCATTTCACAACAGGGATGTCAAACTGTAGAACTTTCTCTTTTTCTGTTTAGAGTAACAAACCAGAGGAATTAAAAATTAACCAAGGGAGACATTTACATTTATTTTACATGCCAGCTATCACTCTGAAGGATTGCAAACTAAGACTTTTCATTTCTAATTTGCCTTTTCTTTTTGCTAGTCATTAACTGCTCTTTAGGTTTTCTTCTAATACTATTATCTGGATTGGATACAATTTGCATGGCTTGATGGGAAGAAAATGGAAGTTCACTGCCTGTATGTAGAACAGCATTCACTAGATCTGGGAGAAGTAACTGGCAATGAGTGAAATTCACCTCTGTTATGATGGCTTTCTGGTCCTTCACCCTTTGAGCCTCCTCCGGGTCCTGTTCCAGGCTGAAGACTTTTGAGAGTGGCACTGGCTTTCCACCACGGCACAGGACTGCTTGGCACGTGCCGACGTTGGCCACAGTCAGACTGAAACTACTTGTTGGGTCAGCAGTGTCAGGGCGGATATAACAAAGGAGAGCGGAGGAGCCCAGCTTCTGTCCAGCCATTCCCAATTTTCTGTTAAGAAGGAAAAGAAAACAGGGGCACCTGGGTGGCTCAGTTGGTTACGCTCAGGTCATGATCTCACAGTTCATGAATTCGAGCCCTGCATCAAGCTGACAGCACAGAGACTGCTTGGGATTCTCTCTCTTCCTCTCTCTGCCCCTCCCTCTCTTTCTCTCTCTCTCTCAAAAATAAGTAAACTTTAAAAAAAAAAAAAGAAAGAAAGAAAAGAAAGAAAAGACATGGTAGCTAGTTTTAGAAGCGGCAGTCCTTCATGTCCGTGATTTCCTTGTTTCTCTGCCACAGGACTGTGAACCAGCCTCACCTGTATCCACCTAAAGGCAGTCTCTTGCTATAGATGATGGTGAAGAGTTCTGCCTTCCATGCTCAGTGGACTGAGGAAAGAAATTTTACAAAAAGGTTGGGGGTAGGGGAAACAGTGAACATACATCTTTCTCTACTGCTTCTGCTTGGGTCTGATCCTAGACTGCAGTGACCTCATTCAAGTCACTTGCAACTTCAGCACATCAGAATCACCTGGAGGGCTCTTTAGAACAGGCTGCTGGGCCCCACCCCCAGAGGTTCTGATTGGGTGGGTAAAGGGCTGGCCCAATAATCTGCAAGTCTAACAAGTTTCTGGTTGTGCTGAAGGTGCTGCTCCTGGAACAACCCCTCACTCGGTCTTTAAGTTCCTTGAAAGGAGGGCCACACTGTTCCTTCTAGATCTCCCATACACATGGCATCCATTCCCTAGCACATGGCACCCAACGCTAACCACAGGGCAGGTGCTAGGAGAAAGATCTGGTTGCAAATTCCAGCTCTGACATGTGCTCAGTGCAGATCCTCAGCAAGATATTTCTCTGAGAAACTTGCCTGATGAAATACCTACCTCTTTCGTTTGTTTGGAAAATTAAAGATATGGTATGAGGAAGACTTGGTCTTCTGGCTGGCTTTGGGAGGTGCTTCATAAACCAAGTTCTCTTTCCTAAACTCTTTATTTCGCCAAGCTCCTAGCTCAATTCTATTACTGAAAAATAGACTCCTTTCCCAGCATCTTTGCTTTATGTTATAATGAGAGACAAAACTGGTTTGGGCTCCAGGCTATTCCATCTCAACCTCAGCGAGACAAGGTCACCACCGCTCAGTTGTGTGTGTCCTTCACACACACACTTCACAGAGCCCACCTGATACGCAAGATGTGATATTAGCTACTAACAGATCTTCACTAGTTTGGTTATGTAGAGTTTTTGCCCTTAAGTGGCTTAGAAGATTAAATGGTCAACTTTCTTACACCATACACAAAAATAAACTCAAAATGGATGAAAGACCTCAATGTAAGACAGGAAGCCATCAAAATCCTCAAGGAGAGGGGCGCCTGGGTGGCGCAGTCGGTTAAGCGTCCGACTTCAGCCAGGTCACGATCTCGCGGTCCGTGAGTTTGAGCCCCGCGTCAGGCTCTGGGCTGATGGCTCAGAGCCTGGAGCCTGTTTCCGATTCTGTGTCTCCCTCTCTCTCTGCCCCTCCCCCGTTCATGCTCTGTCTCTCTCTGTCCCAAAAATAAATAAACGTTGAAAAAAAAAAATTAAAAAAAAAAAATCCTCAAGGAGAAAGCAGGCAAAAACCTCTCTGATCTTGGCTGCAGCAACTTCTTACTCAACACGTCCCAGAGTAAAGGGAAACAAAAGCAAAAATGAACTACTGGGACCTCATCAAGATAAAAAGCTTCTGCACAGCAAAGGGAACAATAAGCAAAACTAAAGGCAACTGATGGAATGGAAGAAGATATTTGCAAGTGACATGTCAGATAAAGGGTTAAGTACCCAAAAATCTATAAAGAACTTATCAAACTCAACACCCAAAAACCAAATAATCCAGTGAAGAAATGGGCAAAAGACATGAATAGATACTTCTCCAAAGAAGACATCCAGATGGCCAACCAACACATGAAAAAATGCTCAACATGACTCATCATCAGGGAAATACACATCAAAACCATAATGAGATACCACCTTACACCTGTCAGAATGGCTAACATTAACAACTCAGGCAACCACAGATGTTGGCGAGGATGCAGAAAAAGAGGATCTCTTTTGCACTGTTGGTGGCAATGCAAGCTGGTGCAGCCGCTCTGGAAAACAGTATGGAGGTTCCTCAGCAAACTAAAAATAGAACTACCCTATGACCCAGCAATTGCCCTACTAGGCATTTATCCAAGGGATACAGGTGTGCTGTTTCGAAGGGACACATGCACCCCCATGTTTATAGCAGCACTATCAACAACAGCCAAAGTATGGAAAGAGCCCAAATGTCCATCAATGGATGAATGGATAATGAAGATGTGGTGTGTGTGTGTGTGTGTGTGTGTGTATATATATATATATATATATATATATATATATACACACACACACACATACACATACACACGATGGAGTATTACTAGGCAATCAAAAAGAATGAAATCTTGCCATTTGCAACTAAGTGGATGGAACTGGAGGGTATTATGCTAAGTGAAATTAGAGAAAGACAAAAATCATATGACTTCACTCATGAGGACTTTAAGAGACAAAACAGATGAACGTAAGGGAAGGAAAGCAAAAATAATATACAAACAGGGAGGGGGACAAAACAGAAGAGACTCATAAATATGGAGAACAAACTGAGGGTTGCTGGAGGGATTGTGCAAGGGGGGTTGGGCTAAATGGGTAAGGGGCACTAAGGAATCTACTCCTGAAATCACTGTTGCACTATATGCTAACTAATTTGGATGTAAACTTAAAAAAATAAAATTTTAAAAAAAGATTAATTGGGCAATCCTCAATAATAAGTATTCTAAATACACAAATCTGAGCAGTACTTTAACCCTTTGTAGGTCACTGACTCTTTGCAAAGAATCTTACAAAAGCTTATGCCATCTTCCTTCCCCTAAATGTACAAACTACATTGTACACACACAACCTTCTGCTCCCAATTTCTGGGCTTCCCAGATCCTCAGTGGCCTCTGGGTTCAACAGAGAAAACAGATGGCTCCCCAGGCTGGTTAAAGGACCAAAGTCCCCACATTCCTCAGTGCTGATATATAAAGAACAGTCACAGCAGGAGGAGCAAGATCTCACCTTGATCCTATACCTGTAATTTAGACCCTGACCTTCTGGCTTAGTGAGATTTAGTTTTCCAAAAGCAGAGCTGAGTTAGAGAATATTCAACCCACCTGCTTACCTGTGAGATACCAAGAAGGTGTTAGCCATGAAAACAGTGTCATTTGTTGACTGCTGTACTTCTTCCAAAAGCACATCTGCCATGGTGCACTGGAGTAGGCGAGGGAGCTCCTCATTACGGTCGCCGTCAAACATGCCATACACGGCTCCCACCCCCTCTGCAAAGTTATCCACAGCTAGGGCAGATACACACAGCCTGTAACACAAATATGAAAGAAACAAAGATCAAAGAAAGTTTAGCGTTATTCTCCAGGGAACCTTCTTTGAAAAGTATTAGTTGAGGGTGGAAAGAACAGTAGTAAATTCTAATCTACACATGAAATAAGTATTAGATAATTAAGTAGCATCTGAAAGAGGTGATGTCATAAGAAGTGGGGGAATTCAGCCCCACTCAGGAGCAGTACATACTAGCTTTGCAATGCTGCCAAAGGCTGGAAAGATGAAATGTTTTCCCTTAGCAATGATTAATGACTAGTATGGCCAACATCCTTCAGTCAAAGCTCCCCAGAAGTACAATGACGGTTCGACAAGTTGGGTTTATTATGCTTTGGAGCAATAGAGAATGTGTACCATGGAACTCTGGGGTGAATAGGTTAAGAGCGTGTTGGAGAGAATCTACTACAGGATTTGGGCTTTTGTTGGGTCATTTTGGGGACCGTCTAATGAAATAGGGGATCATCCAAGACTGGATGCTATCAGAACATGGGGCCATTCTGTGGTTGGCTATCTCAGTAAATCTTAACTATAGAGAAAGAAGATTAGCAGGAGGATAAAGCTGTAATTGGTAAAGAAAGTAGCAGTCACCATTTTAGCCTTGAGAGGGGCTGTTTGGTATTTTGTGGACTGTACATTCATCTTGTGTTTGTCACACTGCATCACAGTCTCAGGGGGACCTTCTCTGAGGCTGGCATTCTATGATCTGTTTATGTCCCAGAGGAGAACAACATGGCCCAGCTTTCAGCATCAGATCAGATGTCAGAGGCTGCCTTTTTCATTTCTCTCCATGGCCAAGATACTCACTTATTTCTCTGCCCTGCCATCTCAGCCAGTCCATGGCTCCAGAAGGTTGATGTAACTGTAGAATCGGTGGTTGGCAAAGGTTTCTGATCAATTTTCAGGGTTGTGATATGGCTGTGGGAAGTGCAGGAAGGGAAGGTTAAACCACATATCCTTCTGTGTTTTACAAAAACTATCCCAGCAAGAACATGTGTTTTTATAAAATCATCTGTTGACAGCCCAAGATTCATTTACAGAGAGACTGCATGAAAGTAGTGTACTGATCTACTGGCCAAGAAGGAGGAGAAAGGAAAGGGGTAGGTAGGAGGAAGAAACAGGGGCCAAATATTGCTACAGCTGATACTGTTCATTTCAATGAAAAACGAAGCACAACAGATTTCAAAGTTTTAGCCAACTGTCTACTTAAATATTCTGATACAACAAAGTCTTGGTGCAATGAATGAGCCTGCATCATTTCTTCGATGACGTAATATAATGTAATCAGTGTCACCTAAGATGTCTATGTGAAAATATTCAGTGTGTGGGTGTGGCTGAGCAGTAGCCATGACACTGAGTTCTGATATAAATGGGCTGTCTACTGGATACACTATCCATCCATAACTGAATTAAACAAGAGACTGAGGAGCTTTATGGCCTAATTCATTCTATTCCTTTAATTAATCAAGATCTCTACAGAGCTTTAGGAGATCCACACATGGCTGGTAGAACTAAGAGACACGTGGATTCAACTTCAAAATTTTTCCTACCTAAATGTGTCCAGCGTCTTGTGTTCCAGAACCAGATTTGTATTTCCGGTCAGGTCAAGGTCTTGTAAAGTAGCAGGCAGAGCCTCCGGAATCAAGATCTCTGTCAAGTCATTGCAACTTAGATCTACAAACTGAGAGGAAAATGGAGAAATCAAAAGAAAATACATCACAGAGACTGAATTCTTAACTCCCTAACTCTCAGCCCCCTAGTGTATCCCCAAAGGAAACTTCATTTCTTCCCAGGAATCAATAAAATCTATTGTGATCCCAAACTGCCGCTTGCTTCCCCTTTATGAGAAGAGAACACCCTGCCATTTCTCCAGCAGGACACCATTCCATCACATAAAAGTACCTGGATCTGAGGCAACTGCAGAATTTCTGGGAAAATGCTGATGTTGTTGGAGTGTGCGACAAGGGTGTGAAGCCTTCTGCAGTTGGCTATGGTCGTGGGAATGGTTTTAAGCTTGTTGCCACTTAGGTTCAGTTCTTCCAACTGCTCCAATTTATTCAGTTTGCTGAAAAACAAATAACAACATAGCACAATGCACTCAAAATGAGAAGATGCCAAGCCAGTTTTATAGCAGCCACACACAGAGTACAGCGGCGACCTGGTGTGCTGCCAGAGGACTGGTCAGAGTGAAACAGCCAGACAGCAACAAAGGGAACGGCTCCTCAAGGTGACTGTTCCTGCTGAATCTCAGCCTCATCTGCTTCTCACTGTGTTTCAAGGACTGAAGCTTCCCTTGATTCTCTTATAGCTGCTAGATCTTGTGGGTATGAACATTATCTGACTTATGGGAAGTGGCTGAATCAGCACTAGCCCACTGTTGGAAGATTATTATGGTACTTGCTTGGCCACTGACTAGTTGCAAAATACTGTGATATTTAATGTCAGTGGATATCAATATCCTCAGCTATAAAGTACTAAATCATGACTAAGATTCCATTCAGTGTTAAATTTCTACAGTTACCTATTAATAACATAATCCATCTTCAGTAGACATTTAAGGAGTGCTTACTATATGTATAGCCATGTGCCACAAACTGTGATATAAGCAAATCACATTGTTCTACAGGACTAAGCAAAGCTTTTTACACAACAAGCAAAATGTCTTCAGACAGCCTAACATCTTTATCTAGATTATTACAAACTGCTCGGATTTATTTATAATTTATTGATTTAAAAATTATAAAAATAATAAACTGCCATAATGTGGAGAAAGTTTGGAAAATAAATCAACAATACCACCAATCTGAAATTACTTTTCTCATTTTGCTAAATGAGATTCATATTTAGAATTTTCATATGCATATGTGTTTTATATAAACTTTATGTCCTACCAAAATTTTTATATGTGTATTTATTTTACATAAAATTTATATCCTTCCCTTTCTACATATCATAAACAATTTCTTTTTTTAAAGTTTATCTATTTTGAGAGACAGAGAGAGAGAGAGAGACAGAGAGAGAGAGAGAGCGCATGAGCAGGAGAGGGGAAGAGAGAGAGAGGGAAAGAGAATCTCAAGCAGGTTCCACACAGTCAGCGCAGAGCCTGATGCGGGGCTTGAGCTCATGAACTGTGAGATCATGACCTGAACTGAAATCAAGAGCTGGAGGCTTAACCAACTGAGCCACCCAGGAGCTCCTCCATATATCATAAATAATGTCTATTGATAGAAAATTCAAAAATACTTTTTAGTAACCAAACTCAGTAAACTAAAATTGTTTCCTTTCTGATTACAAAAGTAATGTATACTCATTGAAAAAAAAAAAAACCTGAAAAATAAAGATGAACAGAAAAAAATTCTTTTAATCCTACTACCAGAGATAATCTCTTATAATAGTTTGGTGGAACGTATTCTTGTCCTTTTTAATGCAATAAACTACATTTTTCAAATTAAAAAATGATGTTATATTATATATATTAATAACCCCACTCTTTTTAAATTTTCTTTTTAAATTTTACTTACCAATACATTTTTAAAGTGTTCTCCTGTCCAAATCTCCTGTTTTTTTCTCTTATACTACTCCCTGCTTGGATCTAACTTGTAAGAAGAAATGCAGGATCCCTATCTCAGCCAGTTTCTTACTGAGCACCCAGAACTACTCTAGATTCTCAAAGTAGTCCAAAATAAACAAGATTCTGGGGCACCTGGGTGGCTCAGTGGGTTAAGCGTCCAATTCTTGATTCAGGCTCAGGTCAGGATCTCACACTTGATGAGATCAAGTTCTGAGTGGGGCTATGCTCTCTCTCTCTCTCTGCTCCTACCCCCCTCACATGCACATGCTCTCTCTCAAAATAAAATTAAAGAAAAAAAAACAAGAAACAGAAGATTTGGACTATGCCTGTATAATTAAACACTGTTCAGGAGATGATTTGACAGTGGACTTATTATTCAGTATAGAACATACATTTTAATATACCACTCCTAAATTCCATTTAGTTTTATTATCTGTAGAGTACTTTAATTTTGTGTGATCTCTTCTTAATTCTTATCTTTACTTCTAACCTATTTTCATAATCTTTAATGAGTTTTAAGTTTTGTATCAGCCTGCTTTTGACTTCCAACAATAAGAATGTCATCAGATTAGGAGGAATTCATTAGCTTCAGAGTATCATATCTGGTATCTCCCAATAGCTTCATAAGCCAATATGACTTGTCAATGGTCTGTTTTCACTTTACAGGAACATATCTGAGGCCAACGGAATTAATCTGACAGGATTAAGATTCTGCATTCACTTTAAAAGCCATTGTTCAAATTCTTTGAAGGAAGTAATCTTGTCCTTGCTTGTCTTCTATAAGCTCCAAATACCTCATTTCATAAACATTCACAAAAATTATAATCTCTAAGGGTGCCTGGATGGCTCAGATACAGTGTAGTACTCTTGATTTCATCTCAGGTCATGACCTTATGCTCATGAGATAGAGCCCCGGGGCAGGTTCCTTGCTGGGTATGGGACCTACTTGAGACTCTCTCTCTGCTTCTCCCCTGCTCATGCTCTCCTTGCTCTCTCAAAAAAAAAAAAAAAAAAAAAAGAAAAAAAAAAATTATAATATCTCCATGAATTTTTCTAAGTTTATCACATTTCTAAGAAAATGTGTAAAATATCATCAGAATCAAAACAGCTTTGTTTTCCAATTATATCAAACATATAATTTCAAATTATAGTACAAATGATATAATTTTATATGATATATAAAATTTCATTCAAATTATATCAAATGTCATTTTCATATAGTCTTCATTTTTGAAAACATGATTTTTAATGAGTACTTTCATGGTATAGATGGATTGTTCTGGCATCAAATCTTCCCCAATTTTTTTTTATCAAATGTATTTTGGAAGATATTTATTTCTCCACGAACACTGTTAAAAACTTTGACAGCATTAAACATCTCGCTTATATTTTCTTATAGGTATAGCCTGGCTATATCACCTCTTCCTCCAGGAAGGCCAACCCCACCCCCAGGTACTGTATGGTGCAGTTAGCTACCTATGCATATTTTTAACCTCCTTCATTCATTCATTCATTCATTCACTCACTCATTCAGATTTTATTTAAAAATTTTTTTTAAATGTTTATTTATTTTTGAGAGAGAGACAGAGGCAGAGTGTGAGTGGGGAAGGGGCAGAGAGAGGAAGAGACACAGAATCCAAAGCAAGCTCCAGGCTCTGAGCTGTCAGTACAGAGCCCAAGGCGGGATAGAAGAAACAAACCATGAGATCATAACATGAGCTGAAGTCGGATTCAACTGACTGAGCCACCCAGGCGCCCCCAGATTTTATTTTTAAGTAATCACTACACCCTTATGTGGGGCTTGAACCCACAACCCCAAGGTCAAGAGTAACATGCTCTACCGACTGAGCCAGCCAGGCACCCCCAAATCCTGCATTTATTAAACTGCGTTGCAATTACCTATTGTCTATTTCCCTAATTTGACTGTAAGTTACTTGAAGACAGAGACTGTAACCTAATCACCACTGTTTCCCCAGTACTTATGCTGTACTTGAGATACAGAAGGCATTCAAGATATATATAAAACAAATAAATTATGGACTTAACAGTATATTATAAAACAGTTTCGACAAAAAAAGAAAAAACTTGTTTTCAGAATGTATTTCATAAGCTTGTACTTGTCTAGGCTGAAAATTCTCAGACTATTATTAAGTAATTACAACAAAAAATTAAATGGATTTCAGCCACGACTTCTGGTTACGGATACTTAACAAGTGGGTACAGATTTTTCCATTCAACTAGTAGAATCATAGCACTAGTAAGTTGCGCAACATAAAGCACGAGTACCCAGTAAGATAGCTGTAACGTAGACTGGCAAATGCAGATTTCACGCTATGTGTCTGAAATGACTGAAGTCTGCATCTGCTTACCTTGCAGGAAAGGTCTGTAGCTGGTTATTTGCAAGATGCAAGATTCGCAGGTGTGGATGCCCCACCAGAACGGGCACACACTGGTCTGTCAGGAGGTTGTTCGTCAGATAAAGCAGCTGCAGAGCACTCAGACTCTCCTCTCCAGCGCCAGCGGATGGCAAAGATTCCAAACTGTTTGCAGATGCATTCAAGTATCTGAGACTGATGGAACACACACAAATCATCGTTTACTTTATGGTTATTTGTTACTGTCACACCATCTCGGTATGGGATGCTGTTGTTTCACGCTCCCCAACCTGTAACACAAGTAATTTTCTCCAGGGTTTTCTCTAATTGATTTTACCCACCCAGCCAAAGTTCCTTTTATTCAACTCCTGCAAGCCAAGCAGAGAGAAAAGAATTCAGGTTTGGTTGTGCTTCCTGGGCTTCTGGGTGGCCTGATTCTAACCTAGCTTCATCTTTTACTGTCTGTTGTTATGAAAAAGGTGTTGTTGAATGTCATGTTCATGAATATCTCAACTATGAAGACATCCTTCAGAAAAGTTTTTGATTTTAATAGGTCATATTTATTTAGCCAATCCCCTTTTTAGTCCCCTATAATGGGCATGTAGGCTGTTCATAACTGTTTGCTATTACAGACATCATAATGAGCAACTCTGTGTCCTTTTCTAATTGTTTCTTTAGACTATATTATCAGAAGCAGAATTTGTATGGTCAAAAGATACATGTATCTTTAAGATTTGTATACACATACTGTCAAACTGAACCACAGAAAGGCTATACCAAATTATACCTCCCACAAGAAGGATTTAAGAATGTCTGTTTGCTCAATCCTTTGTTAACACTGAGTATAATTCACTTTAATCTCTGCCAATCTCATAGGTAAAACAAGGTATGATGTTTAAAATTTGCCTAGCATGGCGTTTCATATTTATAGAACATGCTCAAATAAAAGGTAGCTAATATTATCAACCTTGTTGTGTGTTCTTAAGTCTTCTTCATATTATGTGATCCATATCCCTAACTAGCTCTTTAGGTGTTGAGGGTACTGTTTGTATGTGTGTCTTTGTAGGTCCCAAAAGTGCTCTGTGCAGTCAGTATTAAATAAATGTCATCAAAGGTTTGCTACAGCTACTCAGTAACTTCCTTACTACAAATCCTAAGGTTGTAAACTAATTTTATTCAAACTGTCATTAGAACTAAATGCAGTGGAGGGGTACCTGGGTGACTCAGTCAGTTGAGCGCCCGACTTCACCTCAGGTCATGAACTTGTGGTTTGTGGGTTCAAGCCCCACATTAGGCTCGCTGCTGTGAGCATGGCAGCATGGAGCCTGCTTCAGATCCTCGGTCTCCCTCCCTCTGCCTCTCCCTCAAACTCTCCCCCCAAAAAATAAATATTAAAAAAAAAAAAGACTAAACGCAATGTTATGCATTACTAACAAATACCTGTTAATTAACAAATTTTACTGCATTAAGGTCCCATATAAACATTCCATAAAGAAAACTGCACTCAAATATTTTCTAGAATTTCCAAAGATATTACTTTTAGGAAAATCCAACCAAGTATATTATACATTAAGAGATGTATAAGATATAAATCCAAACTACATTGAGATACTACCTCACACTGGTCAGAATGGCTAAAATTAACGACTGAAGCAACAACAGATGTTGGCAAGGATGCAAAGAAAGAGGAACCCCCTTGCACTGTTGGTGGGAATGCAAACTGGTGCAGCCACTTTGTAAAACAGTGTGGATGTTCCTCAAAAAATTAAAAATAGATCTACCCTATGACCCAGTAATAGCACTGCTAAGAATTTTTCCAAAGGATACAGGAGTGCTGATTCATTGGGGCACATGTGCCCCAATGTTTATAGCAGTGCTATCAACAATAGCCAAATTATGTAAAGAGACCAAATGTCCATGAACTGACGAATGGATAAAGAAGATGTCGTATATATGTATAATGGAATACTATTCGGCAATGAAAAGGAATGATATCTTGTCATTTGCAACAACGGAGATGGAACTGGAGAGTATTATGCTAAGTGAAGTAAGTCAGTCACAGAAAGATAGTTACCATATGATTTCACTCATATGTGAAACTCAAGAAACTTAATAGAAGATGGACCATAGGGGAAGGGAAGGAAAAATAAGTTACAGAGAGGGAGACTCTTAAATACAGAGAATAAACTGAGGGTTGATGCGGACAGGGGGTTGGGGAAAATGGGTGATGGGCAGTGAGGATGGGACTTGTTGGGATGAGCACTGGGTGTTGTATGTAAGTGATATATCATGGGAACCTACTCCTGAAGCCAAGACTACACTGTATGTTAGCCAACTTGACGATAAATTAAAAATAAATAAATAATAAACCTTTAAAAAATGAAAAAAAAAAGAGAGATGTATAATCTTCCAAAGAACAAGCCAGACACCGTAAGCTAAATGCTTTTTGTATATACCCTGTAGCCTTAAAGCACTACTGCTCATCTCCATTTTCTCCAAATTGAAGACAATATTGCTTTCTCCCTACTGCAGAAGACTATAATTAAAACTAGTTTCCCCTTAATGGTGACATATGTATTAGACAGATAAACCTGATTACAGGAAGTAATTGGAAGACATACTATCTGTTAACTTATAATGAGAAAGCAAATAATACCTTTTGGAACAATTTTACCTTTATTTTATTTATTTATTTTTTTTAATTTTTTTTTTCAACGTTTATTTATTTTTGGGACAGAGAGAGACAGAGCATGAACGGGGGAGGGGCAGAGAGAGAGGGAGACACAGAATCGGAAACAGGCTCCAGGCTCCGAGCCATCAGCCCAGAGCCTGACGCGGGGCTCGAACTCACGGACCGCGAGATCGTGACCTGGCCGAAGTCGGACGCTTAACCGACTGCGCCACCCAGGCGCCCCCAATTTTACCTTTAAATGCACAATTTTCAAAGTAGGCAGTAAAAAAGCAGTGCACATAAAGAATGTAACTTGAGGATAGATCGATAAAGCAAGAAGCAAAACCTAAATTAATTTCAGTGATATGTCCTTTTATCCCAATGCAAAAGCTGAACACTTCCCAAGAAAGCTCTATCAGAGTACTGTGATTTCTTTAAGAGGTCATAAATGTATTCATTTTCTGAAATGAAAATCTGTTTGAAATTTCCCAACCCGCTTGAAATTGTTTACAACACTAAAACTTAAGTATTTGATGGTTATTTCAACCTTTGAGTTGAAGATTACTACGTCATACAACAGTGTCATATTTTATTTCTTATAAATTACAAATAAATAAATCTCTACCTACAGTTAGACCGTGAGATAAACACTGTAAATATAGTTCCAAAGGTCACTCCAATGACAAGTCAACGCAGTTTGTTGAGCCAATGATTCTGCTCTTCTAAATACACCTTATAATACTTACTTTAAGGCCTTGGAGAAGAGAGTATCTGGCAGCCTGGTGAGTAAGTTATGCTGAATATCCAGCACCTCAAGAGGGATGTGGTCCACCAGGGCTGGCAGGCTCTGTACCTGGTTGTGCCCCAGCATCAGTTTTCTAAGACTCAAGCTACTAAGAATTCTAAGGGGAACAGTACAAAGAAACAAATAAAAAACTTACTTAAATCATTTTTTCTGAGTCTGCCCTTGGCTATTTCACTGAAATCAGTAAACTAATAGAAACATATTTTTCTAGACAGTCTAATCACCGGTAGGCACTTGAGCCAACAAAGCAGCCACGACCATATGCTTACCCACCTCCCACCAGTAAGTCATTAAGGCCATTCTGGGAAAAGGTGACTTAATGAAAGCAAACAGCACAGAATAGACCTAAACAAAAAAAGCAATCTCTAGAATAAATTGACTTACATTTTAAGTTAGGCAGCACCAAAAATTCAGTTTATTAATAACACAGTTTATCCTTGAACAAAATGGATATGAACTGCATGGGTCCATTTACATGCAGGTTTTATACACACACACACACACACACACACAGACACACACACACACAAACACACACACGTGTGTCTGTGTGTGTGTGTGTGTGTGTCTGTGTGTCTGTGTCTGTGTGTGTGTATGCAGAACAGTATACCTGCTGTTCCTTAGGATTTTCTTTTCTTTTTTTCAATGTTTACTTTTGAAGGGGAGAGAGGGACACCGCACGAGCGGGGGAGGGGCAGAAGAGAGGGAGACACAGAATCCAAAGCAGGCTCCGGGCTCTGAGGTGTCAGCATAGAGCCCAATGCGGGACTCGAACTCACAAGACGTGAGATCATGACCTGAGCCAAAGTCAGACGCACAACTGACTGAACCACCCAGGTGCCCCCTCCTTAGGATTTTCTTAATGAGATTTTTCTTTTCTCATTTTAAGAATATAGTATCTAATACATACAACACACAAAATATGATGTTATGTTATCAGTAAAGTTTCCAGTATACAGTAGGCTCTTAGTAGTTAAGTTCTGGGAGAAGTCAAAAGTTACACATGGATTTTCAACTGTGCAGGGGTCAGGACACCCCATTGTTCAAGGATCAACTGTAACTGATTATAATCAACAAAATTTATTATAACAAAAACTACTACTATCACTTAAAACGTGCTAGGCCACTTCAACTATTAATTCATGGATATGAACTGCATGGGTCCATTTACATGAACATCAGGACTTGAACGAAGGTCTGATTCCAAAGGCTGCATTCACACCTACCATGCTGTAAGCCTCCAGTTTACTTTAAAGACTCCACTAGGTGATAAGCATACATTTTACAACTCAGTACTATTGAATATATCATCCCCTCAGCCCCAGCATTTCCCTCTCTCCCCCTCCACATACAGAAATCTCACCATCTTGTAAAGGTCAACTCAAATATGCAATTCTCTCATGAAGCATTCTCTAACTGTTCAAAGTTGTTAATTTCTAAAGCATTTTATTTTATTTTTTTAAATATGAAATTTATTGTCAAATTGGTTTCCATACAACACCCAGTGCTCATCCCAAAAGGTGCCCTCCTCAATGCATTTTATTTATACAGTGTAATGACGAAGAGTGAAGACTTTGGAATAAGAACGACTACATTGAAATGTCGGTTCCCATCATTTCCTAGTTAAGTGTTGCCTTGGACAAGTTACCTAACCACAAAAAGCCTTCGTTTTCTCATTTGTAAGATGAGAATAATGGCGTCTATCTAATAAGGTGGTTAAAGGATTAAATAATAAATGTGAAGGTCTTAGAACATTACTCAGTTCATAAAACTTATCCAATACAAATGATCTATTAGCACAATCAGATCGCTGATCTATGCCAGTGACCCTTGTTACATTTTATCACAGTTATCTGTGCACAAGTTTACCCCAACTATCCACTTACCAAGTTCCGTGCAGGCCAAGACTGTGCATTAGCCATTACTATTATGTAAGTAATATGTAAGGCTAATATGTATTAGCCCTGCACTAGACAGGTACTCAATACCTACTGAACAAACAGATGAAAGTACCTTTGAAAGGCAACACAAATCTAGGAAAATAATTATACATACATACGGACATGTATATATTAATGCATACATATGTTAACACACACATACCTCATGGGAACCTCTGTCAGAAGATTACAGCTCACATCTAGTATCTCCATCTTCTTTGCTTCACAGGCCCAATCAGGGACACACTCCAGCAGGTTTCTACAGAAAATAATTAAAGGCATTGCTGCTGATGATGTGTGGAACTCTTTTCACTAGTCTGTAATGTATCTGTTAATCAGCCCTTGAGCTCCTTGCAGGCAGGAGCACGGGCCCCAAGGCATTCCTAGTGCATTACCTGGAATATAATACTAAGTGCTCAATGAATGCTGTTGACAGAAAGACAGACAAAGACAGAAACATGCATTATATTAGATCAATTATTTTACCTCCTCAAAGAAGACACAAAGCCTATGAGCAGTAGGAAAGCACACAAGTAGTGAGATGAAAGAGAGATGAGGAAAGACAATGAAAGGAGTGGCATTTTAAACAAACTTTCAAGATGAGAAGGATTTCCACAGGTAATGAATGAATGAAGGAGAAGAGAAAGAAATTCTGGAGAAAATGAACCAAATGAATAGAAGTAAGGAAGTAGTGACAAAAGACAAGTGGTGGGGGAAGGCTGCAAATCATTTAGAATTTGAACTCAAGCATTTAGTAGAGCACCGGGCAGATACTCAGTAAAAGGAATTCCATTTTCAGATGCTACTTAGCTTCGCTAAGGCTCAAAGTACCTACTGATTGATAGATCAACTCAAGGCAGAAAGAAGTTGGCACTGTAGGAGAAACTCAGATACTGTTACGATGGCTAAGTGAAGGGAGCACTTTGCTTGACATGGATCAGGGCAAACTCCCCAAGAAATATGACATCTGGGTTGGAATTTGAAGAATGTTGTACAATGACCCGAGATGAGGAGGACAAACCAAGCAAGAGGTGACAACATGAACTAGAGCAGAAACAAGAAAGGAAATGGCATGACGTATGTGGGGAATAATAAGCAGTCTGGTGATCCCAGAGCAGCAAATACAGAGCCAAATGGTAAGAAACAAAGCCGGAAAGACCTAAATCATATCTAGAAGTTTGTGACTTTATCCTGCAGGTACAGGGGAATCACTGAAGGGTTTGTAAGCAGTGGGGAACACAGTCTTGTACTTTATTTATTTATTTTGAGAGAGAGAGAGAGAGCGAGCATGTACACATGAGTGGGGAAGGGGAGAGAGAAAGGGGGAGAGAGAGGATCCCAAGCAGGCTCCATGCTGTCAGCGCAGAGCCCAACACGGGGCTCAAACCCACGAACTGTGAGATCATGACCTGAGCCAAAATCAAGAGTCAGAAACTTAACTGACTGAGCCACCCAGGCACCCCAGTGCTGTACTTTAAATAGTTTACTCTGTGTACACACAGAGGTCTGACTGAGGTGCTCACATCAGTAAAAGGAAGAACAATCAGGAAGCCGTTACAGAATTCCAGACAAGAAATGGCATGGGCCTAACTGGGTGGTGATACATATGGAAGGGAGGGGAGGGATTCCAAAAATACTTAGGAGGCAAAAATCAAAACAACTTGGAGATGAATTAGACATGGGAGTAGAGCAGAGGGAAGAATAAAAAATGACTTTAAGGCTTCTCATCTAGACTGCCAGGGAGAAAATCATATCCAGAGAAAGGAGTGGGAGGCTCCAAATGAGGCTGGATATGTGAGTCTCGAGTGGTGTCCATCTGAAATGACTATCTTACAATAATGCCAAAAGCTGAAACAGACACAAGACAACAAGCTAAGGCAGGGCTGGAGGAGTGGATACAGAGTTTCATTTTGCACATATTTGAGGTAGTTGGAGACAGGTAGGTCAAAAATGTCTAATGTAAAACTGGATACATGGGTCTGAGGCTGGAAGAAGAGGTGTGGGCTGGCAATCCAGGTGACGCTGATACCGAAGTGTAGCCGAAATCACTGGACTAGATGAGACCGTCAAGTAAGAAAGCAGGAAGTGAGGACAGACCTGGAATAAGTGACCTGTAAAAGGCTAGCTGAGGAAGAAAAGTATGCAAGGGACAGGAGTGGTCGAAGTGGCATGAAAAAAATGAGATCATGTGAGCCAACTGAGGAAGGATGTTTGAAGAAAAGAGCAAGATTAACAGTGTCAATATAGGAAAGTTCCACAGGAGAAGGTCCAAAGCAAGCTGTGGTGGGATAAACAAATGAGAACCAAGGAAACCCAGTCAACAAATGAAAATACTTACTGAGAAATTTGGACAAAAAGGAGATGAGAAGAAATAGATAGCATCTAGAAGGGCTGCAAGATAGAGCAGACTCTGTTAAGACAGAGGAGATTGAGTGTGTGTACAGACTGAGAAAAAAAAGACAGTGAACACACACAAGAGGTGAGGAAGTGGTGACTACAGAGCAAGGTCCAGAGCAGCAGAGTGGATGCCATCCCAGGCCCAGAGGATGGACTGGCCTTGAATAGAGAAAGAAACTGAGAATGGATATGAATTACATGAATTTAAGAAAAGTGATAGGACGCTCAGGGAGATCACCCAAGATGGTCTACTTTCTCGATCAAGTGGGAAGCTAAGCTCTAGAGTGAAGGAGTTGGGGCTAGTGCAGGTGAGGGTGAGGGAAGTTGGACAATGTGGAGCCAATGCCCAGGGCACTGATAAGGTTGGAAACTGTGAATTTACAGTGGTGTCCATATGATTTTCTTTGGTAATGATGAAACTCAGAGGAGAAGGTAAATCTTAGTGTTGATCCATGCTGGGGTTTTGCTGTAAAGGTATGAAAGAAAGAAATGGATGGGAGGGAATCCAAAACAACAGCTTAATAATAATGATAATAAAAAAAACAACAAAAAGAAACCTAGTTATATAGCAGCTAATATTCCCCCGAAAGACTATTTTATGCCAGGCACCATGGTAATATTTTGCATTTATTACCTCATTTAATCTTTACAACAATCCTGGCCATACGTATAGGACCCCGTCCACTGCCCCTTCTACCTGCTCTGTCATCTATAATCACACACTTACGATGCTGCCCTGTCACTGCTGGCTTGACTGTCACACTCTCCACTAGGCCCTAAAACTCAGCCACTGATTCCTGAATGAACAGTGTTAAAAATGAAGGAAAGAAAGCAAAACCTTAGTTATATCTGTTCTTGTCCACAAATGGAAGTAATAAGATGATCCTGAATATAATTAATATCTCTCTGAACATAAGACCAACATGGGTCATAAGAATATCAAAAAAGAAAATAAAATTGTAAACATAAAACCAAGACGAGTTCTCTGATTCCAGACAGCAAAAAGGAAATCACTGCCATGAAGGGGATAAAAGGTTTCCTTTGTTTGCATCTCATTCTAAATCTGCAGACTTTTTAAGAATATTTCACAGGCATCTTTCTGTTTCAAGAGGACTTTCCCTTTAAATAGATGGTACAGCCATTAAAAGCATTTCTCCACTCATTCTTTCTCCCTTCTCCAGGCTATCCAAATATTTTCATGTATTTAGATGTCTTACACCTCAACCACCAAAGTATCCACATCCATCTCTTAAATATTAAGAATCAAACAAGCACCACTCTCATGAGACACACTCACCGGGAAAGTTCTAGAGAAGTGAGTTGACTGGGTACTGGATAGACATTCACTGCTGTCAGCCCTAATCAAAAAACAAACAGGTGTTAGTGATACTCTCCAAAGAAGAAAGTAACTGAGAAAGTAAACAACAGCAAAGTGGTTTAGTGAAATCACCAGAGAAAAAACTGATGTCATCTCCTGAGATGAACTAAAGACCAAAAAGCTGGGTAACTGACACTAACTTTACCTGATTTGAAACCCAAATGAAACAACTGATTAAAGGATCTTGTGTACTGGTCTGGACTCACACAGCACAGGAAGTTGCTAAATGTTAGCTGTGACTACTTAGCTTTCTAACTTAAAAAAAAAAAAAAATTTAATAATTGGATTTTTACGGGCAGTATCTTTTAATTAAAGTAAAAAACATATATACAGAAAAGTACAACAAGCTTAAGTGTATAGATCAATTGATTTTTACAAACAGAACACAATAGGGTAACCAGTACCCAGATCAAGAAACAGCATATTACCCGCTGCCCTGAAATTCACTCCCGTTTCCCTGTTTTGGTCACTGTCCACCAGGGCAACCTCCCTCCCCACCCCCAACTCCCAATACCACAGATGGCTTTTGCCTATCCACATAAATATACATGCACAGTCTGCATAATGCTTTCTCTGGCTTTATTTACTCTACATTGTGCCTGTGACATTTGTTCCTATTACTGCCTAGGGCTGTAGTTCATACATTCTCATGGCCATATAAAATTCTTTATGTAATTATACCACAATTTATGGACCCATTTTAGAGCTGGTGGGCATTTAAGTCTCTTCTTCCACTTTGGGGTTACTGAGTACACGTTCAGCTTTAGTAGATAATTCCACACAGTTTTCCAGAGTGGTTGACCAAAGTACAACTAGTATTTTCAGTGATTTTCAAGGACTATTCTAGTCATTCTGATAGGTGTGTAGTGGTGTCACACTGGGGTTTCAATGTGAACATCGCCGATGATCAGTGGGGTCAAGTGCCTTTTCCTATACTAACTGATCACTTGGATAATTCTTTTGTGAAGCTGAGTTCTTTACTTTTGGGACATCAGAACTGCAAGTGTTGGTGTGAATTTTTCCAGGTTAAGAACTTAAGGATTCTTTCTGTAAACAGAGTGGCTAACTTCAAACAAGCCCCGTTTGGTACAGCTCTGTGACAGAATCCCAATTACCGAAGACAGCATTTATGCCTATGAGGTCTTTTCTAGCAGGGCCACTCATTCATTCTCTAGATACATTCAGAACACAGAATAGGGCTAATAGTAAACATTTCCACAACAAAAGACCGACTACCATCTCACAAGAATATCTAGAACTTGCACAAGTCGATACTCATCAGCTTTGACACTGTTTTGACCCAAGCAATTAATCTACGCTACAAGTTGAAATTTCTCTAACATGATAAAAGGCAGTGAAAAGAGAAGTCTATAACTATCTTTTATTTTAATAATGTATTTTAGGGATACAGAAAAGAGAATATAATAATGAACACTCTTTCACCCATCATCCAACTTTTAACAAATATTCAAATTCTGTCTATAAGCTTCAGACTTTTTCAAGAATTAAAACACTGCACATATCAAGAGGTAAATATCATCCTGAATATTTTATCATTCCCATGGATCTTTTATATTCTCTGGTAAACACAGAGCTAAGGAAACAACTTTTCTGTGTGTTTGAAATTTGATACAACTATCTTGGTGTACATACATATACTTATGCATTTTTTTTTTGCTAAAACAATGTTTCTAAGATTTATCCATATTAATACACAAAGCTTTAGGACATTCATTTCCACTGCTGTGCAGTATTCTATTGTATAAACATGTCACTGTTTAGTGTATACATTTTCCTATCAAGAGTAATATATATATATTTTTTCACCATAACAAACAACGCCGTGAGAAACACTCCAGTACACATCTCCTGGGTACATGCGGGTGTCTCTGGGAGATATTCCAAGCAGAGCACCTGGCAGAATATGCACTACATGTATCTTTGACTTCTCCGAACACTGTTATAGTGCTTTGCAAAATGGCTTTACCAAATGACCCTCTTACTGGCAGTATATGAGAGCTGCTGCTTCTCCATATCTTCAATAGTGCTTAGTGGGAATTTTTAATTTGATGAGCGTAAAACGGAATTATCAAAATTTGCATTTCTCTGGCACTTAGTGATACTGAACATCTTTTCCCATCCTTCCTGAAACACAGGAAATGTAATTATAATTTCCTTGGTAAAGAACTCTGGGGCACCTGGGTGGCTCAGTTTGTTAAGCATCTGACTCTTGATTGAGGCTCAGGTCATTATTTGACAGCTCATGAGTTTGAGCCCCGTGTCATGCTTTGTGCTGTCAGCGTGGAGCCTGTTTAGGATTCCCTTTCTCCCTCTCTCTGTCCCTCCCCGCATCGTGTGTGCTCTCTTGCTCTCAAAATAAGTAAGTAAACTTAAAAAAAAAAAAAAAAAAAAAAAAAAAAGAACTTTCCATAAAAATAATATGACAAATACAAGGTCTTTTACAATGAACAATATTCCTGGAGCAAATCACTACTGAAATAAGGGGCTTCTCATTCTAGAACTGAGGCAGTACAAAGTTTTGGACTAGAGATGGGCAAACTTTTTCTGTAAAGGGCTAAATATTTAATAAATGCTTTAGGCTTTGCAGGCCATACCATGTCTCTTACAACTACTCAATCATGCAGTGATATGTAAACAAATGAATGTGGGTATCTTCCAATCAAATTTTATTTATTGATGTATCACTGATATTTGAGTTTCATATAACTTTCCCAAGTCAAAATTATTCTTCTTTTGATTTTTTTTTAAATTTACTTAAAAAATGTGAAAACTCATTCCCCATGGGCCATATAAAAACAGGTGCTGGGCCAGATTTAGCACTTGGGCTGTAGTTTACCAATCTTTGTTTTAGGCTATTCCTGATATTCTGTTTTGAACATGCTTGCTCACCCTCCTACCTTGTTATTTTGCAAAATGCCTCTGATTATACTCACTTAGGGAATCTCAAAGTAGTCTGCAATGCCTTTTCATGCTTATCTCAGCCAACTTAAAAACAAACTTAAAAGACAAAGCTGGTCTCCATGAACCTCAAACCACACTTTGCAGACTGGCTGAGGAACATCACAGATGCCACTGTTCTTAGAAAGCTCTTGACTGCGAGCTACAAGAGAAAAAAATAGGAGGCTGGATGGAGAACTCACTGTTCGAACTGGCGTACAGAGTTCGAAGGGAGAAGCCACTGAGTGTCAGCTCTCTCAGTTGGTTCCGCTCACAATGCAGCTGCTCCAAGCTACATAAGGAGTTGAGATCTAAGTCAGCCAGTTGATTGTCCCGCAAATCCATGTGGGTGATGTATTTATTTCCCTCCAGATTTTCAGTAACTACAGTTTTCAAATGGTTCATCCTTAATAGAGAATAAGGAAATCATTAGAAATAAATTCTACTAAATGTGCTTATCAAAAGAAAAGAGGTATGGGGGCGCCTGGGTGGCTCAGTCGGTTGAGCGACCGACTTCAGCTCAGGTCACGATCTCACGGTTCGTGAGTTCGAGCCCCGCGTCGGGCTCTGGGCTGATGGCTCAGAGCCTGGAGCCTGCTTCCAATTCTGTGTCTCCCTCTCTCTCTGCCCCTCCCCCGTTCATGCTCTGTCTCTCTCTGTCTCAAAAATAAATGAACATTTAAAAAAAAATAAAAAAAAAAAAAAAGAAAAGAGGTATGATCTCTTTCTTTTCTAAACAACTAAAAAATTTCACTACTTGCTTTGGCTTGCAAGGTATTAATAACCCTGAAGAGCTTGTACCTTGAGTTCTTTCTTTATGAACTAAGTTAGGCAATCCAGACTTGCAAATACATATACAAATTAAATAGAGAGGGAAGAGGGATCATGCCTACAAACAATTACTTAAAAACTTACATCCAAAGACATAATAAAGTTAGGTAGGCACGAAGAAGCACACCAAATGAACAATAAGATGAACATAACCTTCTGGGTTAATGAGCAGCAAAGCAGTCGTAGTGCACCATGTAGAGACCAAGAGGAAGCAGCCATACTTTCTCCCGTTGCTCTGCCTACTCTCTCTTATGCTAAGATTCACATTTCATTAATTACTAGAGAGGAAAATAATCTGTATCTATATGGAGTAGTTCAAGGGCAAATTATAGAAAATGGCTTCTTGGTTCTCTTCTACCCAAGTATAGGATTTAGTGCACGTAGCCATGTTCTCATTTTCTGGTATTTCAATACACTTTTCTGTTAACTATTTTTTTAATGTTTATTTATTGAGAAAGAGACACAGACATGAGTGGGGGAAGGGCAGAAAGAGAGGGAGACACAGAATCCGAAGCAGGCTCCAGGATCCAAGCTGTCAGCACAAAGCTGGACGCAGGGCTCGAACCCATGAACCGTGAGATCATGACCTGAACCAAAGTCGGATGCTCAACCGACTGAGCCACCCAGACGCCCCTCTGTTACTATTTCCTTACAAGGGACATCAATGGCTTAGTGTAAGTGACAGACATTTACACTATGTGTATGTGTGTCTTTTATGTGTATGTGTCTTTTATCAGCTTTCTTTAGGAAAATATTATAACTAGAAAATAAAACTCATAAAAAATTCATAGGAAAACCTTTAACATTTAAAATCTAATATAATGGGTATCAAGAAGAAACCCAATGATTCAATAAAAAATGGTCAAGTTTAAGAAAAATACAAATTACCAATAAGCATATTAAAACGATGCTCGGGGACATCTGGGTGGCTCAGTCGGTTAAGCATCCAACTTCAGCTCAGGCCATGATCTCATGGTTCATGAGTTCAAGGCCCATTCGTGTTGGGCTCTGTGCTGACAGCTCAGAGCCTGGAACATGCTTCTGATCCTGTGTCTCCCTCTCTCTCTCTCTGCCCCTCCCCCACTTACATTCTGTCTCTCTCTCAACAATAAATAAACATTAAAAAAATTTTTTTGTTAAAGATGCTCAACCTCACTCATAAGTAAATAAATACTGATTAAAACAATGAAGTATTATTTTCTCCCACTACTCTGACAATAAAGAAAAAGGCTGCTAAGATCCAACATTGACAAGGATGTGTAGAAATGGGAATTCTTACAAAATGTTGCTGGGAGGGTAACTCAGAACAACCTTTGTCAAAGGTAATGTAAAAGTGTCTATCACATGGTATACCTACCTCACTCATAATCTCTCTGCTACTGAGTGAAAACTGAAGCTTTACTACAGCTTGGAAAATGTTTTAGAGAAGTCTTTATAAAGAGAAAACGTAAAAGGACATCAGAGGTCCACCCAGAAGAAGGCATGGTGAAAAATGGCCTCACCTTAAATCCACATGTTTGATATGGCTCATCCTATTCAGCACCCCAAGGTTTAGGACTTCCAGGTGATTTCCCGCCATAACTACTTTATCTAACATAGTGAGTTTCTCATAAACCTCAGGAATATGACTAAAGTTGTTGAAGGAAATTCCCAGGGAAGAAAGCTGTTGCAGATTTCCCAACTCCTCAGGTAAAGTTGTCAGAAAGTTGCCATCAACACAGAGGGTTTGAAGACTGCAGGAAGAAAACAAAACAAGACTTTATGAAAGGTTTTAATTGGAATGAAAAGAACTAGAAATATGGATTCTGACATACATCACTAATTTATTATGAATCCAATAATAATAAAATACCCTATCTATAGAGACTCAATGAAATACACATAACTGACATGGATGGTCCCTCCAACATCAACAATAGTCAGAACCTCTGCTATTGAAACTGAGGGACTAATAACTAGTTACTGCTGCAAGTAACTGCTGCTGACTAGAATCCTCAGACTTGCATGATTAATTTCACTGCAAGAGCTCATGGGACTACCTTCATTCCAAATGCCAGACAAGCTCCTTACTCTGCAAGTAAAAATGAGTCTAGCAAAAGTCAGATACTTACTTTAGCAGATTGCCAATCTGACTTGGTAGGTCATGAAATCCATTACAGGAGAGGTTGAGCTCAGTCAGGGTAGAAATCTCACATAACAATACAGGAAACAACCCAAGTTTATTGTGGGACAAGTTCAGGCCCTTCAGCTGAGAAAATCTAAAAAGCAAAGGTACAAATTATACTGCTGAATGAAAAAGACATCTATTAAAAAAAATTTTTTTAATGTTTATTTTTGAGAGATAGCATGAGTGGGGGAGGGGCATAGAGGGAGGGAGACACAGAATCTGAAATAGGATCCAGGCTCTGAGCTGTCAGCACAGAGCCTGATGCAGGGCTCGAACTCATGGACCGTGAGACCATGACCTGCGCCAAACTCAGACACTTAACCGACTGAGCCACCCAGGCACCCTAGCCATCATTTTAGATGTCCACTGCAGAATTTGTTCCACAAATATCTGTTGAGCACTCACTACCTGCCAAACATTGAGTACAGCACAGACACTAAGATGCCTAACACTGGGACCATACAATGAAGGAAATCAGGTCTAGTGCAATGGGAGTTCTTCTCTCTTCTCCTTAAAAACAGAGAAAATTTTAAAGAAAATCTCATATCAAAGTCCTATTGATATGCTTAAAACCTCTTCCTTTATGAAATTTCTACATGCAATATATAAAATTTTATAACAATTCATCAACGCACACAGGAATAGCTAACAAATATGTACATCAAATCCCATTATAAGCAACTTCTTTTTACATTGTGAAATTTTTTTTTAATTTTTTTTTTTTCAACGTGTATTTATTTTTTTGGGACAGAGAGAGACAGAGCATGAACGGGGGAGGGGCAGAGAGAGAGGGAGACACAGAATCGGAAACAGGCTCCAGGCTCTGAGCCATCAGCCCAGAGCCCGACGCGGGGCTCGAACTCACGGACCGCGAGATTGTGACCTGGCTGAAGTCGGACGCTTAACCGACTGCGCCACCCAGGCGCCCCCATTGTGAAATTTATATTGGCTCAAATATCACTTGAAATGAATGGGACACTTAGAGCTTTAAAGGATGTATGTATTAATGGAGTTTTACTGTAATAGGATCTAACAGAGAACATGAAATAGTAATTTTTTTTTTTAAATTTTTTTAACGTTTATTTATTTTTGAGACAGAGAGAGACAGAGCATGAACGGGGGAGGGGCAGAGAGAGAGGGAGACACAGAATCGGAAACAGGCTCCAGGCTCTGAGCCATCAGCCCAGAGCCCGACGCGGGGCTCGAACTCACGGACTGCGAGGTCGTGACCTGGCTGAAGTCGGACGCTTAACCGACTGTGCCACCCAGGCACCCCCATGAAATAGTAATTTTTAATGCTTCTGTTTTGTTCCTAGAAATAAAAGTATCTATGCCATCTTAACTAGAGATAATATCATCATAAACTGGATCTAAAGGAATCACTCTGCTAATTCTACTTAGGAATATTATACTTATGATTACACTAGTCCAAGAAGGTAAGGCTGAGGTGGTGTTTTCCATGATACCGATCCGTATCACCTGCTCCTAGATTTGAGTCATTCTTCCAAATTTTCAACTTTTGATTTCCAATTGTCCTGACCTTGAGTACTGACTGTTCCTTTGGCTTGGTGCCTTGACTTGAGAATTCCTAATACAGCCCTCAAATTAGATAAAACCCTATTTTCACAGCAACTCAGAAGAAAACACTAGTAAATGCTAGAAACTCACTTAAAATGATAGCTTGTATTGTTTTTACATAACAATATAATTAAAGGTATTATCTCATTACTAAATATAGGCTTAAATCAAAAAAACTTTGTAAAACACATCAGATGAGATAAAAATACAGTGCTTTCTCAAAATTATTTTAGAAATATTATTATTAAGTAAAATATGTACTTTTTTTTTTTTTTTTTTTTTTAAAGTAGGCCTCATGCCCAGCACGGAGCCCAACACAGGGCCCAAACCCACGACTGTGAGATGAAGACCCAAGTCAAGATCAAGAGTCAGATATGTAACTGACTGAGCCATTCAGGTGTCCCTAAAATACGTACTTTCAATGTGTATTATCTTTCTAATCACCATGTAATCTGAATTCTTTAATGTCCAATTTCTCCCTTGCTCACAAGCCCAGACAATTAGTTATATCAAATACTTACTTAAAAAAAATTTTTTTAATGTTTTATTTATTTATGAGAGTGAGAGCAAAAGTGGGGGAGGGACAGAGAGAGAGGGGAAAGAAGATCTAAAGTAGGCTCTGCACTGAGAGTAGCAAGCCTGATGTGGGGCTCAAACTCACAAACTGCAAATCATGACCTGAGCTGATGTCAGACACTCAACCAACTGAGCCACCCAAGCAATCCTCTTCCATCCATTTTCAAAGGGAGGAGGGTGGTAACGTGGGTGGAGGGAGGGAATGGGGAATATATTCTAACAAAGATGGAAAATATATGGGCCATAGTCCCTAAGGAGTGGAATGGTTCTTTTATCAGAGGGGAGAAGTTTCATAGTTGTCTAAGGCTTAGAAGCTAGTGTTAATAGGCACACAACAAAGATAAAAGTCCCACACTGGGAGTGGAATTCTTGAAATTAGGCCTATTTCCTTTAAGTTATTTAACTTTGATGCTTAGGATTCAAAAACTTGCCATACACTCAATCTCTCAATTTACCCTGGCTTCAGATCAGGTGTCACTATCAGTGAATTATATAACAAGATTGTTTAGCTCAATGGCAGCACACTGTGGCCTCCGTAACAGAATATTTGCATCTATCTCCTGTCTTATGGAGGGAAAGGGGGAGTAAGAAAACTGCATAAATAGGGGCGCCTGGGTGACTCAGTAGGTTAAGCGACTGACTCTTGATTTTGGCTCAGGTCATGATCTCACAGCTTGTAAGTTCAAGCCCTGTGTCAGGCTCTGCACTGACAGTGTGGAGCCTGCTTGACATTCTCTCTCCGTGCCCCTTCCTCACTTGTGTGCACACGCTCTCTCTCTCAAAATAAATAAACTTAAAAAAAAAAAGAAAACAGCATAAATAAAGCATAAATAAAAATTCTACTCTTTTTCAAAATAGAGAAAATTTTCAAATATGTGTATGATGTTAAGCATGCTCACCTTCAGGTACAACTAAGACAGTGATCACGATTTGGTTTGAGTAAGTTATTCTGGAAACCTATTCTCCACATACCTATAGAGAGTGTCAAGGCCCCCTGGTCTTTCCAGCTGCATGAAGTTGTGTCGCAAGTTGAGGTAGGTGATATCTTGACTGTAGAAGAGATGCTCAGGAACCTCCTCAAGGCTGTAACACGAGAGGTCGACGGTGCTGATTCGCTGGGACACCACCTGAATAGGGTCAAGGAGAAGAGCCATCTCAGCTAGAGCAGCAGAACAAATGTCTCTCACCCAGCAAAGGAAGGAATGCCATTTATAAAAAAAGTGCTAATTTTAACAATTGGAAAGAAAAAAAGGTAATGAGATCCAATTACTCATTTATAAAAACCAGTTCATTTTTCCTTTTTCCTAAAACCATTAAGCTGCTTGAAACACACAATGGTGTAAGCTGTAAAGTGTCTGTAAGTAAAAGGAAAAAAAAAATCATAAAGGGGAAAAGTTAACATTTCATGCAAGAAGATAAGATGATTCAAAATAACTATACAAAACTTTGGCAGGCTGTGTGATATTGAAAGCCATGGCCTTTTGTACCCACAGGCTCTGCTACTTACTAGTGCAGTTTCTTCATCTGTTGTGAGGATAAAATAAATTCAGCACACAGCACACTGCTTAGTATGCAAAAGGTACTCAAAAAATATTAACTTCTCTTATAAGGTCAAAAGAATGGAATAGCTATTTAAAACTGAGATTAGTTTATTCAGAACAGATTTCATTACCACTACAATAGAAGTACATAAAATTCAATAAAACCAAAACAAGTTTTTATTTCTATAATAGTCTGCTAATAAAAGATAGGTTGTGAAAATTGGTCTAAAAACCAAACAAAATCACTAGAAAAGTTATTCATGTTTTATGGCATCTCATTACACTAAAACAATACTTTATGCAACTATTTAGTTCCACAAAGAAAAATGTGCTAAAATTCTGCAAAGATAGCTGGGAGAACAAGAAAATTTGGAAACTGCAATACAATTTTAGGGCACTGCATCTTTAAAGATTAAAAAGCAGAAATTATGCTGAAAAGCTAATTATCCTCAGCATAGCGGAACAATGGTTTGTAACAGGATCACAGGTCATGTCCCATAATAAGTTCAAATTTAAAGTGGTTCATCACAGCTGTACTAAATATATTCAGACCAAGAAGGACTAGTCTAGGAATTAGGGAATGGCTCCATCTATCCCTGACCACAGTGGTGGAGGGAAAGTGATTTGAACCTTATTGTGTCTCAATTCTTCTCAGAGATGGTATAAAGGTAAAATGCACCTGAAAACATGTTTGAATACATTTTGTACTATGCAAACATAAATAATAAGGTAAGGACCGGGTGGAATTCTATTATTTCATTCATTATAAACTTAGAGGAGCCTAAAGGAAGATACCTAAGAATTACAATTCACTCTCTTTGGAGTGAGTTCAGCTTCAAGATACATTTCCGTTGGGCTTTTACATTCTTATCACATCAGGACATTTGACAGCTTATCACCTTGGACGCTTGTCGCTGCCATCTCTGGCACTCAGCCAATGTCTCAAAGCTGACATGATAGGTCTGAGCCTGGGCTCCAGCTGAGCTGAATGCAAGGGAGTGCTGCCGTCGCTTCACTTCTTCCACCTGAGGAGGAGGAGGCAAGGAAACCAGGACCAAGACAAAAAAAAAATCCTAGTCAGAGAGCAAAGGACAGTAACAAGAAAAATAAGTCAACTTTTTTAAATGGGGCAAAAGAGAGGCGCCTGGGTGGCTCAGTCGGTTAAACGTCTGACTTCAGCTCGGGTCATGATCTCACAGCTCGTGAGTTCGAGCCCCACGTTGGGCTCTGTGCTGACAGCTCAGAGCCTGGAACCTGCTTCAGATTCTGTGTCTCCCTCTCTCTCTGCCCCTCCCCTGCTCACATTCTGTTTCTTCTCAAAAAATAAACATTAAAAAAAATTTTTTTTAATGGGGCAAAAGATCTGATGAGATGTTTCTCCAAAGAAGACTTGAGACATGACCAATAATAACATGAAATGTTCAACATCATTACTTATTAGATAAATGCAAATCAAAATTGAAAGACACCACATCACATACACTAGGAGGGCTAAAGTTAAAAATAGAAAATAACAAATGTTGGATAACAAGTATTAGCAGGTTCTGGATCCCTCATACACTGCAGTGGGAACGTAAAATGGTTCAGCCACTCTGGAAACCAGTCTGGCAATTCCTCAAAAGGTTGAACATAGAGTTACCATGTGGCCCAGCAATTCCACTCCTACATATACACTCAAGAGAACTCAAAACATACATTTATACAAAAACTTACACATGAATTAGAGCAGCACTATTCATAATAGCCCAAAAGGAGAAACAACCTAAATGTCCATCCATCAACAGGTATGCGTATAAACACTGAATGTGGTATATTTCAGTGGAATATTATTTAGCCATAAACAGAAGATATTGCTGCACACTATATGAACCTTGAAAAGATTATGTGAAGTGAAAGTCACAACCATATACTGTATGATTCCATTTATATGAAGTCTTCAGAATCAGCAAATCTGTACAGACAGAAAGTAGATTAGTAGGTGCCCAGGACTAGGGAAGAAATGGAGAGATGATGGCTAAGAAGTGCAGGGTTTCTTTTCAGGGTGATGTGGTGATGGTCACAAAACAGTGAATACACTAAAAGCCACTGAACTGTACACTTTATATGGGTGAATTATATGGTACATGAATTAAATCTCAATCAAGCTGTTTAAAAAAAGCAAAGGAGGGGCGCCTGGGTGGCTCAGTCGGTTAAGCATCTGACTTCGGCTCAGGTCATGATCTCACGGTCCATGAGTTCGAGCCCTGTGTCGGGCTCTGTGCTGACAGCTCAGAGCCTGGAGCCTGTTTCAGATTCTGTGTCTCCCTCTCTCTCTGACCCTCCCCCATTCATGCTCTGTCTCTCTCTGTCTCAAAAATAAATAAACGTTAAAAAAAAATTTTTTTTAATAAAAAAATAAAAAAAGCAAAGGAATAACTTATTCAGCAACTATGTTGAAGGAATAGGACTCGGGCATAATCGTAAGTAAATGTATTAATTATTCTTTAAGTCACAACCCAGTCTCAATTTGGTAATGAAATATTAGCTGAATAAATACATTGTACTGTTCTGCATGCTGGGACAAGCAGAGGAGAAAACAACAAAGCGCCTACTCTAAGTGGGGTTTAGACTTGCGGAAAGACACTCTAACACCAAAATGGTGACATAGCATAGCATGATATAATATGTAAGATGTAACATCAAGAAAAATAAAGCAGGGGAAAAGCTTGGAGGACAGAGTGGGTGGTCTGAGTTATGAACAGGTCAGTAAAGGAAGGACTCGGCTGAGGTAACATGTGAGCAAAGACCCTAAGGGGGTCAAGGCATGAAAACCTCCTGGGGGAGGAGCATTCCACGCAGGGCAAGAGCAAGTACAAGTGCCTGTGATGCAAGAAAGCATCCCATGTTTCGCAACAGGAGAGTCTCTAGACCCACAGGATAAGAGCCAATGTTTCCATTGCAAAGATACGACAGTTCCAACCCTTCCCCTATCCTGGGGCACAATGGAGGTAGCTGCCTGCCTACAAAGGGTGACCTAGCCTGCTTTTTGGACTCTCTTTCCGTACCTACTAAGTACTGGACTAGATGCCATTTTTTACCCCCTCCAGGGTTGAAGTAGATAGGAAGGACAGGAAAGATAAAAGCTCAAAGGTTCTTACTAGACAAGCAGAGTCATAACCTGACTTTGCAGTCTCCAGGCCTAACAGATTTTAAAGGGAGGTTTTTCCTCAATGGGGCCTTTTAAGGATTCTTTTGGTTACCCCCACCTCAAGCCAAACAATGGATGGGTTCTTAGTTACAGATCCCTTGACCTGGCTAATGCATATTATTCCAGTAGTTGACTATGCCCTCCCAGACATGAAGGAATCTGGTGGTCCATTTACAGCCTGTCCTCCAGGGAAGCCTATTTGCCCCTCTGGGTGGCCCTGCTAGATAAGATCTAAGAGAATCCACCCACTCATCCATTTTTCCACCTATCCACCCACTGGTTCTCACTTTCCCTCAACCCTTCTGGGTCACATACTAACAAACCCAAGGAGCACATGATGATCCCAATGCATGAGTCAGGCTCTTAAGCTACCTGGCTGCATTGGTAACTCATCTCTTGTCCTCAAGACTCCTTGGTCAGAAGGCAGAACACCAGTCCACTATGTTTCCCTTACTGTAGGGGATCCGTATCAAGCTCTCTTGAGTCCTGCTGCAACCTCTTTCACTAGGGTTGAGGAAACAGGCAGAAACCTTCTCTGTTCCCATTTGGGGTAGTAATAAAGATTCACTGCACAACAGCAGTTCTCATCAAAGCAATTCTCCCCCAAAACTCCAACAACCTACCTCACATAGCTTTGAAGAAGATAAAGCCTTTGTAGTTATGAAACCACTTATATCTTTCTCTGACATGTTATTTTGATATGTCATAGGTACTGAATCTTGGTGAGTCAGCTGGGAACTTCCAAATTATACTCGTAAATCATTAGGTTTCTGGTGCCAAGTAAAGATTGAATCCAATGGCAGAAACATGATAATACTTTAAGCGAAAGAGAATCATATTAAAAAGATCCAAATAAAATTACATAATATTCATAACATTCAATTGCAATGATCACAATAGGACCGCTTTTTATTAGTAATAAATCAAGGCAAGTGAATGAGTCTGTGTCAAAATAAAGGATCTTATTGAAATGAAGAATAGATATTAATGACTGTTTCAGAATAATCTTTTAAATATTTTATTACAGGATATTTGACACAGAACAATAATATACTCATATAATGTCAAATTTTTTTTTTATATATAATGTCAAATATTGAGAAACGATTGTAAATCTCCCACTGGAAGTTAATTTGTCAATTTATCTAATTATGTTAATTTTTGCATTATATATATTAAGACTACATCATAACACATGTACAACTTCAGAATTATTATATTCATCATGAAATGTTCCTTTCATCCTTTTGGAATGAGCCTCTTTATACCTACTAATTCTTTTGCACCAAAGTCTTTTTTTAGATATTAGTTTTATTGACATATAATTTTAATAAACTTTGTGATTTTTTTTACTTCACAGATTCTAAGTGAATAATTTAATAAGCTTTTATAAATGAATACAGCTGTATAAGCCCATCACCCCCAATACTTCCCTTTGTGCTTTTCTGTAATCAATCCCTTCCCCTCTGCACCCAGGCAAGTGCCTGTTTTCTATCACTATAGTTGTCTTTTTTTAGAATTTCATATGATAGAATCATACAATAAACAGACTTTTTTGTACCTGGCTTCTTTCACTTAAAATAATGCTTTTGAGACTGATCTTTGTTTTGGAAAGTGTCGGCAGTTCATTCCTTTTTAGTGCTTACTAGTATTCCATTGTGTGGACATAACTCCTGTGTTTATCAATTCACCAGTAGTCAATGAACATTTGGCTTGTTTCTAGTTTTGACAATTATGAATAACGCTGTGACGAACATTCACTTCAAGCCTTTGTAAAGATATGTGTTCATTTCCCAATACCTTGGAGAAAAGCTGGGTCATCTGATATACATATGTTTAAGTTTACAAGAAATAAAAAACTGTCTTTCAAAGAGACTGTACTCCTACCAATGACATAAGCAATCCAGTTGTTCCTCATCTTGCTAAATCTGGTACTCATCAGTCTTTTGATTTTTAGTCATTCTAGTGGTGTGCAGTATCTCACTGTGATATTAATTTGCATTTCCCTAATGACTAATGATGGTGAGAATCTTTTTATGTGTCTATTTGCCATGTGTATATCTTCACTGGTAAAGGATATGCTCCAATCTTTTGCTGAGTTTTTACTACGTTATTTGTCTTCCTACCACTGTGTTGTAAAAGTTCTTTATATATCCTGTAGACAAGTCCTTTGTTCCATATAAACTTTCATAAAAGTATTTTGTCTGATGTTAATATAACCACACCGATTTTCTTTTGGTTGTTATTAGACTAGCATAATTTTCCCACCACTTCACATTCAACATTCTAATTGTTAGGTATGTCTCTTATAAACAGCAAGTACTAAGATTTTAAATAAGAATCTAACAATCACAATTATTATGAATATTGATATATTTAGATATGTTTCTATCACTAAAATTTGTGGGTTTTTTTTTAAATATTTATTTTTGAGAGAGACAGAGCATGAGTGGGGGAGAAGCAGAGAGAAAAGAAGACAAAGAATCTGAAGCAGGCTTCAGGCTCTGAGCTATCAGCACAGAGCCCAATGCGGGGTCCAAACCCATGAACCGTGAGATCATGACCTGAGCCAAAGTTGGACTCAACCGACTTAGCCACCCAGGTACCCCTCTATCACTATAATTTGTGATAATTTACCATGCTAATCATTGTGTTCCTTTTTCTCCACTCTTTTTCTGTCTTCTTTTAGCATTACAGAATTTTTTTTTTTTTAATATTTGTTTTTGAGAAAGAGAGAACATGAGCAGGGGAGAGGCAGAGAGAGAGGGAAATAGAATCTGAAGTAGGCTCCAGGCTCTGAGCTGTCAATGCAGAGACCAAAGTGGGGCTCAAACTCACAAACTGTGAGATAATGACCTGAAATGAAGTCAGATGCTTAACTGACTGAGCCACCTAGGTGCCCGGCATCAAAGAACTTTTTATATTCTCTTTTTCCACTCTCCTTTTTCTTTTAACCTTTATTTTTGAGAGAGAGAGTAAGAAAGAGAGACAGAGTACAAGTGGGGGAGGAACAGAGACAGAGGGAGACACAGATCTGAAGCAGGCTCCAGGCTCTGAGCTGTCAGCACAGAGTCCGATGCAGGGCTTGAACCCACGAACTGTGAGTTCATGACCTGAGCCTATGTTCGATGCTTAACTGACTGAGCCACCCAGAGGCCCCTTTCCCACTTTACTTTTTTTAGTGGCTGTCCTTAAAATTTTTTAATTCACACTTTTTTTTCTAATGAAGTTGAACGTTATTTGGTGTTTCTATCCTCTTATTCCAAGACTGTATCACATGTTACTTATTAAACATACCACCACATCTTAAATATCACTCAGGGTAGTTTGAGCTTTAGTAGTTTAAATTTATATTTAAAATATAGAAAAAGTTTAAACTTCTTACAATTAATATTAACTTTACCATCGTTATTTTATCAGTGTCTGCACTCATCGTTTCTTATTTCTTAAAACTTCCCTTTGAATTTACTTTCCCTTGTATTCTTTTTTCTTTCTTCCTTCCATCTTTCCTCCTTCTTCCTTCTTTCCTTCCTTCCTCCCACCCTCCCTCCCTCTTTCTTTCTCTTCCTTCCTTTCTTTCTCTCTCTCTCTCTTCCTTTCTGGTGGGCGGGGGCATTTTTTTTTAACCTATTTTCTTCATTCTGTCCTTCAGCCCCCAAGACCAGAACCAGGTCTTATATTGCTAAGTGGTAGGTTTCTGCCTCCTGGTTGATACTGAAGTATACACATTCATTTAGTGGCAGCTTATTCATTTCCTGGTTATGGGCCACATAAATGGGTCATTCCACCTCTCTAGGACAATAGCAACAACAAGACTTGGTTCCAGTCAGTGGTTAACAGCAGTTTTGGGCTGTTTTGTTTTTGTTTTTTCCAGCAGTCCTTCAGGGGCAGAATACCACTCATCTCTTACTTAAGCCTGGGCCAGGTTCCCCTCATAAGTAGAGGACTTTTAAACCCCCTCTTACTTAGAGGAGCTACACATTTGGGCTGCCACAACCTTTCAGGCCCAGAACCCAGCAGGCCCTCAGATTCAGACCATTTCACCACATGCACTTCTATTCTACATTCCTAAGCCCAACTGTGCCTTTTGAATATTGTATATTTAAAACTGTATATTTACCTTTTGAATATATATATTTTATCTATATATAGATGATGTATTGTGTATCTGGAGCAGATTGGGTGTTTCAACGCATGAATTCACTAAGTTTTGTCTGGAAGCTCTCTCAAATTCAGACGGTTTTATGATATTCAAAATCAAAAATAAAAGAAACAAAATGAGGTATAGCTTCATATAAATGTTAATATATCTGTTTCCAGTCACCTGTCAGTCTGATGGACTTGCAGCTGAACTCCTTGCCCAGGGTGGGGAATTCTCTAGTACAGACAAGAAATAGTGTGCTTTCCTGGCTGCTGGAGAGGGGCTTGTGACCATCCCAGACTCTGAATTTTAGTATAAATGAGGGAAAAGGAGAAGCTGGAGACAATCTGTTTAAGGAATGGATGCTGGCGGGAAGCTGGCAGGGCAGCATCCTCGATCTACCCAGGCGTTACCGATGGCAGCATCCAGTGCCTCGCAGTGGAGGCAGAGGTATCATCAACAAATGGGTTCTGCAGCAGAATTTGGGGTATGGGGGCACCTGTGTGGCTCAGTCAGTTGAGCGTCTGACTTCAGCTCAGTTCATGATCTCACAGTTCTGGAGTTCAAGCCCCACGTTGGGCTCTGTGCTGACAGGTCAGAGCGTGGAGTGTGCTTCATATTCTGTGTCTCCTTCTCTCTCTCTCTGCCCTCCCCTGCTTGTGCTCTCTCAAAAAAAAATAAATATTTTAAGAAGAGAAGAGAAGAGAAGAGAAGAGAAGAGAAGAGAAGAGAAGAGAAAAGAAAAGAAAAAGAAAAGAAAAAAAAGAAAAGGAAAAGGAAAAGAAAAGAAAAGAAAAGAAAAGACAAGAAAAGAAAAGAAAAGAAGAAAAGAAATTTGTGGTATGGATACCTTTTGACCTCCCAGAGAATCTGTGATGTAAATAAACCAGTTTTATGCTTAAATTAGGCTGAGTAGGCTTCTTCTGGACCTAACAACTCTAAAAAACAACGTTGTAATGCAATCTTTTTTTTTTTTTTTTTTTTTTTAACGTTTACTTATTTTTGAGACAGAGAGAGACAGAGCATGAACAGGGGAGGGGCAGAGAGAGAGGGAGACAAAGAATAAGAAACAGGCTCCAGGCTCTGAGCTGTCAGCACAGAGCCCGACGCGGGGCTCGAACTCACGGACCATGAGATCATGACATGAGCCGAAGTTGGACGCTTTAACCGACCGAGCCACCCAGGCGCCCCTGTAATGCAATCTTTAAAAAAATTTTTTTAAATTTAATTTTATTAGTTTTAATTTTTTTAGTTTTAATTTTAATTTTTTTAATGTTTATTTATTTAATTTTTTTAAACTTTTAAATTCATATCCAAGTTAGCATATAGTGCTATAATCATTTCAGTAGATTTCAGTGATTCATCCACTACGTATAACATCCAGTGCTCATCCAAACAAGTGTCCTTCCTAATGCCCCTTACTCATTTAGCCCATCCCCCAGCACAATCCCTCCAGCAACCGTCAGTTTGTTCTCTGTATTTAAGAGTCTCCTGGGGCGCCTGGGTAGCTCAGTTGGGTTAGGTGTCCGACTTTGGCTCAGGTCACAATCTCGCAGTTTGTGGGTTCGAGCCCAGAGCGTCGGGCTCTGTGCTGACAGCTCATAGCCTGGAGCCTGCTTCGGATTCTGTGTCTCCTCCTCTCTCTGCCCCTTGCCTGCTCATGCTCTGTCTCTCTCCATCTCAAAAATAAACATTTAAAAAAAAAAGAAAAGAAAATCCTACAGAATTTACAAAAAACAAAAACAAAGCAACACAGAGCCCTGCATCGGGCTCCAAAGACCCTGGAGCCTGCTTCAGATTCTACCTCTCTCTACCCCTCCCCTGCTCATGCTCTGTCTGTCTCTCAATAATAAATAAACATTAAAAAAATTAAAAAAAAAAAAAAAAAAAGAATCTCTTATGTTTTGTTCCCCTCCCTGTTTTTGTATTATTTTTGCTTCTCTTCCCTTATGTCCATCTGTTTTGTATCTTAAATTCCACATATGATTGAAGTCATACGTGGTATCTGTCTTTCTCTGACTAGCTAATTTTGCTTAGCATAATACCTCTAGCTCCATCCACATGGTTGCAAATGGCAGGATTTCATTCTTTTTGATTGCCGAGTAATACTCCATTGTGTGTATGTATGTATGTATGTACACCACATCTTCTTTATCCATTCACCTGTTGATGGACATTTGGGCTCTTTCTATACTTTGACTATTGTTGATAGTGCTGCTATAAAACATTGGGGTGCATGTGCCCCTTCAAAATAGCACACCTGTATCCCTTGGATATAGTGCAATTGCACTTTTTTTAATTTTTAAATTTTAATTTGAGAGAGCACGAGTGTAAGCAGGAGAGAGGGACAGATGGAGAGAGGGAATCTTAAGCAGGCTCCTTGCTCAGCACAGAGCCCAAGAGGGGACTCAATCCCATGACCCTGGGATCATGACCTGAACCAAAATCAAGAGTCAGACAGACGTTCAACCAACTGAGCCACCCAGATGCCTCTACAGTGTAATCTTTACACATGCTCATACTTGCTTCTTTAAAATGATGTGGGGAGGGGCGCTTGGCTGGCTCAGTTAGTAGAGCATGCAACTCTTGATCTTGGGGTCATGAGTTCAAGCCCCATGTTGGGTGTGGAAATTAGCTAAACAAATAAATCTTCAAAAAAAATAAAATAAAAATAAAAAAATAAAAAGATGTGAGGAAAGTGCTGAAAAGCATATGTGATTTTAATGAAGAAGATCAAACAAAAGAAGAATAATTCCATTTTTACGAGTCTTACCTTTCCCCCAACCAAAGGCAAAATGTGCATCTTTCCAGTTTGACAATCTTTTACTGAGGAAACGATAAGGCAGGTACCACAGAGAACAACTAGGCGTTCAGCCCACTTATGCAGCTGGGTCTTTCCCTTGCGTACATTATAGATACCAGACAGAAGGATTCGATCCAGATGATCCATCTGGCATGGTTTTTCTGAAAAGAAAACAAAACGAAAGAAAAAAAATCCAGAAGGCACAATTAAACTAGTATAAGACTACTATAAGGGAAAAAGAAAGTATTGTGTGTCAATACACAGCAACCTTGTTTACAGATTTAAGTGACCAAGCAATATAAGTATTAAAAATAAGATCTCAGTCATAAAATGTTACCCATCACTGAAGTTATACAACGGGAGTATTGTGAATTTGGGGCTAAGAACAAGATTTTATTTTGGATGCCATTATTAATTCTTCTAACACAGTCCTATTTCCCATGAACACAGAGAAAAGCAAAATGGCAAAGTGACTAAGATCATAGACCTGGGGCCAGACACGTAAACCTGAGTTCAACTCCTAGTTCTGCCACTTACTTTTGTTTCTTTGAACTACTTAATTTCACTGAGATTAACTTTCCTCATTTATACAGTTTGGATCTTAATACTACTTATCTTTAGAATTTCATTATGAAAAAATTAAGATAATTAATTTAAAGTACGGAGCATAGTTTTAGGTAACAAAAGAAGTACTGAGTAAATGACAGCCACTACTGTTGAGACGAGTCTATTCTAGAAGGAAGAAATAAATAACTATGGAAGCACTCTACTTCTGTACACATTGCTCCATTTTCCTGCTTCTTGTGCAGAAAAGCTTAGGGCTGATATTTCAGTCAACTATCCCAATTACGGTAGCAGAAGCTCATATCATACAAGATCTTTCTTTTTTAGTATGCTCCCTCCCCAACAGAAATCTTCGTAAAGCTGAGATATAGTGCACAAAACAGCACATTATGAGAGCAGACAGGTTGTTGATTAAAGCACAGCTAAAAACAGACAAGTAACTCTACAAAGGAACAAACAGGAGCAGCACTAGTATGAGATATTGCAAAGAGCAATAAAGTGGGAATAGAGAAAATTAGACCGTACCTGATATTATTACACAATTGATTATGGAACCTGTGCATCATGCCCCTTTAACTGTGTGTTTCCCACATATTATCTGAGGAAATGGGGCCTGAGGTCAATCTGAGGTCATGATCTTGCAGTTCATGGGTTCGACCCCTGCGTCGGGCTCTGTGTTGACAGCTCACAGCCTGGAGCTTGCTTCGGATTCTGTGTCTCCCTCTCTCTCTGCCCCTCCCCAGCTTGTGCTCTGTCTCTGTCTCTGTCTCTCTTAAAAATAAATAAAAACATTTGAAAAAAAAAAAAAGGTTTCAAACTTTGTATGCTAACACTAGCCCTACCCGAGAGCCATTTCTCCTTCTATGTGAGGCCAGGCCTTTCATCTATATTCTAAACCCCACCTTTCTCCGAGAATTTCTCTTCTCTCTTCTCAGTCTTCAACTCCACCCTCCTTATTGTTCTTTTCAAAGCTACAAAAGCATTCAAGTTTTCTCCCATACCCTCTCAGTCTCAACTGTAGAATTCCTTCAGTTCAGCGATTCTCCCATTTCTGTGTGCCCAAGAGTTATTATGTGACAACAGTCTAAACTGAAGGACGCTGAGACCCATTCACAGAGTGTCTAATTTGTACGGCCTAGGATGTAACATAGGAAAATGTCTTTTTGGTTTTGTTTTTGAGACAGACCACAAGCTGGGGAGAAGAGCAGAGTGGGGGAGAGAGAGAAACAAGCAGGCTTCAGGCTCAGTGTGGAGCCCAACACAGGGCTCAATCCCAAGACCTTGGGATCATGACTTGAGCTGAAATCAAGAGTCACACTAAACTAAATGAGCCACTCAGGCGCCCCAGGAAAATGTATTTTTTAACATCTATTCCAAGTAGTTTAAATGCAGATGGTCCACAAAATATATTTTGACAAACTCTAAGTTTACCCTGTTGAGGCTCTTTTCTTCTCATTTGTGCCTCTTTATTAGCTATCTCTGTTACCTCACCTCCTATTTACTCAATTTACTTCAATCTTGCTTCCAGCCTCCAAATTGTACTATTCATATGATGATAATGGCCCTCAAATTTCTATCTCCTGTCCCAATCTTTCCTTCCCTTGGTTCTAATCTCACATATCAAACTGTCTGCTGGTCATGTCCAACAGATGTTCCCATTTACCTCAAATTTCCAGGATCAGACTGGAAAGAAAGAAATAAAACTATCTTTATTTGCATATGATATGATCTTGTATACAGAAATTCCTAAGTGTGCCACTAAAAAGACAATTATAACCAACAAATGATTTCAGCAAGGTTGCAGGATAAAAAATTTTTTAAAAAATAAATTGTATTTCTATGCACAAGGAATAAACAGTTCAAAAGTAAAATTAAGAAACAAATTGCATCTGGGGCACCGGGGTGGCTCAGTCGGTTAAGCATCCAACTCTTGATCTCAGCTTAGATCACGAGCTCAGGATCATGAGTTCAAGCCCTGTGTCAGGCTCTGTGCTGAACATGGAGCCTGCTTAAGGTTCTCTCTCCCTCCCTCCCTCCCTCTGCCCTTCTTCCCTGCTTGTGCGCTCTCTCTATAAAATAAAAGTAAATAAATAAAAAGAAACTAACTGCATCAAAAAGAATAGTGCATAACTTGTGCAGTGAAACTAAATAATATAGTTGAAGGAAATGAAAAGAAACCTAAGTAAATGGAAGACGTCCAATATTCATGAGCTGGAAGACTTAAATATTGTTAAGATGGCAAAACTCCCCAAACTGATTTACAGCAATGTAATCCCTATTAAAATTCCAGCTGCTTTCATGGAATAAACTGATAAACTGATCCTAAAATTCACATAGAAATACAGTGGACTCAGAATAGCCAAAACAATCTTCAAAAAGAACAAAATTGGAAGTATAGTACTTGGGGTGCCTGGCTGGTTCAGTTGGTAAGAGCATCCAACTCTCAATCTCGGGGTCATGAGTTTGAGCCCCAGGTTGGGTGCAGAGATTACTTAAAAAAAAAAAAAAGTACAGTACTGACATAAGGATAGACATACAGCACTGTAATAGGATTCACAAATAAACACCTACACTTATGGACAACTGATTTTTGAGCAGGGTGCCAAGATAACTCAATAGGAAAAAAACAATCTTGTCAACAAATGGTGCTGGAACTGGATAACCACAGGCAAAAGAATAAAGTCAGATCCCTAACCTCACACCATGCACAAAAATTAATTCAAAATGGATTGTAGACCTAAACGTAAGAACTAAAACTAAAACACTGGAATAAATTTTGTGACCTTAGATTAGGCAAAGGTTTCTTTCTTTTTTTTTTTTTTAATGTTTATTTATTACTGAGAGACAGAGAGAGACAGAGCATGAGCATGGGAGGGGCAGAGAGAGGGGAAGACACAGAATCTGAAGCAGGCTCCAGACTTTGAACTGTCAGCACAGAGCCTGATATGGGGCTCAAACTAACAGACCGCGAGATCATGATCTGAGCTAAAGTCAGACGCTTAACCAACTGAGCCACTCCAGGCGCCCCAGGCAAAGGTTTCTTAAGTATCAACACAAAAGTATAAGTGACAGGGGCACCTGGGTGACTCAGCTGATTAAGCGTCCGACTCTTGATTTCGGTTCAGGTCACAATCTTGAGATTTGTGGGTTCAAGCCCCACATCGGACTCTGACAGTGCAGAGCTTGGTTGGAATTCTCTCTCTCTCTCTCTCTCTCTCTCTCTCTCCCTCTCCCTCTCCCTCTCTCCCTCTCTCCCTCTCTCCCTCTCTCTCAACCCGCCCCTCCACACTCTCTCAGAATAAATAAATAAACTTAAAAAAAAGATTTAAAACAAAGTATAAATGACAAAAATGAAAATATAGATAAACGGACTTCATCCAAAAACAAAAACAAAAAACTGTTGTGCTTCTATAAACACCATCAAGAAATTAAAAAGACGACTCACAAAACAGGAAAGAATATTTGCCAATCGTATACCAAATAAGAGACCTGTACCCAGAACAAAGAACTGTTACAATTCCATAATAAAGACAAGTAGCACAATTAAAAAACAGGCAAAGAATCTGAATAGGTATTACTTCAGAGAAGATATATAAAAGGCCAACAAGCACATAAAAAGATGCTCAATCTCATTAGTTACTAGATAAATGCAAATCGAAACCACAAGAAGATATGAGTTCACCGAGAAAAACAAACACTGGATAAGTGTTGGCAAGGATGTAAACAAACATTGCTGGGGTGATGATAAAATGGTGCAGCCACTTTGGAAAACAGTCTGGTAGTTCCTCAAAAGCTGAAACACACAGTCACCATAAGATCCAACAATTCCGCTCCTACAGCTTTATCCAAGAGAAGTGAAAACATACGTCTACACAAATATTTATACCCAAATGTTTGTTCACAAAAATAGCCCCAAAGTAGAAATGACCAAAATGTCATCAACTGATGAATGCATAAACAAAATGTGGCATCATCTATACAATGGAATATTGTTTGGCCATAAAAGGAAATAAAGTACTGATACATACTACAACATGGGTGAGAATTGAAAACATTATGCTTAGTAAAAGATGACAGTCACAAAAAGTCAAGTATATATGATTCCACTTGTATGAATTGTTTAGAATAGGCAAATCCATAAAGATAGAAAGTAGATTCGTGGATGCCGGGTGCACTGGAAGTGGGAATGGAGAATAACTGCTAATGGATATGGGGTCTCATTTTATAGTGATGAAAACATTCTAAAATTAGACTGTGGTGATGGCTGCATAACTCTCTATATACTAAAAAGCAATGAATATACTAAAAAGCACTTTTAAAGGGTGAATTTTATGGTATGTGAATTATATCTCAATAAAACTGTTTTTGTTTTTTAAATCTCATGATTCGCCCCAAAATGCTAATTGATTTTAGATTCCCCATCTTGGTTAACAGCATCACCTACTACAAAGTTGGCTAAATTATGTAAAAATGGGACTTTATAATAGTTTAACAGGCTTCCAAATTGCCTAATGATCTTTTTACAAGTTTACATGAAACAGATGTTTTAACAATTGATAGATAATTCTGAGTCTCTTCTTTCTTTGCCTTAGTTCTATTTTATTACAGAGAAAACTCCTGAATCTATACACCACCACTCTCAGAAGGAAACATTAAATTTTGTTTTGGGTAAGTTATTTATACACGAAACAACATTCTGTTTTATTATTAATTTTGGAGTATTTGCTAGACATCCAAAGTGCCTCCAGTCTCTGATCTTCTGAAAGGTGACAAAAAACAGAATGAGAAAGTTCTAGTAAGTATTCAGAATGTGTAACAGTTCTAATTAAAAAATTGTTTTACAATCTCAAAAGCCAAGATTCTAAGTGGAAAATTAGGGATAATTTTCATTTCCTCATGTATGTATACTTCCAAATGTTCTATAAAGAAAGTAGATTGTTTTTATAATTTTAAAAAGTTGCTAAAAAAAAAAAAAACGATTAAGGGCAACCCTGTAGCAGTGAGTTCTTCTACTGCCCAGAGTATAATCTCTCAATATCATTTTTCATTAATATGAACCAGGAGTCCTTAGAAAAAGTCTATTCCTGGTCTGATTCAGACAATGAAAAGATGAACTTAGGACATCTTGCTGTGCCAGAACTTAATGGGAAATCCAGGGTGTATCAAAAACTGGGGTCATGTTGGAAGGACAAAAGCCAATGTGAAAAGCTCCCACGAGGAAGAAACTGAGCAACAAAAAAACAACCAGTAATGGTCAAAATGAGTCACAACAAATATACACAAGCCCATGAGATCACAATGATACTCAGACAAAAAAATTATTAAAAAAGAAATCATACAGAGTCTAAGATGGAGAAAGCACACCCCCCAGCCCTGTCTTTCTCACTGAATACACCTATAAAACCTGGACAGAATGCACGGAGCCGCTATATGAGGACCCCAAAAAGTAAACAGTAGCAGGCAGATTAGGGAAAAAGAACATAATTACAAATACAACCTAAGCAGTAGTAAGTTAAGCAGTAGTGTAGTAAGTTTATCATTTTTCCATCTCTGACATCTCCCAGCTCAGGACTCGAGAAAGCCCAAGATCCAGAAGTAGGCATTGGTGTGGAAAGCTCTGCCTTAAGGAGTGTTAAAAGGGTCTGCGAACACTCAGAGAGAGTGGGAGAAATCCCTCATTTTCCCTTCCCCGACCTTTTCTTCATTTTCTCAAGTCCCAGCCTCCAGGAGTGGCTGCAACAGTGGGGGACACAGGCACCTATAACTTTGAGGTGTGTGAACTTCCTTCTGTGATTGGAAGATCTGCAGTCCCAAAACAGCGGATGGAAAACCTGTTGAATTTTTGGTCTCATTGGGGGCCGGGCTGTGTGGATGCAGTTGTAGGAAATGCCCAAGAGGGCAGGTTAAATAAAGTCCCAGGAAATCACAAAGAGATTGGAGCTCTGGAAAATGACCCCATAAAGTTCCCTATGAACCCCTGGGCTCACCCTTGAGGTATACAAATGGGGATGTGTTCCCAAGCAGCATGCCAAAAATGAAAATTCAACAGAGGGATAGAGAGCCAAAGGGAGAGAAGAGTGCAATTGTAAAAAATTATTTGAAGAAATAGGGGAAAACTCCCCAAGTGAAATACAAACTTATAGATTCAAGAAGTCTAGTGAACCCCAAACCCAAAGACATTCAAGCCCAGACACTACATCGTCAAACTGCTGAAAATTAAAGACAAAGAAAAAGTGTTGAGAGAAGTCAGAGAAAATGGAAGCACTATTTATATGGGAACAATTCATCTTTTTTTTTTTTTTTTAATTTTTTTTTTCAACGTTTTTTATTTATTTTTGGGACAGAGAGAGACAGAGCATGCACGGGGGAGGGGCAGAGAGAGAGGGAGACACAGAATCGGAAACAGGCTCCAGGCTCTGAGCCATCAGCCCAGAGCCTGACGCGGGGCTCGAACTCACGGACCGCGAGATGGTGACCTGGCTGAAGTCGGACGCTTAACCGACTGCGCCACCCAGGCGCCTATATGGGAACAATTCAAATGACTGCATGAAGGATTGCAGGAGGTCCCTGTGCTATCCCTCCAACTGCTCTGAAAATCTAAAGTTAGCTCCAAATAAAAAGTCAAACAAATAAACACTGGTTAAGAGGTTGGGAGGTAAAAATAAAATATTTACTTACATTTAAAGAACAAAATAGGAAAGCTCAGAACAAATTTCAAACTTGCAATAGGCTCTCATACAACACAGAAAACTACTTGAAGTACTCCACTAGAAAACTTGGCAAAGCAGTGGTGGCTAAAGCAATTCCACCCTTGGGTTTCATGATCCCCAACAAATCCTCTTACATCTTCAGACCTTAGTTTCCTGAGATTAAGACGAAGGAGTTGAATGAGATGACTCCTAATCCTTCCCAGGTGTCATTTTATGGATTCCTCATACTCCTCTAAACTCTCTCTCCAAAAACTAAATGGTGGAGTATCTTAGAAGTTAAAAGGGTGAGATTTAGAAGCAAACAGATTTTTCTGCTTCCTGGCTCTGCTATTTGGGGCAAGTTATAGCCTCTCTGGAATAGTAACATCTCCATATGGGACTATAAGGATTACACGAAGCAAGGAAACAGAGCGCTCAGCACTTGATAAAGCATTCAGCATGGAGGAGGGGAATTAAACAAATGCTAGTTATTATAATGAAAGTTTTGCCTGCCTTAAGCCTCCTTCTCTTCCTACATACAAGGATTCTTTTCAAGAAAACTTAATCTTCCGGGACACCTGGGTGGCTCAGTCAGTTAAGCACTTGACTCTTGATTTCAGCTCAGGACATGATCTCACAGTTCATGAGTTTGTGCCCCACATGAGGCTCTGCACTGTCACTGTGGAGCCTCCTTGGGTATCTCTCTCTCTCTCTCTCTCTCTCTCTCTCTCTCTCTCTCTCTCTCTGCCCCTCCCCTGCTCAAAGGTGCTCTCTCTCTCAAAATAAATAAATAAACTTAAAAAAAAAAAAGGGTATCTTAACAACTTACACAGCTTTAACATCCCCATGTACCCGACTCTCAGATCTGTACTTCCTACACTCTGGTTCCATATTTCCAACTACCTGCCAGACACCTCCAACAGGATACTCGTCACCACTTAAAATGAAATATTCCTAAAACCAAGTCATCACCATCCCCATGAACAACTCCTTTTCATAAATCAAGTCCTGATATTCTCCTGAAGTAAGCCAGGCTCAAAAACTCAGTTTCAGCTCCAACTCTTAGGTTCCCTTCCTCAACTCCCCTTTTTAATCAGCCACCAACTCTTACTGATTATCCCTTCAAAAAGTCTCTCACAGGAACAATTCCTTCCCATTCCCCATTTCAGACCCCTATTAATTCACATCTGAATTACTGTCCACACTGGTGCCAGCTTCACCTTCTCTGGCTCACTTGGATGCTCTCACTTCCTGCTATCATCTGCCAAACAAAGACTAAGCTCCTGATACTGAACTCAATGCCCAGAACAATCTGGACTCAAATTATCTGTGATTCACAGAACATACACTCAAGTGTCTAATCTCCCATCCCAGGTCCTCCTTTTCCTTTCAGCTTAATGAAATTCTGTCAATTTTTAAAGAACCAACTCAAATACTACTTCTTCATAAAGGCTTCCCTGATTCAAGAGATCTCCCTTTTTCAGAGAATAGTGGTAAGGTAGCTTCCCTATCAGCTATCAAAATATATCATAGAGATATATTAATTAAAATAATTTTTGGTATTAGCACAGTACAAATTAATCAATCTAATAGGATAGAGTCTAAAAATAGACCCCTGCCTGTATAGGAACTTAAAAATAATAAAGATAATATTTCAAGTCAGTAGGAAAAGGATGAACTCTTCCATAAATGTTGTTGGGACAAATGGCTACCTACCCATTGAGAAAAAGTAAAGTTACATCCCTATCTTATGCAGATTTTAAAAATCTAAAAGTACTGAAAATATAGAATACATTTATGAGCTAGAATAAGGGAGGAATATAAATACATTAAAGAAAAAGACTCAAAAAATCTGACTAAAACTTCTGCAGAATAAAAAACAATAAAACTTAAGGACAAGTTACAGTCTGGAAAAAAGTTTTGCCACAAATACAGTATCCAAATGATGTATATGTAGAATATAAACATCCTTTAGATCAATATGATAAAAAGACAAACACAAATTTGCACAGAAATATCAATGGGTTATTCAAAGAAATCTAAAGAACCAATGAAAATATCAAGCAATATTCAACCACATTAGTAATCAGGGAAAGAAAAATTCAAACAAGGAGACCATCATTTTATCTATCAGATTAGTAAAAATTTTAAATGCTAATAACATTAAAAGGTGATATTGTGGGCAAAGTGGTACTCTGATATACTGATGGGATATACGGTGTTCCGCAATAGTATTATTATTTTAAATGCAAATATCCAATGACCCATTAATTTCATGTTTACAGATCTCCTCTGAAGAAAAGGGCACAAAGAGGCAATTTTATTATAATGCTGTTTGCAATAGTCAAAACTGGAAATACGGTAAGCGTCTATCACCAGCGAAATGGCAACATAAACTACATAAACTATAATACACACATGATATTCAGTGCTATGCAACTTAGAGAAATGTATATAGAAGACAGCTAAAGAGGGGCACCTGGATGGCTCAGTCGGTTAAGCATCCGACTCTTGATTTCAGCTCAGGTCACGACCTCACAGGTTTGTGCGTCTGAGCCTCACGTCGGGCTTTGCATGGATCCTGTGGATCCTGGGATTCTCTCTCTCTCCCTCTCTTCTGCCCCTCCCCTGCTCACTCTCTCTCTCTCTCTCTCTCTCTCTCTCTCTCTCTCTCTCTCTCAAAATAAATAAATAAACTTAAAGAAAAAAAAAAAGAAGAAGAAGAAGACAGCTAAGGAAAGATCCAAAACATATGGTTGGGTAAAAAACCATGAAGACCAGTATCAAATAATACCGTTTATGTAAACAAAATATATTTCTACAAATACCTATTAGATAAGAATATAAGTTAGAAAACTCTGAATACATATACACCAAGTTGATAGCAGTGGTTATCTATTAAGCAGTCAATTGACCTGCGAGGTGTACAAGAGATTGAAACACTATAGATAATGATTACAAGAGATTGTAACACTTAGATAATCAAACTATATCCACCTTTTAAATTGTGCAATTAAATTTTTTACAAAGGAAAAATATATGGACACAATGATTATAAATGTGAAATATGTATATAAAATATGACTAGGAAATGTACCATAATAAATGTAATTGTATATGGATGATGAAATATTTTTTAATATATTACTCCTATAGTTTAACAATAAAGTTTAAAATATGCAGATTAACATGAGACAGTATTTTTTACAATTTAAGACAAAGAATAATTTTAACAATAATACCTGATATTGGCAAAGGGACAAGGAAATGAGTACTCTCAAACACTACTGATGAAAGCATCCATCAGTATTGCCTGTGCAATTTAGGAATAGTCACAATTTTAAATATATATATACGTATTGACTCAAAAATTCTACTTGTAGGAATCATGTCCTCCTTCCCCCACCCTAGAGGTCAGCCACTCTCCTAACTTTTATAATAATAATGTCCTTGCTTTCCTTATATTTCTGCCATTTATGTATGTATCCTATACTAGTTATAGCAGGTTATAAACTACTATAACAAACAGCACATAATGGCTCAAGCACAAGAGAAATTTAACTCTCTGTTAGAGTACACACTGTGGGTTTCCAGGGGTCACCTCTGTCAAGAAACTCAGGCTGAGGGAAGATCTATCACTTTCGACACATGACTTACAATATTGCTCTGATGACTGCCATCCCAGCCTATGGGAGAGCAGAAGGACACTGAGAAGCGTGCGTGGGAAGTTTTAGGAATGGTGTGTTGAAGTGGCACAATTCCACTCCATACCACTGAAGCAAAGTGTGTCACATGTGCACACCTAGCTGCAAGAAAGGCAGGGAAATGAAGTATAGCTGGGCAGCAATGTGCCCAACTCTAATTCTCTTATTATGGAAGAAAAGAACAGATTTTGATGGACAGACAGTAGTTCCACCACACATCTCTAAACAACATGGCTCAGTTTTAGCTGTTTTTGAACTTTAAATGAATGGAAACATACCATGTGATTCTTTTGTATCTGGCTTCATTTGTTTGTGCTTATGCTCTTTGAAACAAATGGTCTTAAACAATGTGTGCACAGAATATGGTACAGAAAGAAATGCTCAGGCTGGGACTCATGCTGAGCCACAGAGTCCCCAAACTACCACTTCACTAGCAAATCACATCTTGTAGACTCCCTTTCCTCATACACAGAGTTCATTAACATGCTCTCTTAATTTCTGTGATTGTTCATGCTACCTACTCATCTTTAGTCAATTGTATGATTTCCACAGCTTTTATCATGACTTGCACTGAGCCAGTCATTCCACTAACTCACTTTTCCCCAGAATTCCCTTTCCAGCAAGACTGGTAATGGACATCTGCATAATGGCTGCATAATGGCGAACTGGGTACCTTTTAGACCCGGCAAGCACAGCAACATTAACTGGTTTGAACTTTGGCCCTTATGACCCTGGCCTCATATAACACTGTATTCTAACTAAGCTTACTCATCAAAGACTCTACACACAAAATATTTAAAGATGACTACTAAGCTATTTGCTTTAAGAGAATATTTCACAGATATCTTTCCTTAACAGTGGTTGTCTCTGGATTCAGGAATGGGAGTGGTTAGAGGAACATGATGAAAGGGAAGCATATTTTTTGTGATGGTTTTAAGATATGTCCACAAATTCTTTGATAGTCCTCACTCCAGAAGTTGGGGCCTAATTTCCCTCTCTATAGGGTGGGCCGTATTTGGTGACTCACTTTTACTAAACAGAAGGTGACGAAAATGTCTGTGACTTATGAGGCTGGGTCATAAAAAACACTGAGGCCTCCCTGTGTGTGTGTAGGTGCACGCGTGCGTGTGTATGTGTGTCTGTGTCTGTCCGTCCATCTATCTGTCTCATCACTGAGGGAAGCTAGCTGCTATGGCATGAAGATCCTCAGGCAGCCCTATATAGAGGTCTACAAAGCAAAGAACTGAGATCTCCTGCCAAAAGCTGGTGAGGAACTGAGACCTACCAACAGCCATTTGAATGAGCCAGGCTGGAAGTGATGCTTCAAGCCTCAGTCAAGCTTTTGGATGACTACATCTTTAACCAACAGAGTGACTACAATCTCATGCAACCCCAACCAGAACTAAAGTACTCCTGGATTTCTGACCCACAGAAACTATATGAGATAATAAATATTTATTCATTTTAAATCATCAAGTTTTTTTTAACAGAACTGGAGAAAGGCATTATTTATTTTATTTTTTAAGTAATCTCTACACCCAATGTGGAGCTTGAACTCATGACTCCAAGATCAAGAGTCACACACACTCTTCTAACTAAGCCAGCCAGGTGCCCCATCCCGTCACTGTTTTTTTGTTTTTGTTTTTGTTTCGTACGTTTATTTATCTATTTTTGTTTTTTAGTAATCTCTACACTCAATGTGGGGCTTGAATTCACAACTCCAAGATCAAGAGTTCCATGCTTTACTAGGGCACCTGAGTGGCTCAGTCCGTTAAGTGTCCAACTTCAGCTCAGGTCATGATCTCACAGTTCGTGAGTTCAAACCCTGCATTGGGCTTTGTGCTGACAGCTAAGAGTCTGCAGCCTGTTTCAGATTCTGTGTCTCTGGCTCTCTCTGCCCCTCCCCCTCATGTGTTCTCTCCTGTCCATCTCTCTGTCTCTCAGAAATAATAAATGAATAAACTTTAAAAAACAAAACAAAACATTTAAGAGTTACATGCTTTACTGACTGAGCCAGCCAGGTGCCTGAGAGGTTACTAAGTTTTGAGGTAAATCATTACATAGACAATAGATAATTCACTTACTGATATATATCTATATCTATATCTATATCTATATCTATATCTATATCGATATCGATATAGATATTTACTTTTGTATTTTGTGCCATATATATATACACTGTCTAATTTCAAATATAGTTAGCTTTAAACACCTCTTTCCCAAACAAAATTTTCTCACTCAAAACATACTAGCTTCTCTAAATTAACAGAGGTCACTTTTGGAAATGTTCTTTGTTAAAGACTCCCCCTCCCCTTAAAAACAGAGTAAGTATGGGGTTGCCTGGGTGGCTCAGTTAGTTGAGTGTCCGACTTCGGCTCAGGTCATGATCTCTCGGTTTGTGGGTTCAGGCCCTGCATCAGGCTCTGTGCTGACAGCTCAGAGCCTGGAGCCTGCTTCCGATTCTTTGTCTCCCTCTCTCTCTGTCCCTCTCCCCCTCACGCTCTTTCTCTTTCTCTCAAAAATAAATAAACGTTAAAAAAAATTTTTTTAAGAAATAAATAAACATTAAAAAAAAACAGAGTAAGCACTAAAAACTGGTACTCTTTTGGACTCTACTAAAAATATCCTCTTAAGGGTATATGCAGACCCTGGGCATGCTGTAGTTTATCAGGTGGTGATAGAAAATTAATGTGTGGATGCCAACAGCTATGCAAATGCAATCTCCATGGCTCAGGAGCCCGCTGGCACTTTAAGGCTCAACTTTCACTCCAGAATAAAACATATAATGAAGAATTCACTTTCAACCACAATCACAAAACGAGAATGTTACTGCTCCAAGTTGCTCTTTTTTTTTTTTTTAAACCAAGTTTTATAGGTTTAAACGGGTTGTGTTCCTCAAATTCACCTTAAAGGATTTTAGTACTTAATTTCAACCTAGCAACTATTTTCCTTCCATGAACTAGCAAAGAAGAGAAATTAACGGAAATAAAATAATACCAACTTTTAAGGAACAACATATCACAAAATAGTGTTGTAATGAAAAATTATACATAAAATCTTTGGTGAAGTGCATTTAATAAAGTTGGTTTGTGACAACTTTATTATCTTAAAAGGTGAATTTGAGCCCCATGATGGAGGCAGAGATTACTTAAAAATAAGTAAATACAACAACAAAAAAAGAAAAAAGAAGTATACAGAAATTTAATCAGTAATTTGAGGAATGAGAGCAAGGGATTTTAGTAAACAATTTTGCCTATAGACACAAATCATTTAGTTATTATTTCAATTGTTTGATAAGTGGGTCATATTAATTAAAAATTGTTAGGTGTTAAAAGACTCCGTCACTAGTTGTATGATCTTGAACGAGTAGTTTAACTTCTGTCTCAGCTTTCTCATTTGTTTTTTTATTTTTTATTTTTTAAAATTTTTTTTTTTTTAACGTTTTATTTATTTTTGAGACAGAGAGAGACAGAGCATGAACGGGGGAGGGGCAGAGAGAGAGGGAGACACAGAATCGGAAACAGGCTCCAGGCTCTGAGCCATCAGCCCAGAGCCCGACACGGGGCTCGAACTCCCGGACCGCGAGATCGTGACCTGGCTGAAGTCTGACGCTTAACCGACTGCGCCACCCAGGCGCCCCTCTCATTTGTTAAATAAGATCACAGTTCCTATAGCATAAGGTGTTTCTAATGAGTAAAGTGGGTAATTCACAAGCATAAAAGCACACAGTAAGCACTCAATCAATGGTACTCAGTACCATTAGTATTAGTAGTAGACTATGTATATTTGGAAAGTAATATTCAAAAAGTATTTAATTTTAATAAGTCTAACTTTATTACTGAAGTGACCAGGTGAAAAAGTTGATGGGGGTGGGGGGGTGGGAGGGTGGGGAGAATGCACCAAAAGACAAAGTAAAAAATCCTAGATTTCAAGCCCACTCAATTTAACAATATACAGCTTTGACAGATGGAGTCATCAAATGTTAAGTCATATATAATAATGACCATCTAGCTCTCAACATTCTTTTTTTTTTTTTTTTTTTAATTTTTTTTTCAACGTTTGTTTATTTTTGGGACAGAGAGAGACAGAGCATGAACGGGGGAGGGGCAGAGAGAGAGGGAGACACAGAATCGGAAACAGGCTCCAGGCTCTGAGACATCAGCCCAGAGCCTGACACGGGGCTCGAACTCATGGACCGCGAGATCGTGACCTGGCTGAAGTCGGACGCTTAACCGACTGCGCCACCCAGGCGCCCCTCAACATTCTTGAGCTATCCAGAAGTTCATGGTTTTTATAAGAAACTTGAAAATACAATTGATACTAAAAAGCATGATGTGATGAAGATTCTGCAAAGACATAAAATAATTCTAGTAAGTCAGCAAAAAAACTAGAACAAAAAGAGCAAAAATAAAAAAGGAAAGATATTTTGGCTAATACTTTGAAGTCTTCCCTTAACTACACCCCGCTTTCTTGTTTTTGTTGTTTTTTGTGACCGCATTAGTTAATTAGCTTAAACACACCTTTTACAAAAATACTTTTGAAAAGCTGAAGACAAGAGAGGCACAAATGACCAACCTAAAAATAGTTAACACACTCACAAAGCCAATGATAAGTTCTTACCACCATAGGGGCGCCTGAGGGTGGCTCAGTCGATTGAGCATCCAACTCTTGATTTCATTTCAAGTCATGATGTCACAGTTCATGGGTTAGAGCCCCACATCGGCCTCTGCACTGACAGCATAGAGCCTGCTTGGGATTCTCTCCCCACTCTCTCGCTCAAAATAAATAAATAAACATTAAAAAAACACTTCTTACCACCATAAAATCGAAGCATACAGCCAAGGTCAGGATCTGTTGCCTCCTCCTGTATGCGCACAGGGTCGTCAAATCCCAGCCTGGCTAAGTAATCATAAACAATCTGAAGAGGTCGTTCAGTAGGTTCCAGTCTCCTGCTCACACAATTCAAAACAAAAGTATTTAGTAAGAAATAAAAATGCTTCTTTTAATTTTAAAAATCTTTTAATGTTTTAAATTTTTACTTCTGTATCAAGATTTTCTTTAATATCATATGATACAACTAATCGAAACAAGAGGTGCTCAAAGGTTTTGACTCAGAAGCCTCCTAAGGTCTTGAGAACCCCAAAGAGCTTCTTTATACATGGGGTATATCTATCGATATTTACTGAATTAGAAGCTGAAGTTAAGAGTTTCTAAATATTTATTCATTTTTAAAAGTAATAAACCCATTATATGATAATGTAAGTAAAATTTCTTTAAAAATATATTTTCCAAAATCAAACAAACTTAGTGATGAGAATTGCAATTTCAATGGACAGCTAGATTCTCAGATCTGCTTCTACATTTAATCTGTTGTAATAACATGCTGTGTAGCCTCTAGAAAACCTCACTATAACTCATGAGAGACTGTGAGTAAAAAAGAATATTATTAACTTATTATGATTTGAAATAGTTGTGACATCATGTACTTCCTCAAAGAGTCTCAGGGACTCCTACAGGGTGCTTTGAGAACCTGTAGCCCAAAAGGTAGTGAAATTATGAGATATAAAAGATCACACTTGGCTGTAAGTGATTTCATATAAATTACACACATAGTCAGAGACATAGTCTTTGAGTTGCCTACTATGTCTCAGGTACTATGTATTTCCACTGGCTTCAGAGATGATTTCTTCCACAAGAATTAGAAGTCAACAGCCCAATAATTCCCCAGAAATCATTCTACTATGTGGTCCCAACTGAATGCTAAAGTAAAGTCAGAATGTCTAGTAATTATTTGTGGCCTCTGGTGGCACTGCATATTTTAGATCATACAGACCTAAAGCACTTCAAAATATTTAAAAACCAAAAATGTTCAATGTGAAGTCTGATAGAAAGGGCTACATCAGTAATAACAACAAGAGAGTCCTTTTACAATTGTTTCATTAGAAAGCAGTTATAGAGGCACCTGTGTGGCTCAGTCAGTTGAGCGTCTGACTCTTGGTTTCAGCTCAGGTCATGATCTCATGGTTCATCAGACTGAGCCCTGTGTCTATCTGGACTCTGTGCTGACTGTGCAGAGCCTGCTTGGGATTCTCTCTCTCTCTCCCTCTGCCCTTCCCCCACTCATGCTCACACACGCTCTCTCTCTCTCTCTCTCTCTCTCTCTCTCTCTCTCTCAAAATAAATAAATACACTTAGAACTTAGGAAGGAAGGAAGGGAGGGAGGGAGGGAGGGAGGAAGGAAGGAAGGAAGGAAGGAAGGAAGGAAGGAAGGAAGGAAATAGTTATAAATACAGTGACTAATAGCCTAAGATCCCGAAGTCAGACTGACTGGGTTTGAGTCTCAGTTTTGCTCTTGGACAAATTTAGTTAACCTCAATCTTAAATTCCTCATCATATATAATGGGAATTACAGTAGTACCTACCTCACATAGTTGTTCCTAAATTTATTTACTTACAAGATATTATATAGTAAGGAGAGTGTTTAGCAAAATAGCTCGCATTAATGTTCAATAACATATTGACAACAATTCTTAGGATTGGATTCAAATTTTAATTAGAAGAAAAATAGAATTATCCCCCCTGTCTGAAACAACAACCAAAAAACAAGTATAGCAAAGCATGTGTGTTCAAAGGTCATGAGAAGCATTCGTCTTTATGTCTTAAAAGGATTCTATTTAGAAAAGTTAAGGGGCACCTGAGTGGCTCAGTCAGTAGAGCATGCAACTCTTGATCTCGGGGTTGTAAATTCAAGCCCCGTGTTAGGTGTAGAGATTACTTAAAAATAAAATCTTTAAAAAAAAAAGAAAAAGAAAAAGAAAAGAAAACTTAAGAATTGTATTAATTAGGGGCGCCTGGGTGGCTCAGTCAGTTAAGCGTCTGACTTCGGCTCAGGTCATGATCTCACGGTTCGTGAGTTCGAGCCCCGCGTCAGGCTCTGTGCTGACAGCTCAGAGCCTGGAGCCTGTTTCAGATTCTGTGTCTCCCTCTCTCTCTCTGACCCTCCCCCGTTCATCCTCTGTCTCTGTCTCAAAAGTAAATAAACGTTAAAAAAAAAATAAAAAAAAAAAAGAATTGTATTAATTAGAAGAAACATGATACACTCCCATCACTGCAAAAAGATACAAAAGACATCTATGTTTTATGGTTAAAGAAGTAGAAAATACTGTTGGGAGTAAGATTTAGGTCAAAATAACATAAAATACTAATACTACCAAGCTGAATGTAAACAACAACCAGAATTGTAGAGGCTGCTTTTAGGTAACAGGCTTGAG